>NC_056075.1:50091112-50420112 GCF_016772045.2 Ovis aries | reverse complement strand
GGCCTGTGTCCATGTTCCCGGCACTGCTGCTCGGAGGCACCCGGGGCCTTGCTGCCCCTCGCTTCAGCTCCAGCCCTCCGTCCACCCGTCCTCCGTGGGGAAGGCGGCAGGGCCTCAGCTGGGAACCTGAGGCTGCAGATGGAAAGATATAGGCAGACAAGCGTTTTCTAGCCCCCGAGCCGAGACAGGCATCTCAACGCATGCGGGCCTCGACCTCTAGCCAGGCCCTCCCTGTGTCCCCAGCCGTCAGGACCGTCTCCTATTCCCTCCAGGGGCCAGCTCCCTGCACACAGCCCAGGGCCCGCTGCTGCCGCCCGGGGTTCCTATCCTGCTCTAATCACGTGTGCCGCCAGGCCCGCTCTCGGGGGTCGGGGCTGGGCTGCTGTGGATGCAGGCCTGCGGGGCTGCCCGCTCCCATGGTGCCTGGCTCTGTTCCTCTCCCGGCGGTCTGCGCTCTGGCCCAGATTTTCTTCCTGGAGGACCCAATGCTGTACTCCCAGAATTGGCCCCCAGCACGCAGGAGGCACACTCCCCAGAATCCAGACTCAGGTTTGCTGGGGTCTCCCACCGTGCTGAGGAGGGCGGGGTGCCCAGAAGGTGGGCGGGGTGCCCAGAAGGTGGGCGGGGTCGTGTCAGGACAGGGGTTGGCGTGCTTTGCAGGGCAGACCCGCCTTGGGGCTTGGGGTTCGGTGTGGGCTCCTCCTCTCCTCCCCTGCCCCCAACCCACTAGCTAAGCCAGGGCACCCCTCCCAGCACCTGGGGCCTTGGTGCCCTCCCGTCTGTCTGCACGTCTGGTCTGCGGGCCCTGGGCAGCTTTCACAGCTGGTGAGGGGGCCCGGAGGCCTGTCCTGCTGGTGGTACTGGTACCGGGTGAATCCGGCTGATGGAGGCAGCCAGAGGTGGGCCTTGGGCTGCAGGACCCCCTGGGCGGCTCGGGGGCAGCACCGCTGCCCAGCCTCAGCAAGTGGAGAGCCTACCCGCCCCGGGCGACCTCCCTGCGGCCCGAGAAGCTGGGCCCAGCGGTGGAGACACTGTATCGATCTGACTGTCGGCTTAATCACTAATTCATGACAGTTCCTGGGCTCTGGAGACGCTGCTGTCAGGAATGGAACTGGAGCCAGGATAAAGAGGGGGGCTCTGCAAGGGTCCCCGAGGCCCCCGGGTGGGCAGTGTGGCCTTGGCTGCCTGCTGGTCCCCCATCCACATGGCCCCCGCCTCCAGACCCCAGGCGCAGACTGTTCCGGAGCCTGGCCCCTGGAGGCCTGCACTCTGCCTCCTGGCAGCCACATCCTGGCCTGTCTGCCTCTCGGAGGGACGGGGTGAGGGCATGCCCCTGGCCTCCGGCTGGGCGCCGGGCTGGCGGGAGAGGTGCAGTGGGGGAAGGCACGGGGCTCTGGGTGCCCCACCTCCCCCGGACAGGCTGGGGGGCACGGGTGGACACTGACCCCCAGAGCGGGCAATGAGTGGTCCAAGGGGCCTGCAGGGGCTTCCGGGAGAACGGCCTGAGGGTGCAGGAGTGTCTCAGATGGAGGGGCGCACCAGCCCTGGGGGTGGTTGCCTGGAAGATGGCCCCCACCCTGACGAGGGGCCGAGCCAGGGCCCCGGGGCTGCGGGAGGGGTGCTTGGGCACAGAGGAGGCCTGTCCCCCGTCCAGGGCCTGCCGCCCGTGCCGCCCGGGGCAGGACAGTGGAGGGGGTGGAGGTGCTGCCAGGTCCTCCCCCTCTGGGGGCGGTGCATGTGGTGCTTGGCGGTCGCCCGGTGCCCAGGAGCAGCCTGAGGGTGCCCTCCCCACTGCGCGGCAACCTGGCGCGCCAGCCAGAGCGCACATGATTCCCTGTTTTCCGCCTTTCACCTTCTCGTCCAGGGGTTTCCGGACATCCTCTAGGCCCAAGGAAGCCCCTGGTCACAGGGCCTCCCTCGAGGTGGGGCGGGCAGCAGAGAACGGAATCCTTCTCACCCTGGGTCCCTCAGAGACACTCAGGGATGCCTGCCCCGCACCCTGTTGCTCTGAGAGGTAAATGCGATGCTGAACGTGGGGCCCCGCGGATGGCCTGCTCCTGCCCTGGGTCTCGGTCCCCGCAGACCTCCAGCCTTGAGGGACGAGCGGTGATGAGCAGGTCAGGGCCTCGGCATGTCCGTGGGGTGCCCGTCTGCTGACCAGGCCCCTGTGTGTGCCTGTGTCCATCACACAGGAGGGCTGGCTGGGCACCCTGGGAGGCAGGGTGGGCGCCCCAGGAGGCAGGGAGGTGGGGTGGATGTCCTGGGAGGCAGGGAGGCGCCCCGGGAGGCGGGGTGGGCGCCCCGGGAGGCAGGGAGGCGCCCCGGGAGGCAGGGAGGTGGGGTGGATGTCCTGGGAGGCAGGGAGGCGCCCCGGGAGGCGGGGTGGGTGCCCCGGGAGGCGGGGTGGGCCTGGGCCTGGGTGTGTGGCCAGGCAGGAACCGCCCTGTGTCCACACAGCTCTGCGGGCCTCGGAAGTGTTGGGTGATTTTCTCTGATGGGTTTTCTGGGTCAGTTCAGTCACCTTGGGCGTGAGTGTCCGCAACACGTGGCATGTGGTTTGTGACCACCCTTTCCACGTGATCCCCGCCTTGGGGTGGATTCTCTCGAGGCCAAGAATGCTCTGAGGGCCTAGGTGCCCAGGGGAGGTGGGCTGGCCTGGATTCCGGCTCCAGTCTGGGCCGCGCCTGCCCCCCCAGATGCAGCTGCCATGCTGTCTCGGACTGCGGGAGGCAGGACGTGAGGGCGGCGGTCGTGAGCCAGGCTGCCCCTCCAGGCCTCCGGGGAGCGACCACCCCCGGGCTCCGGCATCCTTGCTGGTAGCCATGGTGGTGACTCAGACTCAGCTGTCTATTTTTACTCTGCCTCGAGGCAGCTTTGTCAGTTTTAAGAAAAGCCCCTGCCTGTGGGAGCAGTGCCGTCTGCACCTGGAGTCTCAGGGGACCCTGCGTGCTCCGACCATGGCTTGTCGGGAGGGGCCTCGTCCCCATGGGGGTGGGCGCTGACCTGGGTGCTGAACCCTGACAGCGGTCGGTGCCAGGGCGTCCCCCTCTCGTGTGGAAAAGAAAGCTGCGCCAGGCATGCACAAAGCGCTGATGGTTTTATTGTGGGGAAAAAGTGTTCAGACATTACTGGCCTTCTTGCTTCGGGTCTGGTGGTTCCTGCCCAAGAGGCAGTGTTCGCCTTTCTCTGCTGCTTCGCTGGGTACTCGGGGGGCCGCTGCCCCTCTCATCCCTGCCCTTCTTTGCCCGTGGCCTTCCCCTCCTGGCCACCAGCGGGACCGACGGTGCAGGCTGAGGGCGACAGGGCCAGGCCCCCTGTGTCCAGGCGGCACGGGGACAGTAAGTAAGTCTCCGTGGACACAGGGCTGTCGGAATGTCGGCCCCGCTTCCAGAAAGGAGCTCCTTGCGTTTTCCTGGGGGTGGTGGTCTCCTGGGGGTGGTGGTCTCCTGGGGAAGCCCGTAGATCAGACGAGAAACACCCCATCTGGGAACGTGGCCGAGAACCCTGTGGGGAACAGAGCTCTGCCTGGGCCCCTGGGCTTTGGTGCTGAGACGGTTATAAGGAAAGAGGCCTGTGACCCCGGGTCTCAGGCCGGTGATGGTGGGCCAAGCCAGGGCCCGCAGAGAGGATGCTGTGGCCTCTTGCGAGGCCATGGGTGCTGCTGGGAGCTGGTGTTGGCACCTTGACCCTTGTGAAATAGAATTAAAACCTCCCTCCACTCATGCTTAGTTGGCTGGGTCAAAATGACCTATTTTCATAGCAACCGCTGTGCTTCCGATGGCCAGCTCTGCACATGAAAGCCCGCCTTGAAGAATAAGTGTTCTCAAAACCCTTGTTTTAAAATATTCATCCACCTCAAGAGGAGTCTGTGCCTTGTGGTCGCGGGGCCCCTGGTGTCCTTGCGGGCCCGAGCAGACACGCGCAGGACTCAGGCTCCCGGCAGAGACGGGTCAAGGTCAGACAGGACTGCTGGGGCCTCTTTCGGGCGCTGTGACCCGGGAGGTGTTGGATGCAGGGGCAAGTGTGCTGAGCGTCCCAGCGACCCCCTCCCACTGGAGCCTTGTTCCTCTGTTCCTCAGCACTGGGGCCCCCAGCGCCTCCCTGGGCCACAGAGCCCTGCCCAGCTGTGGCCAGAAAGTTGGGAGGAAAGTGGACACAGTGTGCCCTGCCTCCTCTCTGCCCTGGGACCCCCGCCTCTGTGCACACACCCCTGCCTCTGTTGGTTTCGGAGGTCCGGCAGCCCCAGCCCCCTCCTCTGATTGGTTCAGCGCTGGGGGACTTGCCCGCGTTTTCAGGGCGTCCTTGGTGGGCTGGTGTGAGCGGCTCGCACTGCACCCTCCGGCTTGCAGCCTCGCTGCCGCAGGCCCGCCCCCACTCTTGCGACAGGTCCCGGCAGCGGTTCCCTTTGTTCCGTTGTCATCGAAGGCCCGAAGGAGAGCCGGAGGTGGGCTGAAAGCCTCGCCCTGGCACCGGGCGGGGTGGGTGCTCACGGGGCGTGCCGTCCTGCCCGGAGTGGGTGCAGAGGCTGGTGTGTTGCCAAAGCCAGCCTGGGTGCAGAAGGGGCCCAAAGCAGCCTCTGGGTCTCAGTTGTCGGGGGCCGTGAGGCAGGGTCTGGGGATGGGTGGCAGCCATCCTGCGCGGTGGCCCTGTGGGCGGGCAGGGGTAGACGAGGTGTGGGCGTCAGGGTGGAGGCGTGGTCACTGGAGCTCAGAGTGACCCTGGTCAGTGGGTGGGCTTGAGGCTCTCCTGGAGGGGTCTGGGCCAGCCCCACCTTGAAGCTGGGTCCCTGGGGTGGGGGCCACCCTCAGGGACGATCCCTGCTCGTGGCTTCTGGTCTGACGCCGTGTGCGCCTACGTGGCACTGGGCCTGCCCCGGAGCTCGGCCCCAGCGCTCCTGAGACGCCTGCCAGCCACATCCGGGCTCCCCTCCCCCCCGGCTTCTAATGGGCAGCTCCCCTCATCGTCCACCGCGCAGTCTGCGGTCTGGGATCTGCAGCCATCCTGGTGGTGTCTCAGGAAGCAGGGAGAGTTGTGTCAAGACCACAGGCTGGCACTGCGGGCTGCCCGGTGCAGACCACAGCCCGGAGTGCTCGCCTGCCCCACAGCCTGGCTTGGTGCCCGGGGCCTCTGACGTCTCTGCCGACCCGTCCACTCAGCCCCGTGAGGAGCCCCCTTAGAGGCAGGCACGGGGCTGCCTTGTGCTTCTGGCCTCTTACTTAATGCTGCTTTGTTCCCTTTTTTCTCTGCTGGAAACACAAAAGTCCGGAATTTGTGGCTTTCTCTAAAAGCGACCATTTGTTTGCTGAGCACTTTGCCAGCTCGTGGCTCGGAGGTGCCCGTGCTCAGGGCTCTGCTGGGGCTGTGGTAGGGGCAGAAGGGCACGCAGCGCCCAGGGAGGGAGGGACTGCCGTCTGTCCCAGGCCCCTGTCTGGGCGGCCTGGCCTGTGCACAGTGGACGCCCTCCACAGGCTCGGTGGTGGTTCCCGTGGAGGACACGGACACGGCCCCATCCTCCGCTCTGCGCAGAAGCAGCCGAGCTACGCTGACCGTGGGCACACAGGCGAATGAGGAGGGAGCTGGGGGTCTTCAGGCGGCAGCTGGCCGGATCCAGAAGCGGACTGGGCAGGCGGGTGGGGAGCTGGGCCCTGAGCCCCGCAGACCCATCCCCCAGCTGCTCTGCCCCGTGCCCCGATGCCCCACCCTCTCCCCTGCTGCCCATGGGGACCTCCCTAGATCCCGAGGTCCTGCGGGCACCCAGGGCAGAGGGCAGTCCCGAGCTGGCTGAGGGACACTGTCCCTGCGAGGACCAGGTCGCCCGCACCCGCCTCTTGGGGCGTGAGAGCTGTGCAGTGTTCCCGGGTCTGGCCGGCGCCGGCCTGCAGGTCGACAGGCTTGGGAGGGTTTCTCGCAGACAGGTCTGTGCGCCAGGGAGCATGTCTCAGGAGGCCGTGATGGTTACAAACACTGGACTGTCCCTGGGGCTCGGGGGCTCTCTGTCAGACTCCGTGGAGAAAGTCCACAGAAGTGAGGCCTTGAGGGGTCTCTCTTAGACAGTGGGCGGCTCTGTTACCATCCGGGGGCCCTTACAGGCCCCCCTCGAGCTGGTCCGGAGACACCCGCGGGGCACAGCCGCCGAGGCTGCGGGAGGGGTGCCCGAGGGTCTTTGGGGATTTGGGGCAGCTCTCGCTGGGGGCTGCTCTGGACGCCGTGCGCTCTGATCGTGTCCCGTCTGTGGGCGGTATGGCCTGGACTCCCCCTACAGTGCACCCAGGAGGGAGTGCTGCCCGGCCCTGGGGCCCCCTCTCTGCCTTGGGTCAGGGCCCCCTGCAGCACCGTGGCTGTCCTGACCCCTCTCAGGGCGAGGTGGACCGCTGGGTACCTGCAAGGGCTCCCTGCAGGACTGGGGGGCTCGCTGCAGTGTTGGGGGCACCCTGCAGGGTTGGGGGGGTTCCCTGCAGTGTTGGGGGGTTCCCTGAAGTGTCAGGGTCTATCTGCAGTGTTGGGGGGTTCACTGCAGTGTTGGGGGCTCCCTGCAGTGTTGGGGGGTTCCCTGAAGTGTTGGGGTCTCTCTGCAGTGTTGGGGGGTTCACTGCAGTGTTGGGGGGCTCCCTGAATTGTGAGGGGAATCCCCAGAGTGTCGGGGCCTCCCTGCAGTATTGGGGCCTCCTTGCAGTGGTGGGGTCTCTCTGCAGTGTTGGGGTCTCCCTGCAGTGTCAGGGGGTTCCCTGCAGTGTTGAGGAGCTCCTTGAATTGTGAGGGGAATCCCCAGAGTATCGGGGCCTCCCTGCAGTGTCGGGGGGCTCCCTGCAGTGTTGGGGGCTCCCTGCAGTGTTGGGGGCTCCCTGCAGCGTGGGGCCCTGGTGGGCACTGGTCTTGCGGCCCCCTCACCTGGCACCCCTCTGCTCTCTCTGCAGTGAACCTGGACCACTTCCAGATCCTGCGTGCCATCGGGAAGGGCAGCTTCGGCAAGGTAAGGCTGCGGATGGGGCTGGGCTGGACGTGTGTGGGCAAGGCCGGCCGCCTGGGTCTGGTGGAGCGTGTGGGTATGTTGCCCGCAGGGCAGGCCAGCGATGCTAGGGGCCTCAGGTGGGCTGCCCCTGAGCCCACCGCCACTAAGCTCTCCCAGCCCAGGTCTCTGGGTTCTTGTAGCTCGGCTGGGAGCTGGGGGTGCAGATGGCGCGTCCCTGGGCTCTTCTGGGGCCGAGACCCTGAGGCCATTCACCCTTCACACAAGCCCCATTCTACAGCAGACAGCAGCTCGAGGCTTGGGAGGGATGTGCTTGAGAAGCCGCTCCATGGGGGGCCAGCCCCCCACGTCTGGAGCCCAGAGGCCAGGCCTGTGCTGGTCCCTCCAGGTGGGCAGGGGCAGGACCCAGGTGGCAGCCACGGGGCCCTGCCCCGCACTGGCCCCCCGAGCCCGTTCTCCACTTTCTCTTGGCCGGACCCAAGCTCCTGATTGCAGCCTTATCCTGCCCAGAGATTGGGGGTAATTATAACTCCAAAGGCTGAATAAGCCTCTGCAAAGGTTAGAATTAGCTCCCGGGACTCTGCCTGATGGGCCTGTTGTAAATGAGTCACTTCTGAAAGGACAGTTGCTTTTTGGCTCCGAGGCTGGGGAGGAGGGGGCCTTTGCGCTCCGTGTTTCAGCCCAGGAGGCTCGTGTGGGCACTGGGACGCCCTTGCCCACCCCCCGTCCCCGTGTCACACCCGGTGCTGCCTCGGGTCACGGGCGGGGGGGATTGTAGGCCAGAGAAATGAGCCCCTTGGCACAGAGGCCCTGAAGTGTTCCATGTGTTAGGGGGCGAGGACTGCTACTGTCTCTGCGGCCAGGACCCAACTGATGGGCCCTGGCCTTTTGTCGGTTGTGCAGAGACAGTTGATCCAAAAGATGAGGTTGCTGGTTGGTGAGTGTGTCAGACTGACGGCACCTGGGACAGTCTCTGCCACCTGGCCTCTCCCAACGGAGAATGGGGGTGTGGGAGGTGGGTGGGCAGGCGGGGCCTAGAGGAAGCTGCCTCCCCCACCAGGGCAAAGGCTGGACGTCAGCCAAGACCGGGTTTGAAAGGGATGGCTTCGGGGTCAACCAGATGTTCCCAAAGTGGGTCTGGGAAGGAGATTGGGAACCCTCAGGGCAAAGACTGACTGGGGGAGGTGAGGCTGGTGAGGCTGGTGAGGCTGGTGAGGCTGGTGAGGCTGGTGGGCCTGGCGCTGTGCCCTCCTCACCCCCACCCCCAGGCTGAGACCTCTGCACCTCTGCCCGGGGACGGTCCTCCCGCCTCACAAGCACAGCAGGCTGCCCTTCTGCCCACAGTCTCCACTGACCCCAGGATTCTGGCTCCTCCAGCCAGGTCTTGGCTTTGAAAAGCAGGGTCCCATAAATGGGGCTGGTGGAGTGGGGTGACAGGAGGGCCCAGAGACAGGGCTGGTGCAGTGGAGAGACAGGAGGGCCCAGAGATGGTGCTGGCTTGGGGTAATTAGAGGAAGCATGGGGTCCTGCCAGGCTTTTATCTCAGATGCAAGTCACCATGTAATTGTAGGGCAGCTTCCTGCTTCCTAATTGGGCCCCCAGTCGGGCCTCCAGGGGTCCTTGGGCCGTGGGGCTGGGTGCCAGGACGTGTCTGGAAGGAGGGCGCTGGCCCCTCCGCTTCTTCCCGTGGCCGGGGCGGTGACCCCACCAGGAGAGGGGGTTAGGACTTGGAGTCTGCTTCCATGCGCAGCTGTCTGCACGTGGCCTTGTTTCAGAGGGTGTGCCAGGGCTCAGGCGTGCCTGGACAGCCGGTGAAGACTGGCCTTAGGGACTGCTGGAGCCACCTTCCACCCTGCGGGCAGCCACTGTGAAGAGCAGCTGCCCCGGACGCGCCCCCGCAGCCTTGCTGGAGGCAGACATGGGGGTCGGCATGTCGCGTGACCTGTCTGTCCCTGGCGAGGTGGCTGTTCACCTCATGGCAGCTCCACCTTTGGGGGAGAGGGCCTGGAGATGGATTATCCAAACTCGCTGTACCCGGTCCTGGGGGCAAGACTGGACGTTGTGTCTGGTTTTGTTTCCAGTCTTTTGCGACGGCAAGTCACCCGTCACAGAAGGTGCCGTCGAGCTGCATTTAAGCGCGCAGCTCAGTGGTCTTAGGCGCCTCCCTTCTGTCGCGTGGCCGTCAGCCCGTGCCCCTCGGGCTCTCTGCATCCGGTGGAACTGAACCTCCACACGCTGTGAACAAACCCCGTCCTCCCCCAAGCTCCAAGTTCTCGGAGAAATCGTCTCCCACGATAGAGGGCCTTGTTCTCCGAGGCAGAACGGAAGCTGTGAGTGGTGAGAGTCCAGCCCGCGCTGGCGTGGGGGTGGACGGGGCTCCGTGGCCTGATCGTCTGGGTCGTCTTGGCCACCTGGCTGCACGAGGAAGCTGCCCTCCTCAGAGCAGAGAGGCCGGGCGGGACCGGGGCTGCCCAGCGGCCGCTTCCCTTTCAGCTCCAGGCCCCTGTGCGGTGCTGGGCGCCGGGGGCTCCCCTGGCCGTGCCAGCAGTGGGCCCCAGGGGGTCGGGCGAGCACCACAGTGCAGCTGGGCCGTGGGCCTGCGTGGGCCACCTTGGTGTCCATACCTGAAATCTTAGACTGCAAGGGACACATCAGTCCAGAGAGCTGAGAGGGGGTGACAGACATGAGCGAGTGTCCTTGGTGTGGAAGGGTGGGCTGGCGGGCCCCCAGGGTGGCTGGGCCTGCTCATGGTCTCTGCCCTCCTAGGCCTGCTCTCCCCAGCTTAGCTCTAGGTGACCTCTGGGCAGGTGTGGGGGGCCCTGGGGGTCAAACCTCTGCCTCTGGGGGTCCCAGGGAGTCCAAGCTGGACGGGCTTAACCAGCTGCCATCTTGAGCAGGTGTTTGGGAAACACCATTGTAAAGAAGTGGTTGTTACAAATGGTAAACCATCAGCATATTAATTTTTTGTCTACAAAGATTGGTCCCCCCGAAAGCAGAGATGTTCTTAGGGCTGGCCTGCATGTGGATGCCCCAGCCCTACGTCCCCTCCTGCTCCCCGCCCCTCTTCCCTTCCCAGCCTGGCCTGGCCTGTGGCTGCCCTGGGGAACCTCAGACCGCCACTGGCTCAGGGGTGGGAACACCAGCCCCATGGACCAGGCTGCAGACTCCAGCCTGCCGCCTCTGCCCGCCCGCCCGCTGGGGCTGGCGTGTGGGGTCTTCTCCGCCTCTGCCTGCCCGCCCGCTAGGGCTGGCGTGTGGGGTCTTCTCTGCCTCTGCCTGCCCGCCCGCTGGGGCTGGCGTGTGGGGTCTTCTCCGCCTCTGCCCCAGCTTCCGGGTCTGGCTCATTAAGCACCAGACTCCCAGAGGCCTGTCTCTGTGGGACTGGCTGTGGCCTCGTCTCCGGAGTTCTTGGACACCAGGGTAGCTCCAGACTCTGGACTGGGGGGTTCCACGGGTGAGGGAGGAAGGGCCCCCTCATCCTGTGCTGGGGAGCCCCCTGCCCCCCACCAAGGTGAGCTCTCCTCAGCACCCTGGATACGTCCTTGTAAGGACCCCACCCTCAGGCTAAAGCAAGGCCACCCTCAGATTTCTTTCTTCCAAACATGCCCCTCCTCCCCCTTCCAGCTGGGGGGTCCACTGGGGTTCAGTCCTTGGCTCTGAGAAGCCCCCAGCCCCTACCTGTTACCGGATCGAGAACCCCCACCCCACCCCAGGGCCCTAAACTGGCGTGGGCACAGCTCTCAGGAAGCTCAGCGTCTCTGCCCACCCCAGCATGTGGATGGTGCCCAGCAGGGCCTGAAGGAGAGCCCTGGGCTTTCCAGGGTGCCTGCTGACCCCCGGGGCCCCGTGGTAGCTCCGCTTCCCTGGAAGATGGACCACTTCCTCTCCTTGACCCCCTCAGCTTCCCTGGGGCCCGACTCGTAAGCTGTGGCCTCCGTGCTCTGGTCTCCTGGAGCCCCCGCCGCTCTGTGCGCCCCCCGCCTGGACACCCATCTCCCCGTCTTGGCCCAGGCAAGCCTGACACGTGGCCGCACTGCAGGCCCCTCTGCTCCCGGCTGCCCTGATTTCCACTGGTGTGGCCACGGCCCCCGACCCAGGACTTACGGGCCTCCCATAGGGAGGGGCCTGGGAGGAAGGGTCTGCCTGCCCGAGGCCAGGCCCTGCCTCCTTCTGGGGCCATCGGGAAACCTGGAAGGGCCCAGTCCAGCCTTCAGGCTGCATCCAGGCTCCAGCTGCCCAGAGCAGGGCCCGTACTCAGCGGCTGCCAGGAAGTAGGGTTCTTTGCAACTGTGACAGGCATAAGCTACCCCCAGAAGCCTGGGCCTCCCCAGTTCTGTCCAGTTGAACGACCTGGCTGCAGTGTACTCCAAGGCGGATCATTTAAAGTGGAATAATTAAGAATTGGAAAAAATCGGTCTATTTTTCTGTGGGTGTTGGCGATGGCCCAGCCTTCAAATGTGCCCCTGCCCCTGCTGTGTGTGTGTGCCTCTGTGTGTGTCTGTGTGCATGTGTGTCTGGGTGTGTCTCTCTGAGTGTGCCTGTGTGTGTACATGTATGTGCCTGTGTACATGTGTGTACGTGTCTGTGTGTGTCTCTGTCTGTGTGTGTCTATTTGTCTGTGTTTATGTGTGTGTCTGTGTGTGTACGTGTGTGTCTGTGTGTGTGCCTCTGTGTGTGCATGTGCGTCTCTGTGTGTATGTGTGCCTGTGTCTGCCTGTGTGTATATGGGTGTGTGCCTGTGTGTACATGTGTGTACATGTATGTATCTCTGTACATGCATGTATGTGTGTGCCTGCGTGTGCCTGCGTGTGCACATGTGTGTCTCTGTACATGCATGTATGTGTGTACCTGTGTGTCTGTGCCTGCGTGTGCCTGCGTGTGTGTGCGTGTGTGTGTGTGTCTGTGTCTGTGCAGCGAGGCCTCACCAGCACCGCAGGCAGGGTCTGTTCTGCATCCAGGAAACTGATTTCCAGCTCCAGGCCACACTTGGCAGGATTATCACAGGACCTGCTGATGGGCGCTCGGACCCCCGAGCCACGTGGATCAGTGGTGTTTGCAGCCTCCCCCCAGGTCAGGCTTGGTTGAGGGGCACCCCCCACCCCGTGCACCTTCCAAGACCACGCTGGCCCTCGTGCTGGGGCCGCGGGCTGCTGTGCAGGTGGGGGCGTCCTTGGCCCTTTTTGCTGCTCCTCCCAAAAGCCTGGACTCTCTCCCTGGGGCTCTGGTTACCTGAGGACACGGAAGCTGTGTGTTTACTTTTAGATCAAACGTCTGTCGCTTCCGCACCTTCTTCCTGGCGGTGGGTGGTGGGCGGTGGAGGCAAGAATCAAATACCCGCCCGCCTTCCCAGATGCAACCTGCCCAGGAGCCGCTGCCTCCCCGCTCCCGTCACTGCCGCCCCCTCGCCCCGCCTTCCTCTCCTGCCTGCCTGGCCCCCTCCTCGGGCCTCCGGGCAGCCTCCCTGCCTTCTATGGAGGCCGTCCTGTGCGCTGGGGCGCACCTGGGGCTGTGTCTCACTCTGGCCTTTGTTTACAACGAGTGTCACTACCGCGCTGCTCAGAACAAAGGACGCGTCTGTTTTGGGAAGCACTTCGTCGGTCGGAGCATTCTTAACCGGCCAGCTCTGCTGCTCTGTCGTCGGCCGCCGAGTCCTCGGGGCTCCACCCTGACGCGGGGACTCCGTTTATTCTAACCCGGGGCCTTCCGCACATTTACAGCCTGGATCGTGCCCTCCAAAGCGTCAGCTGCTCTCACATATTCGTATCTCTCATTGAACTTTCAAATACGCTTTGTCAAGCTCAGAAACGACCTCACTGGAGTCCAGGCAGGACTTGCATTTTGGGGCTGCGTGGGAGGGAAGCTGGTGCCGTGCGCAGCCGGGGACGCCTCACCTTTTGGCGTGTTAGTTACATGTTGCTCTCGTGGTTGTTTCGCGTTGAGCTGCTACGTATCCTCTTCTTTGTCGCTGCGGATGGCTCTCTTTTCCAGCCTTCCTTCCGGTTTATTGGAGACGGTGGCTTCTGTGTCCCTGCCCACCGTCCTGCCCTCTGTCCCCGCTGCCCTCTGCCTCCCTGCAGCTGCTGAGGGCAAGGTGTGCCAGGCGGGGGGCGGGGGTGGCCCAAGTCGTGGCTCACGCACCCTCCGCAGGTGTGGGCAGGTGGGCCCTGGCTTTGCCACCTGTGGATGACCCGTCCTGGGAACAGCGAGGCCCGGTCCTGGCTTAGCCAGGGGCATCTGGGGTTAGATATTCTCCGCTCTGAAGTGTTATGTTCCTGCTGATGCCGTCCGGGGGGCAGGGGTGGGTCTGCAGAGCCCCCAGCAGTGGGCAGCCGGCCAGCTGGGCAGTATCAGGAAGCGGATGTCGAAGCTCGTGGTGGGCACAGTCCTGTGGGAGGAGACCACCTCCCGGGGGCCGGCCTGGGGCGAACCTCTGCAAGTCCCAGAGGGCCCAGCCCTGGACACGGCGCTCTGCACAGTGGGCAGGACGTGCTGTTTGACCAGGAGCACCCCAGCTCCCTCCTGCACCCTGGCCCCTGTACCCCCCAGCCTGGTCCTGACTGTGGGTGGTTCCTGCCCCCACTGCCCAGGCCTCCGCTCACCCGCTGCCCTGCGTACCCTGCGCTTCACGGCACCCTTTTCCTTTGCATCTGCACGAAGGCTGGGCTGGGCTGCCACGGGGCCTCTGGGGTGCCTGACCGTCGGTGTTTGGGTGGGTGGGCCTGGCCACCCTCTGCCCTCCTGCAGCCCGGGCCCATCGGGAGGGTGTGGGGTCCGAGGCGGGACACTCGCTGTGAAACGGGGCAGGGATGGGGGTGCTTCCGGTGGGAGGTCCGGGGACCCTCCTCTGGCCTCCTGGTCCCAGCCCGCGTGAGATGGGCCCCCTGGCCTCTGGCTCCTGCAGGGCGGGTGGGAAATTATCTGGGGCCGAAAGGAAAGCACCGGCCTCAGGGGACAGAGTGGCCGGCACCTGGGCCATGCCTTCACATCTCTCCGGTTTACAGGGAGAGGACTAAGACGGTCCCGGCCACCTGAGGACTCCCCTGACCCCGATCCTCAGGCGGACCTGGAAGATGTGGGCAGGAGCCTCCCAGCTGCGCCTCTCTCCCTGTTTTCAAGGCCCCCTGGGGAGGCCACCTCGCCCAACCTCCCCGCTGCTGCCATCTGAGTGAGAAGCCTGTGCTCACGGTTGCTGTGGCAACGCCTTGGAGGGTGGCGAATGCTCAGCCCTCTGGAGCGCTGCTGTGACATCTCGCTGAGTTAACACAGCAGGAGCCGTTCTGGGTTCAGTGCCTCCCTCATGGCCGAGATGCTCTGGGGGAGAGGGCGGCTGGGGCTGAGGCTCAGACGAGCTGGGTTCTGGAATGGTACGCGAGCCTGGCCGTCTGCAGCCGCCCAGGGCGGGGGTGCTGCTGGAGATAGCTTTGCTTGCAGCCCGTGCTCGGCTCTGGCCCTTGCCATCAGCTTCCAGCTTCCTGAGCAGGCTCTTCACTCCTTCTCCTGAGATGTCCAGGTGCCAGATCCGGACACTGGCTCTTAGAGTTGGTGCCTACGCGCCACGCCATGGATCTTCAGCCCAGGCTCCACCTTCCCACCGCACCTCAACTGCTGCTGCTCGGGTGGTCCTGGGGAGCTGTGGGCAGCATCACTGAAGGAAAGGCAGTGGTGGGCATCAACAGGGTCCCCAGGGCCCTGCAGCCCCCATCCTGGGCCTGGGTGGTCACCACACGCACCCAGACCTCGTTTTCCCATCAGGGGCTGCCCTCATGGGTCCCAGCCCTGGCTCCTCGGCCACCTGCTCCCGCCGCTCTGCCCGCCCCGGCTCGCCGCCCGCACCGGGCAGGGCCGACCCACGGCTGCAGCCCGAGAGATGTCATGGAGCTGCCCCCATAGTCACAGACCTGTGCCCCTGGCCTTTGAGCAGGTTCGTGACTGGTTTAGTTGGGATATAAGTTGGCTTGGTGTTAACTTAAAAAAAAAATTAGAGTAAAATACACACAAACTATGGTTTGCCATCCTGATCTCTTTTAAGCACATAGTTCAGTGGCATTGGGTCTACGCACATTGTTGAATAGCCATCACCACTTCATCTCCAGAGCTTCCTCATTTTCCCAAACTGAAACTCTGTTCCCCATTAACACTAACTCACAGTACCCTTCCCTAGCCCTTGTCCAGTCGCTCAGTCCTGTCCAACTCTTTGCAAACTTATGGACTGCAGCCCGCCAGGCCTCCCTGTCCATCACCATCTCCTAGAGTTTACCCAAACTCATGTCCATCGAGTCGGTGATGCCATCCAGCCACCTCATCCTCTGTCAACCCCTTCTCCTCCCGCCTTCAATCTTTCCCAACATCGAGGTCTTTTCCAGTGAGTCCGTTCTTCGCATCAGGTGGCCAAAGTATTGGAGCTTCAGCTTCAGCATCAGTCCTTCCAGTCAGTGTTCAGGGTTGATTTCCTTTGGGACCGACTCAGCGCTGGTAACGTCTACTCTCCTCTCTGTCTCTAGAGTTAGGCTCATCCGTGCAGCTTGTGAGGTGGGATCACTCAGGGATCCTGGTGGAACACATGTAGCCTGAGGTCCTCGGGGTTCACCCGGGCCGCAGTTCGTGTCAGAACCTCTGGAGGCTGAACGGCGTTCTGTCCAGGACGTCGATGGTCCAGGTCCTGGATGAACCGCACTCCCTTCTCCGCTCGTCCTCTGACGGGCGCTGGGATTCTTTCCGCCTTTCCCTGGGTGTGAATCAGGCTTCCATGAATACGGGAGTGCGAACCTCTGTTTGGGTCCCTGCTGTCAGTTCTCCTGGGCGCACACCCAGTGATGGGACTGCTGGGTCACACGGTGCCCTGTGATATTTTAACGGTAGAGCTTTGATTTTTGTTCAGAGCTCGTTTATTGGTGGCTCAGATGGTAAAGAATCTGCTTGCTGTGCAGGAGACCTGGGTTCAATCCCTGGTCGGGAAGATCCCCTGGAGGAGGAAATGGCAACCCACTCCAGTATTCTTGCCTGGGAAGTTCCATGGACAGAGGGGCCTGGTGGGCTGCAGCCCCTGGGGTCGCAAAGAGCAGGACACGACTGTCAGCCTGTTCAGGATTCTCGCTCTTTCACGCTCACTTTGGACGGGTTTCCTCACTGCTCCGTTTCGTTCCGCTTTTTATTGGTTTTTCCAGCTGCGGTCGTGTGTGTTGGTTGTAAGACGAGGGTGCCCTGGGTTGGGCCAGGCCCTTTACCGCCGAGCTTGCATGCGGACACCGGGCCTGGAAGGTGTTTCCCGAGCTGAGCCGATGGCGCAGCCTCGAGGAACCCGAGGCCAGATCCGCCTGGCAGCCCGGGGGCTGGAGGCCTGGGGTGCAGCTAGCGTCACACCTTGCTTTGCTCTCGGTGTGCAGAGAGCCCCCTCTGCCACGTGCAGCGCTTCTGTGTGAGCCTCGCGAGGCTCCAGGTTAGGTCTGTGCTCAGGAGAGTCCGGCCTCGGCCGTGGCTCCGTCGGTCCTCTTTCCGCCTTCCTCCCGCAAGTCCTCCTCTGAGGAAGCTGGGTTTATATCCCCGCTGGCTCCTCTCTCCCGTGTCCACGGGACCTGCTTCTTAGACACCGGGCAGCCTGGTGTTCACACTCTCTCCACGCTCTCCTTTTGACTTGACGGTGTTTCTGGCCGTCCCGCTCATCCGCTAGACCACCCCCATCCCTGCACAGCCGACCCCGAGGCGGGCGAGCAGACAGGCTTCTGAGGCTGCAGCGGCACAAACGCATCCCCCAACAGTCGCGGTGCCGGACATCCAAGCTGAGTCGGCCCTGGGCTGCAGTCGCTGTGGGGCGGGGCTGGGCCTTCTGCAGCTCCGGGGAGAGCCTGCATCTGCCTCCTCCAGCTTCCAGAGGCCTCTGCTCCCCGATGAGGACACCGGGGCCCCCGGATCACCCAGCACAACCCCTGCTCTCAGCGTCCTCCATGTCGCCCCAGCAGCAGGGTGCCTTTTGCCACGTGGGGCGGCATGTTTGCAGGGGCCTGTTGGGATGCAGGGCCCATTGACCTGTAGCCACACGTGTTCCTGGTGAGCGTTAGGCTGCGCGCCAGCTTTGAGGCCGCTGGCAGGGCCGTGGGCATCATGCCGCGTGCAGGGGAGCCGGCGCGTCTTCAGTTGGGCTCCTAGAGGCGGGCGGCACGGGTGGTGGCTGGATGCGCGTGTGATGCTGCCAGACGTGCCAGCCCTCCGTGGGGCCCGTGCTCCCCGGGGCCCCGGCCCAGGGCTGCCAAGGCTGGGCCTCTGCCAGCCCGACAGGCGAGGGGGGAGCATCGCGGAGCTTTATGCTGCATTTCTGCGTGACAAGCCGGGTTGAGCGTTTGCTTTTCCTCCCTCACGTCTGTTTCCTTATTCACGTCAAACCTGTTGTACATCTGGAATTGACTCTGACTTAAAGTGTCGTGAATGGTCCATATTTTACCTCTCTTTCATGGGGCTGCTCAGTTATTCCAGCACCATATTTTAATCAAAAGTCTGGTCTCCCCGTAAATTTGAGAGGCCGCCTGTGTCGCATACTGAACGTCCTTATGCAGGTGGGGCTATTTCTGGGCTTGCACTCCGTCCCGTGGCCCGCCCGTCTGTTCCACGGTCGGACCACACGTTATCACAGAAGGCTTATATAACGTGCTGATGCCTGACAGGGCTCACGTCCCTGCCTCGTTCTGCTTTTAAAGTTTTTCCTGGCGATTTTTGACTGTCTTTCCCTATGAATGCTGTGACCAACTTGTCAGCTCCAGGAACAACAAAAAAAATCCGCAAAACGAGAACAGCGTTCAGCTGAAATGGCAATAGCCCTGCCATCGGTCACCGACCCGGAGGGAAAGCCCGGGGCTGCCCGGGGTCCCCAGGATCCCAGACTTTATTCCTTTTCACACCTTAGATCTAATTCCATTTCCTCTTTGTCTGCCTTAAGCCGATTACGGGAGGAAGCAGCTCAGAAGCGAGACCAGTCCCATCTGAGGAAGTGGGTTCACAGGTCCCATGCCCGCAGCCTCAGGGGCTGCTCACGAAGGCTGAGGCTTCCGGCCCTTCCATCTGTGCTGCTCCGTGCGACATGGGGCTGGGCTGCCTCTGCCCAGGGAGGCACCAGACCCCAGGCTCTGACCTGCCGCCACTGGGGGCTGCTCCCCCGTCCGGGGCTCTGCGGAGCCACAGGGACAAGGCCCATTCAGCCTCTTCGGCCGGGTCGCTGACCACCTAAAGCCCTTGTCAGGCGCCCCACCGGAATGCTTTGGGGGGCGCCTGACTCTGCGGGGAAGCTCTGGCACAGGGCTCAGAAGCCAGGCGTGTGCCCGATGACCGCAGGCCTCTGAGGGCCGCTCTTGGGCCGGCGGGGGCCGTGCTGCCTGCCCCCTGACCTGGGCTGGCCGATGTGCAGGAGGTCAGGGTGCTGGCTGGACTCTGCCCACTCGGAAGAGGGGAGGGAGCAGTGAGCGGGGGAGGGCAGTGAGAGATGGGCACTGTCCGTGCCTGCAGGCCTGGTCAGGAGCACTGCAAGGAAGCAGGGTGTTCTCACAGCCCGGCCGGCCTGGAAGATGTGTCCCGTGGTGGCTGTGACAAAGCACACACCTGCGTGGCCTCGGACAGCAGAGGTGTGCCCTCCCGCAGTCTGGAGGCCGAGTCTGCAGGGGAGGGGGGCGCAGGGCTGGAGGCCGGAGCGGGGCAGGCTCTCACCCTCCTCCTGCTGCACCTGGGAATTAAAGTGACTTAAGTCGCAGGACATTACTTTGCCAACAAAGGTCCGTCTAGTCAAGGCCATGGTTTACCCAGTGGTCGTGTATGGATGTGAGAGTTGGACCAAAAAGAAAGCTGAGCACCAAAGAATTGATGCTTTTGAACTGTGGTGTTGGAGAAGACTCTTGACAGTCCCTTGGACCTCAAGGAGATCCAACCAGTCCATCCTAAAGGAGATCAGTCCTGAATATTCATTGGAAGGACTGATGCTGAAGCTATAACTCCAATACTTTGGCCACCTGATGTGAAGAACTGACTCACTGGAAAAGCCCCTGATGCTGGGAAAGATTGAAGGCAGGAGGAGAAGGAGACAACAGAGGATGAGATGGTTGGATGGCATCACCGACTCGATGGACATGAGTTTGGGCAAGCTCTGAGAGTTGTGATGGACAGGGAAGCCCGGCATGCTGCAGTCCATGGGGTTGCAAAGAGTTGGACACGACTGAGCGACTGAACTGAAGTCGAAGAACAGAGGCGTGCGTACACATTTGTTTAATGTGAGTTTGGGGACACGGGAGCCCTCGTAGGGAATTGAGGACCCACAGAGCAGGCAAAACCTGAGCGTCTTGTGCCAGCTTAGACAAGGTGGCCACGTGCAAAGGTGGCTGGAGTCCGTGGGAGGCTGAAGGGGAGGAGAGATGTTCTAACAAGGTCTGCGGCACCGAGTTCTCCCGGCCTCGATCTCCCATCCTGGGGATGAGGTTGTCCGCCTGGGAAGATTCCCCGGTTTCGGGAAGGGAGGGGAGGGCAGGCACCTTCCTGACCCTGCTGTGCTGTGAGCGTGGTTGGCTGGAGAAGATCGTGGCCAGAGAGCGGGTTTCAGGCTGCACCCCAGCTCCGTTCACACACACACACACGCCCAGGAGGAGTCGCCGCTGTGAACCCTGTCTCCGTGAGCCGGTGCCTCGGTCCTGAGAGTAGGTCAGGGTAGTTAAACAGTCGCGTCTCGTTTTAGGAGGTGGCGTTGGGAGGCTGGGCCCTGGTGGAAACAAGTGAAGAGTGAGGATTGCAGGGTAAGCCGCTGTCGACCGGGTCAGACCAGAGGGCGGCCGGCTGGGGCGGCGCCCAGGAGGGAGCCCTCCGGGCCACGCTGGCTGGGGGGCTGCGGGCAGGCCCCGGTGCGTGCGGTGCGTTTCCTGGGCCGCAGTCGGAACGGCTCTGGTGACGGCGTCAGGTGAGCTCTGAGGGTGCTGCCCCCACACCGGCACAGATGTCCACACACGGCCTGACAGGGTTCGCTGAGGGTCACACGGAGCTGTTCCACTTCAGCCAGTGGGGAAGTTTTTACTTCTCGTGATTCCGCGTCAGAAGGCTGGGAGACGAACTGGAAACGTGAATTACTGAGAGGGGCGTGCCCATTCGACACCCCACAGGGTGCGCGGTTCTCTCCCTACAGACACGCCCTTTTGTATTGAAGATAATCAAAGATTAATTTGTTTGCAAAACCAGTCTGGTCTCATTAAACATGACCTGACTATTGAGGTCAGTTCAACAAGAGCAGGTTGAACACGTAGGTCCTTTTAAGTTTCTGCTTTGCTGGAACTTCGGTGAGGAATTCCTGGTCAGACTTTGAACAGCCTCTTGGGGCTAGAAGCTAACTTAGAGCATCTCATCAGCTGAGCCTCTAATACTCACACATTCGGGTGAGCGCCTCGCTTCCCAATGTCCCCAAGGTATCCTGAGATTCCCGGGACCGGCCAAGAAGTGACTGTAGTCCTCCGTAACGTTGCACCCCGTAAGGCAGGCACCAGGCTGGGACTTCACACGGTGTTACAAACTGCAAACGTCATTGTCCTGAGCAGTTTCCCTGCACATCTACTTGGCCATCAAAGATAAAATAACTGGTTGACGGTTTGGTTTGACAGTTGGGTTTCAATGCCGTAAACGCCAGATTGCAAACTATACTGGAAAATGATAACATGCCAGTCAGCAAATCCTTTGTGGGCACAGCCATCCTTCCCAACTGTCAAAGCCCAAAGTTTCCAAACTGCGGCTAATATCAAAGAGGTGGTGAGTCGTTCAGCACAGTCTTGGAGACCCTGATGATCAACTCTCTAGCTTAGATACATCTCATGCGTGCTTTCCGTAATGAATTGTGTGATGCTAGAAGTTGGCAGAGAAATAAGACGGGCTCCTCCTAGTCCCCACAAGGAAGTGGTTATCTGATTCTTGATGAGCATATATTTTTTGAAACCCTTTTGCTGTTCGATGGTGGAGAACATGGCATAGACAGAATTTTGGTGCTTGGCACAGAATCCAGCCAAGTGATACCAGGGCTGAGCTTGTGATGGATCATTTCCACGTAACCCAGATGTGCGCCACAAGTCATGTACGCTCCTTATATTGATGACAGCAGCGTCCTTTGTCTGATCATTTGAATTCCAGGGAAATCTCAATTTTTAAGACCGTAAATTTACATCCAGCGTTAAATCCTGAATCCTTAATGGTCAGTTGACTTTAGAAGTGTCATCACATTCTCTAAGACACCCAAACACACTGTGATCATGAATCTACACACGTTTAATGAGTTCAGGTTTTTTTTTAGCCCCACAGGCATATAGGGTCTTAGTTCCCCAACTAGAGATCAAACCTGTTCCCCCTGCCCTGGAAGCGAGGTATCCCAACCACTGGACCACCAGGAAAGCCCCTATTTTTTTGTATTTTTATTTTCAGATTAAAATTCTTAAAAATTTTTGCTGTTAAGTTTCATGTTTCATTAAGTCCCTTCAAATGTCCCTCTTGTTATTATTTTATCTTTTATGGCAAAGTTATATTATGGCCAACTGTCTCTGCTTGCAGCAGAAATTCTCACGGTGAAAAAACCCAGAGAACCGCTACATCATTTTACAAAATGACACGCCAGCCAAAGCCTGGCAACATGACCAGCGTTTTCAATTAAATAGGAGGACATATTCTACTGACCTCATAAAATAACTGTATTTTCACGAAAACAGGATATTTAATACGAGTTTCTCAATTGTAGAGGGAACAGATTGGGAGAGAAGATGAATGTCTCGGTTCTGTTTACAAAGGTGTAATTTTCCAGATTGCTGAAAGCTAATAGCCTAAGAGAAAGAGAAAAATAATAAGCCTGGAAAGCACGCATTAAAGGACCAGCAATGCTTCAAACAGAAAGTCATAAAGATGATAAGCGTCTTCAGGATTCGTGTAGGCCTGTGTAATTAATTCTCGTTTTCCTTAATCGCAGATCAGCGGTTTTCAGAACCCATCAGGGGACTTCCCTGGTGGCCCACCTTCCAGTGCATGGGACGCTGGTTCCCTCCCTGGGCGGGGTCTGAGACCCCACAGGTGCTGGGCCGCTGAGCCCACACCCTGCGGCTCGAGAGCCTTGCGTGGCATCTGCTGAGGCCTGCTCACCCGGAGCCCGGGGTCCGCAGCAGGAGAGGCCCCTGGGACGTGCAGCCTGGACGCTGTGGCGGAGACCTCGCCAGCTGCGGCTGAAGACCCGGCACAGCCAAAAATAAATCTAAAAAATAAAAAGGGACCCATCAGTTTTCCCGCTAGAGTTTAGACAGGCTCGCCAAGTTCAGTGGTGTGGCCTTAGTTACCAGATACCTGCATTCTAGAGGCTTTATCAGAGTCCTTTCCGTGAACTTTTTAAAGATGAAAGATTTTTGTCTGCATTTGATTATAAAAGCTTTCAGGAAAGATCAGTAAAACAGTAACCATCTGTAAAAGGCTAAAGACTGAAAAATAACTGTGGTCAAAGATCTGATGAGTTTATTGTAAAAATTATGCAGTTATGGAAATTTGTTTTTTTCTGTTGCATGTAACAATTTCAGATGATAATTGGAATTATGACTGACATACAGTTGTGAGGACGTTGAAAAATTTCTAGGCATTTTATATAACTTTGGAAGCTTACATATAAGTAATATTGGTTCAGTTCAGTCACTCAGTCATGTCCGACTCTTTGCAACCCCATGGACTGCAGCATGCCAGGCTTCCCTGTCCGTCACCAACTCCCGGAGTTTACTCAGACTCATGTCCATCAAGTCAGTGATGCCATCCAACCATTTCATCCTCTGTCACCCCCTTCTCCCACTTTCAATCCCTCCCAGCATCAGGGTCTTTTCCAATGAGTCAGTTCTTCGCATCAGGTGGCCAAAGTATTGGAGTTTCAGCTTCAGCATCAGTCCTTCCAATGAATATTCAGGACTGATTTCCTCTAGGATGGACTGGTTGGATCTCCTTGAGGTCCAAGGGACTGTCAAGAGTCTTCTCCAACACCACAGCTCAAAAGCATCAATTCTTCGGTGCTCAACCGGGGAAGCCCAATAGAAGCGAAATCTTTACATGGATATCTCCTCTAATGTGACTCTAAACCAATGAGCTTAAAACCCACCAGCCTTTTCTGACCTCACCATCCCCAGAGACAGCACAAGAGATGCAGGCCTCCCTGAGATCAAGGGCTTCTCCCAGGTCAGTCCAGGACAGCAGAGACCGCCGGGTGACAGGGAGTCAAATGCAACCCGGTCTGTCCTGAATCTGTGCTGCTGGACGGGCCACGCTGGAGGCTTCCCAGCTCAAGCAAGGGGGTGGGGGGACAACCGGCACAGGCCATGTGGCTCCAGGTGACCCGTGTCACGCAGAGACAGGATAGCATGAGCGTTCCAGGCTAGCGTGCGTCGACAGATGGCTGGCGGGCTCCCGACACCCACCCCCAGGGAGAGTCACGCTCACAGACCAGCGCTGACTCCTGTCTTCCTCCCCCTAGGCTGTGCCTGGATGGGAAGAGCCAGGGAACAGCTCTGCCTTCCCCTCCCAAGGGGCCCCCATGGAGACCCCGCCGCTCCGGGCAGCTCCCGGACCCCCTCTGCAGGCTTCCCTGCGGTCACGGTCCTTCTGTGTGCTCCAGAAACCCCCGGGGAGGCCAGGTCTGACCTCTGCACTCTTGGGGTTTGGCTAGAATTCAAGATGAGCTGAGAACATTCCAGAACACAGAGCCCAAAGATTCAGGAGGCCTGGGTCCCGCTCACGCTCCGTCCGTCCCGGCCTCCCTCTGGCTTGGAGGTGCGCTGAGCTGCGGTGCTGGGGCCCTCAGAGTGGAGGGTGCTCGGCCCAGCCCCCAGCATCCCTCCTGGGGAGAAGACGGCGTGTCGCAGCCCTGGGCAAGAAGGACCTCCCCAGAGCTGCGCGTCCAGGCCCTGCCATGGCGGCCTCAGGTGTGCGCGGGGCCGCCAGGTGGGAGGAGAGGACTCCTGGCCGAGCGCTGAGGTCCTCACCGCAGGCGCTGGTTCCTCCTCCTCCCCTCGCTGAGGGCGCGGGCTGCTCTGGGGACTTCCGCCTGCACCGCCCGGGGACCACGGACGGTAGCTCTTCCTGAACCAAACGGAGCCTCAGCTGGAGAAGGGCTCTGGAGCCGGAACCGGGGCGAGGGTCAGCTGCTGTTCATGCTGTTTACCCTTATTTCATTTCGAACTTTCCAGCTGGCTTTCACAGCAGCACTGTTAAAGGCAATCTGGAAAATGCAGCAAGTTAAGGGGAAAAATCTCCATCCTGAGACAGCGCCCTTTCTGCGCTTCTTCCTGCCCCTCCCGCGTGGCAGCCCCCCGCACCCTCCACCGCCTCCTGCTCTTGGGGCAGGCCTGGTGCTCAGCAGGCGGGTCCTTCTGGCCGCGTGGGGTGCAGGGCCGCTCACCAGGCAGGGCCGAGGATGCTGAGGCCAAGAGCAGCCCAGCAGCGCCCTCTGGGTCCACGGACCTCAGTGCCCAGAGGCCCCCCTCAGTCCCCAGGCCCCCAGTGGGCAGCTGGGGGATCTCTGGTCCCAGAGTCTCACTGCACCCAGACAATCAGGCCGAGCGGCGGGTCCAGGGGCGTGAGCCCCACCCGATGATGGAGCTGCCGCCTGGCCGCACCCGTAGCTGTCGGGCGTGGTGTCCACCAAGCGGTGGCATGGCGTGGCTGGCCTGCGTGATCAGGACCTGGCTGGCAGCCGGAGCAGGGTCTGATGTTATTCTAGGATGTGGTGTTCTGCATCCATCCGACAAGGAGCCGGAGCCTGGCTTCTAAGCAGTGTCAGGGTTTCACTTGTGTTTCTGGCTCACGTCTGCACCGCAGGCCCAGACTCGCGCCCTGGTTGGCGGCCTGCGAAGGCAGCGCCAGTCCCCCGGGTGGGCTCTGGTCTTCAGAGCTCCTGGGGGCTCGGCCAGGCTGATGGTCATGGAATGGGCCTTTGTCCACTGAAGCTCTGGGGTCCCTCTCCCATGACCTCGGCCAGGAGCCCCCGTTAGCAGCCCACCTGCCCCTCTGGTGATCTGGCTTCCAGTTGGCGTGGCTGCACTCTATCCAACACAGTCATGGAACCACACAGGGCTGGGTCCTTGCCTGCTGCCTGTCAGTCTGCGTTCCTGGGTGACATTCTCAGGCCGGGCGGGCCAGGAACACGGAGACCCGGAGAGGAAAGCACTTGAGGCTAGGCCCGCGCTGTCCCCAGGCAGGTCCAGGTGGGCGTCACCACGCCAGGGCAGCCTCCGGGGAGAGCACCCCAGCCCTCCCAAGGGGTCACTTTGCTGAAATGAGAGGAAAGATTCAGAAAGACTCATTGTCCTCAGATGGGTGTTCTCCTGGGTAGGGGGGACCCTTAGGAGCCTTGGGGTGTGGCCGCCTGCCCCGGCTTCTCTCCCGGCCTGGGTTCCAGCAGGGCCTGGAAGGCTCGGTGACAGGCTGTCTGTCACGGCCCTGGCCCTTGGAAGGCAGTGTTTCGTGGCAGAGTGGATGGCGCTGTCTGGTAACCCGCCCCCGTCTGGGTCCCTCAGGGTGCCTGGAGCACTGGGTGGCCACGTTGACTTCCAGCGGCTGCTGTAACAAGTGAGCACACGCTGAGTGGCTTAAGACAGCACACATTTATTCTTGCTTTGCTGAGGGCCAGAGTCCCAGTCTCAGTTTATCTGGGCTGAAATCAAGGGCTCTGCAGGGCTGTGCTCCCTCGGAGACTGGAGGGGCGAGTCTGCCTCTTGCCCCCGCCCCCGCGTCCTGAGCTGCGGCCCCTCCAGGCATCATGTTCCCTTCTGCGTGGACTGGACCGTGTCCCCAGATCCACGTGCTGCAGCCCGGCCCCCAGGGCGAGGGGCTTTGTGACGGGCTGGGTGCTCAGCTGTGGTTTGAGGAGACGCGTCCCTCCAGAGACAGAGTTCGGTGGTTCCTGTCGCGCCTGCTGAGCTGCCGGGCCAGCGGCGGTGCTGACGCGTCCTCCGCCCCCCAGGTGTGCATCGTGCAGAAACGGGACACGCAGAAGATGTACGCCATGAAGTACATGAGCAAGCAGCAGTGCATCGAGCGGGACGAGGTCCGCAACGTGTTCCGGGAGCTGGAGATCCTGCAGGAGATAGAGCACGTCTTCCTGGTGAACCTCTGGTGAGCGGCCGGGGGGGCCTCTCCTGCCCCAGGCGCCCACCCCCACCCTGCCCCCTCACAGCGTCCCCGGGGCCAGCAGCCGTCAAGTGCCCCCATGCGCACGCACGCACGCACGGACGGACCACCATCACCGTCACCATAGTCACCGTCACCACCACCATCACCATCACCACCGTCATCACCGTCACCACCATCACCGTCACCATCACCACCGTCACCATCGTCACCGTCATCACCGTCACCCTCACTGGGAGTGTCCAGTGGGCACAGCCCTGGGTCCAGGGCCCTTGTGTGGGGGGCTGGTCAGATGTGGCAGGGGCCGTGACTCCGGTCGTCCAGCCGAGCGAGTGCCAGGTGCCCCGTGCCCTCAGGTACTCCTTCCAGGACGAGGAGGACATGTTCATGGTGGTGGACCTGCTGCTGGGCGGGGACCTGCGCTACCACCTGCAGCAGAACGTGGAGTTCTCGGAGGACGCGGTGAGGCTGTACGTCTGCGAGATGGCGCTGGCCCTCGACTACCTGCGCGGCCAGCACATCATCCACAGGTGTGTGGGCGCGGCGGGGCGGCCGTCCTCGCGGGCCCCCGGGCGCCTCGTGCCCCGCCCCGCCCTTGCCGCACGCCTGCCCCAGGCCTGGCACCTGGGCACACAGGCACCGGCTCCCAGCCAGCTCCTCAGCTGCACAGATGAGGCCCCCACGGGGCGCGTCATGTCTGAGCAGGTGAGGCCGGCACGGGGGGCCGGTGCCTTCACCAGCAAGAGGCTGCCTTCACCTGCTCTGATAAGTGGGGGATTCCCGCCCCTGCCCCGCCGGTGCCCTTATGCCCATCTGCCGTGTCCCGGGCACATTCAAATTAGTTTTAGTATCTGAAGGCTGATGAGGAAGGTAAAGCTGCGTCCGCAGGACCAAACACAAAATTCCACGTGGTACAAAGCGTGGCAGCCGTGATTTCTGCAGCTCTTCCTGGGGACGCCGATCTGGTCGTGGTTCGGGCACGGATGCTTCCTGACCGAGTGCCAGGAGGTCGGGAGGCCAGGCTTGGCCGCAGGCAGACTCGGGGCTCTGAGAGGCCCTCGCCGGCGGTCCAGGCGAGGGGGCTCTGCTTCTGTGTTCTGGGCTCCGGCACCCTCCCCGACCAGTGCTGGGTGCTCTCCCACGGTGGCCCAGGCAGAGGAGGGGCTGGGCTCCTGGGGTCCCGCTCGTGGGAACCCCATGCCCTGCCGGGATTTCTGGCCTCACCTCCCCGCTCCCTGCTCCTTCCACAGAGATGTGAAGCCCGACAACATTCTCCTGGATGAGCGAGGTGAGCCGTGGCCATGAGTGGCCAAAGCCTCAGCTGGGGAGCGGGGGGGTGCCCCACCCGCAGGACATGATCCCCCCAGACAGTTGCACTGTCCTCTTTCCTCACAGGACACGCGCACCTGACCGACTTCAACATCGCCACCATCATAAAGGACGGCGAGAGGGCGACCGCGCTGGCCGGGACCAAGCCGTACATGGGTGAGCTCGCCCCGCCCGGCCCGCACACCCCCGCCAGCCTGCCGACTGGCCTCCCACCCCAACCTGTGGCTGGGGGGATCGGGTCCCTTCCCTAAAGGTGCAGCAGCAGGTGACGGGTCAGGCCGCTTGACCAGTGCAGGGGGCTCTAAGTGATGGACGTGCGCTGTGGGTTTGATCACGAGAGCACTCTGCCGGGGGCCTCCTAGGTGGTGCCAGGGGTGAAGAACCTGCCTCCTAATGCAGGAGACATAAGAAACGCGGGTTCGATTCCTGGGTCAGGAAGATTCCCTGGGGGAGGTCATGGCAACCCACTCCATTATTCTTGCCTGGAGAATCCCACAGACAGAGGAGCCTGGTGAGCTACATTCCACGGGGTCGCAGAGAGTCAGACATGACTGAAATGACTTAGCACACATACCCACCTCCCTCATCAGGCTGCGGACCTGGAATTGAACCAAGCGGCCTGTGGAAAAGGACAGGTTGACCACTGAGGGCTGCTTCCCAGTCCAGCTCTGGCCACAGCCTGGTCTCTGGTCCAGCCCTGGACCTGTGGCCATGGGGGCTGGGGTCACCAGGAGCTGGGGTCATGGGCCCTGCGGTCACTGGGACTGTGCTCACGGACCCTGCAGCCATGGGGCCTGCAGTCCTCGGGGGCTGGGGTCGCAGGGGTCGGGGTCATGGGGACTGCCGTTTGGGGACGCTCAGCTGTTCCTGCTTTCCTGGAAAGCTCCGGAGATCTTCCAGTCTTTCGTCAATGGTGGGACTGGCTACTCCTTCGAGGTGGACTGGTGGTCGGTGGGGGTGATGGCCTACGAGCTGCTGCGAGGATGGGTACGGAGCTCCTGTGACCCGAGGGCCAGGCCCCCAGAACCCCCGGGGTGGCCCAGAGAGCTGAGGCTGCCCCCACCCCTGGGGCTCAGGGATGTCCATGCTCCCTCCCCATTAGTGAGGCGGCACGCTGGAGGGGGCTGGGTGGGCAGAGGACCGTCCCGCAGGGCTGCACCCCGCCCCCAAGCTTCCCTTGAGGGTCCTAGGTGGTGGGTCCCCCTGCCCTCCCTGCAGTGGCCACGTCTCAGCGAGTCCTGGAGCCCAGGAGGCTGGAGCCTCATCGGCCCCCAGCTGCCCTTCCCATCCCCTCGTGGGGGCCCCCGAGGCACGGCACCCTCAGACGGCCGGCCCCGCTGCCTGCTGCAGCCGGTCCCCTGGGGCCAGGCCCTCTGCCAGGGGGAGGTACAGGGGCCCTGAGCTCCCTCCCTGGCTGAGGCGCAGGCTTCCCGGGCTCTTCTCTGGGGCCGCCCTGGGGTGGGGCGGGGCGGGTGGGCGCCCTCGAGTCACGGGGAGGCGCCCGCTGCAGCGCTGCTTCCCCTGCCCAGAGGCCCTACGACATCCACTCGAGCAGCGCTGCGGAGTCGCTGGTGCAGCTCTTCAGCACCGTGAGTGTCCAGTACGCGCCCGCCTGGTCCAAGGAGACGGTGGCCCTGCTGCGCAAGGTGAGCGCCTGCCCCGCCCAGGGCGCGGCCGGCCGGACATGGCGGGGGCCCCTGGCGAGGCTGGCTGGGCACGGGGGGCCGCTTCCTGCATCCCGGGCCGCGTGTCTGTCTCTGCTCCGGTTTCCCGCCTGGCCTGGCCCCAGGCTCCTCATCTTGTAGCGGCTCGGCCTGTGTGAGTGCTGGAGCGGCTCTCAGTCCTTATTACCTAATCGAAGCCTCGCGCTGCTTCCGTCACTGATGCCCCAGCTCGGGGCAGGTCACCCCAGCGTGTGTCGGGGAGGCGGTCGGGGCCTGGTCCTGCTCAGGCCCGGCTCGTCCTGTTGGAGTTGGGCGGCCACTGTCCACTGCCAATGGCCTGGCCAGCCCCCTCACCAGAAGCAAGCAGAGAAGACCCCAGACCCCCCTGCCTGTCCCGGGCCACGAGCACACGTCTGCAGCAGTCCCAGGGACTCAGCCTGTAGAGACTTGAGGCGGTGGTGTTGCCGCTGGTATTCGGCTCCCGCGGTCCAGGGCTGGGCCGGGGTCAGCCCCCGGCCGGCCAGCCAGCCAGCTCCTTCCTCAGAGTGGTGTGCCTCAGACACACTGTGCCCCGAGGCCTCAGGACAAACGAGGAGGGGCGTGCTGGACACGCGTGGCCCAGGGGGCAGGTCCTGGCCGGTGCCCAGAGACCCTGGCCCTGGTAGTGTGGCCAAGCACCTGGAGGCCTCCCGCCCCCAAGAGGGGCTCTAAAGCAGCCTTCACCGCATGCTGCTGTGTCCACACTGGCCCAGGTGGCTCCAGGGGCACAGTGGCCCCCAGAGGCCCAGGTGGGGGTGGGGAGGATCCACACACCGCGCTGGGGAAGCCTCGGCCAGGGTCTCCAGTACTCGCCCTGGAAGGGGTGGCTGTGATGGTAGCCAGTCCTGCAGGGCCGCCCTGGGCCCGTGAGCGTTAGTCCCGTCCTGTTGTGACGCTGAGCCAGTTACCGAGAGCAGTGAGCCGGGCTGCAGCCGCCGCCTGCTGGTGGGTACTGGGAGACAAGACCTGTGCCGGGGCCGCTGACCAGGGCCTTGTTCCAGCTGCTCACCGTGAACCCCAAGCACCGAGTGTCCAGCCTGCAGGACATGCGGGCGGCCCCTGCTCTGGCTGGCGTGCTGTGGGCTGAGCTGAGCGAGAAGAAGGTGGAGCCTGGCTTTGTGCCCAACGTAAGCCCGTGGGCCTGGGGTGGCCAGGGCGGGCGAGGGCAGCCGGGCACCAGCTCAGCGCCATCTTCCACAGAAAGGCCGCCTGCACTGCGACCCCACCTTCGAGCTGGAGGAGATGATCCTGGAGTCGCGGCCGCTGCACAAGAAGAAGAAGCGTCTGGCCAAGAGCAGGTCCCGGGACAGCAGCAGGGACAGCTGCCCGTCGGTGAGTGCGGCCCGGCACCCGGCCGCCTCTGCTCCGGCCCCTCACCCCTTCCTCCGTGGTGGGGGACAGAGGCCCCTGCCTGCCCAACTCTGGAGGGTCACATGGTGCCAGGCTCTGCTCCCATGGTCTCGGGGTCGTTTCCCTGCGTGTGTGCGCACGCGTGTGTGTATGTGTGTGCCTGTGTTTGCGTGTGTGCACACCATGTGCGTGTGTGCATGTGTGCACGTGCAGGTGTGTGCACGCCAGTGCACCTGTGTGTGTGTGCGTGTGAGTACACTCGTGTGTCTGTATGCATCCGTGCGTGTGTGTCCATGTGTGCCCGTGCCTGTGCGTGTCTGTGCATGTTTGTGACTGCACGTGTGTGTGCATATGTGTGAGTGTACTCGTGTGTGTGTTCGTGTGTGTGAACACATGTGTTTGTGTGTGGGGGGGTACACTCGTGTGCATGTTTGTATGTGCACGTGTGTGTGCGTGTGTGTACGTGTGCGTGTGTGAGTACTCGTGTGTGTGCGTGTGTGAACGCATGTGTTTGTGTTTGTGTGGGGAGTACACTTGTATGCGTGTTTGTGTGTGCACGTGTGTGCGTGTGCGTGTGAGTGTACTTGTGTGTGTGCGTGTGTGTGAACGCATGTGTGTGGGGGGGGAGTACACTCGTGTGCGTGTTTGTGTGTGCACGTGTGTACATCTGTGGGCATGTCTGCACTTCTGTATGTGTGAGTGCAGGCGTGTGTGCACGTGTGTGTGCGTGTGAGTGTACTCGTGTGTGTTCGTGTGTGAACGCATGTGTTTGTGTGTGAGTACTCGTATGTGTGACTGCACGTGTGTGTGTGCGTGCGTGTGTGAGTACTCGTGTGTGTGCATGTGTGTGAACGCATGTGTGTGGGGGGGAGTACACTCGTGTGCATGTTTGTGTGTGCACGTGTGTGTGTGCATCTGTGGGCATGTCTGCACTTCTGTGTGTGTGAGTGCAGGCGTGTGTGCACGCGCGTGTGTGTGAGTGCATTTGTGTGTGTGTGTGTGTGTGTACACGTGTACATTTGTCTGCCTCTTCTCATGAGGACACTGCTCACACTGGGTGGGACCCCGAGTCCAGGATGACCATCCCATTCACTTGACTGGTGGCATCTGGAGACTTCGTTTCACATTCCTAGGAATGGGGTCAGGACCCCACCCCGGGGACGCGGTGCAAGGTGTCGCAGCCGCCACGGTCCTGCCCTTGGAAGTAGGGGTTCCCCCGGGGAGCAGGGGGTCCAGCGTGGGCCTGTCCCCCGGATCCGGCTGCTGTTCACAAGACAACTAGGGCTGCAGGAGTGGACGGTGGGGTCACAGCGGCGACACTAAACCCGCCACCGTTCCTCTGCCCTGGGCTCAGCGGAGCCTGTGAGGACACCCTGGGGAGCGGCTCTCACACCTGGGGGCCCTGTGCAGCCCCATGCCCGGGTCCTGGGCAGAGATGGGCGCCAGCTCCTCCTCTGTGCAGGGCCCTCCCTGGAAGCCTTGGCTCCTCGGGGAGCGGGTAGGTGGGCTCCCATCCCCTCCCCATTCCTTGGGCTGCTGACGGTGGCCCCTGGTGTCCAGTGGGGGCACTGCAGGCTGGTCCAGCTTTCTTTATTATGGCCCTAGGAATTGATGTGAAGTCGCTCAGGCGTGTAACTCTTTCAACCCCCATGGACTGTAGCCCGCCAGGCTCCTCTGTTCATGGGATTCTCCAGGTGAGAATACTGGAGTGGGCTGCCATTTCCTTCTCCAGGGGATCTTCCCAACCCAGGGATCAAACCCAGGTCTCCCACACTGCAGGCAGACTCTACCATCTGGGCCACCAGGGAATTCCTATTGGGTCTTAAACTTACCTGGTGCCTCAGTGGTACAGCATCTGCCTGCATTGCAGGGTACTAGAGTTCGATGCCTGGGTTGGGAAGATCCCCTGGAGGAAGGCATGGCAACCCACTCCAGTCTCACCTGGGAATTCCATGGACAGAGGAGCCTGGCAGGCTACAGTCCGGGGCGGCATTGAGTCGGACACGGCTGCGTGACTAACACTTTGTCACTGCGGGGTCTTAGCTGCAATGCTCATTTGTTGCAGCCTGTGGCATGTGGGATCTTAGTTCCCGACCAGGGTTCTGACCTGCATTCCTTCATCAGGAAGGTGGATTCTTAACCACTGGACCATCACAGGAGTCCTTGGGCCAGCTTTTTTCTTGCTGTCAGACTGGGAGCGATGGCTTAGCGCTCTTTATGTGAAAGAGTTGAAATCAACACTCCTTATTTCCACTTTTTACTGTCGCCTGATAAGTGTGATTTATTTACGCTTCTGCACACAAGTGCCTCAGGAAGATGGTCTGCAAGCGCCTTCTTCCGGTCTGTGGTTTGCCCTCTGCAGGGCGGCCCCGTCTGCAGCAGAGTCTTTGGTTCTGATGAAGCTCCGTCTCTGCTTTTTCTTTCCTCGTGTGCTTTTGGTGTCATTTCTAAGACGCCGTTGCCTCACTTGAGGCCACAGGCCTGTGCCCTCATTTTTGTTCTAAGTGTTTTGTAGCCTTCTCCCTTGTGCTTGAGGCTCGGGTCCATTTTGAGTTAGTTTTATGCACAGTTTCAGGTGGGGCCCAGCCTGACTGTTTTGCGTGTGGACACACGTTGTCCAAGTGCTGGTTGGGCTCATCTTTCCCCCATTGAATTGCTTGGCACCATTTTCAAAAACGAATTGACCGTGCCGGAGGGGCTTGTTTGTGGACTTGCACGTCTAGCCCCCGGATCCGTGTGTCTGTCCTGCCGGGTCCGCCCTGCCGTGACGACCGGAGCTTGGGTGAGTTCCTGGGTCAGCAAGTGCGGGTCCTCCAAACTGTTCTAATTTTGCAAGACGTTTCAGCTCCTATGGGTCCCTTGCATCCCCAGGGCATTCTGAAGGGCTTAAGAATTCTGTCTGAGTTGCTCAGCAGGTCATTTGTGACAGAGTTAAGGATTGGCGCCTGGTCTGGGTGCCCGAGCCCTGTCGCTGCCCACCTTGGGTGACATCTGGGGTCAGGTGCTGTGGGCACTGGCATTGGTAGGGCCTGTGGGTGTCTGCCCCGAGGACTGTGTGCAGGGAACCGCCACTGGCACAGTGGTCAGGGTGTGGGGTGTTTGGGGGGGAAGCAAAGCTGAGTTTCCGTGGAGTCCAGGGAGAGCCGCCTGACCTGCAGGGACCTGAGTGTGGGTTATGCCCTGTGCCCAGCAGTCATCAGCAAGGAGACCCAGAGGGTCATGCGTATCTGTAGCCTCCTGAGTCTGCATGGCAAAGGCTCCAAACGCCCGAGCAGGCCAAGGGACCACGCACGTGTGCCGCTAGGAGGAGAGGGGCTCCGGAGCTGGACGAGCCGCGCCCCAGCGCCCCGCTGACCGCACATGCGCACTGCACGCACCTCGGGCAGGCGCGGCCCTGGGGCGCGGCGCCGCCCGCACCGTCCACCTCTGATGGCGCTCCGCCCTCCTAGCGGCTCCTCCGGCCGGTTCTCTCTCCTGGGAGAGCCGGGGCAAGGGAGGCTGCGAGACGGAGCCCAGCTCCTCCCCGCCCGCCGACCCCCGGCCGGCGGACAGTCCCTCTGCGCCTGTCGCCCGCCCCAGCCTCGCTCCCCTTCTCCCGCATCCTGCGCTTCCCTTGGTCTCCGGGCATCGGGGGTCATCTCCTGCCTTGACCTCGCCCCCGCCTCTGAGTAGCCCTTGCCTTCAGTCCAGCGCTGACTCAGGCCAGAGTCTTTGCCCCTGTCCAGTCGTCATCGGCGCTATCAGGGAGGACGACCCCGTTTAAGCTGAAAAATCCCGAGTCAGTTTGCGTTTACTACCCCTAACCTCCTGAACATCGCAGCTCAGCCTGGCTTGCCTTATACGGGCTCAGAGCACTCAGGTCAGCGCCCAGTCGGCAGCCACCCGACACAGAGCCTCTTTTATAACTCATTGTTGACTTTATCAAATACTGAAAGTGCAAAAGGGCGCGTCCGGGTCCAGGCTGGGTGTCAGTGCGTCAGCTGTTCACCCTCGGGGTCGCGGGGCTGACCAGCAGCTGCGGCTGCCGTGCAGCATCGCATCGGAGGATCAGATCCCGTGTCGCCAGCCCGGAAAAGGTCCAGGTCAAAATCGGAAGTACCCTCTCTGCCGTCTCTTTGTCACTTTCACACCCCTCTCAAGTCAAGAGACTCCAGCCGTGGTAGCTGGGGGCCGGCTCGATACTCGGTCCTCCTTGGTGAGTGCAGACTAGCGCCCTTCCTCCGCGCCACGGGCGTCGGGAGGAAAGCCCTGTGGGGTAGGGGCCGCGAGCCGCAACCGGCGGCCCTGTCGATCAGCTGTGGGGGAGCCCGCATCACGCTCCATGGAGGCACCTGGCCCACCACTGGGTTAAGAGCTGTCCCCTCTCCCCTCCTGCCACAAGCCAGCTGGTCTCCGCAGGCCAGGCTCATGAGTTCAATGGGAAACAACAGGAACAGCATCCTCGGCCCGCCTTGTGCTGTGCTCGGTCACTCAGGCGTGTCCGGCTCTTCCACCCCAGGGGTGTAGCCCACCAGGTTTCCCTGTCCGTGGGATTATGAGGGAAGAAGGCTGGCGTGGGTCGATATGGCCTCCTCTGGGGAATCTTCCAGACCCAGGGATCCAACCCATGTCTCTTGCGTCTCCTACATTGGCAGGCAGCTTCTTTAACACTGCTTGAAGCCCTCAGATCCCCGCAGATAAATGCAGACTCCAAAGTCTTTGACGGTGGCGCTTAGCAGCGCCATTCCACTCTAGAGGTGGGTTTGTTATTTCCTATCTAGGCTAGTTTCGGGAGAGAGGCTAGTTTCAGGAGCTTTCACTGGGCTTTTCCATGATAATGTTATTAGCTGCTACTCCACAGGTCAAGGAACTAAGAGAATTCGACCAGATGCCAAATATTAATACATCCATCTTGGTTATGCATACAGCCACCAGGGGGAGAAGCCGCCCCTGGTGGGTTGTGTTGGGGGTCCACTGTAAGACAGCCGTGGGCCAAGTATCAGCTCACACCTGTATTCAGCAGCCCTCTGAACAGCCGAGTGTTTGCCTTCTCCCATGTGCAGACATGCAGGGAAGTGGCCGTGGATGCCTTCAGGAAGGGCTGGGGTGTCGCTGCCGTGTACCCTTGCTTGGGCCTTCCTGGCCAAGAGCTTGCCCCTCCTTCAGCCCACAGGTCCAGGTCTGAGATCTGGAAATGAGGAAAAGAATTGCAACTCTCCATCCAGGTGGCCGTCAGCCTGGGGCTCACGCACGCGCGATCTGAGTGTGTGCGTGCATGCAGGCACACGTGTGTGAGCACTGGCCATCCACCTCTGACCGTGAAGGCACCGTGATCGGTCGGACACCCTCAGCATCCCAGGCTCAGGTGGCCTGCCTGCCTCTCCAGCAGGAGGCCTGTTTCCACGGTTATACCCCCTAAGGGTGGCTGAGTTAGGTGAGGTCAAGGCTGCCGCCGTCCGGGATCCCATCATGGCCTCTGGGGGACTCGGTCCTGAGGCAGATCCTCCTGAACTACACGCGAACCACAGGGCTTCCCCAGGGCGCTGTGTCCCCAGCCAGCTCATTCCTTGTCTCCCTCGGGTCCTCCAGAAGAATGTGGTCATCTGGGGGGGTCTGTGGGTCTTTACTCTTGAGTGTGCTGGCTGCTCCAGCCGCCCACGTCTCTGAGCCTTTGACCCCATCCCAGCATCCCTCTAAGGCTGTTCTGAACCTTCTGACCGCTCCACCTGGGCCACCCTTCCAGGTTTCCAAATTGCAGTGTGTTAGGACGCACTCACGCCAGGGCTCCTGCAGGGGGTTAGCCCCAAGTTGTGCAGGGCAGACTCCCCCCTGTCCAGCCCCTCCCAGGCCTGTCCTTCCCTCTGGGCAAGCAGTGCCTCCCTCCCCAGCACGTCCAGCGCCTGCCTGCTGGGGCTATGTGTGGCTGCAGAGCCGGTGGGGCAGGGTGTGGGGGCAGTGCTGTTTCATCTGCAGGAATGGGAGGGGTCCCTCTTCTCTGGCCGGGGTGGGGCCCTCCCGCAGGCTCAGGAGTGCGGGGCATCAGGCTAACCTGCCCACTAACGTCCTCTCAGGCCCCTCCCACGTCTGAGGCCCACTTCTTCTGTCAGAGCCTCAGTTGGATGCAGGAAACTTCATGGCTGAGTCCAGCCCTCTTAAGTTCTGCGGCTTAGACATCTCGGCCTGGTCTCCCGCAAGCTGTCCGGGCCGCCGTGCAGGGCATCTCCACGCTGCGCCTTGGGCTACTCCTTGGCGGCCCTGAGTCTGAGGCTCGGATACCCAGGGGCCAACCACGACCCCCCCAGACCCACGGTCCCAGGGGCCAACCTTGACCCCCCAGACCCACGGTCCCAGGGCCAGCCTACCAGCTGCACCCTCTCCCGACACTCTGAGGGTCTCAGGAACCGGGGTTCGCAGGCCAGGGGCCTGTGGCATGTCTTGGATTTGGTCACTGTGGGACCGACTCCAGCCCCCGGCCTGAGGCTCTGCTTCTCGAGGCCACCTCTGCTGCCCACCTTCTCAGGCAGGCCCTGGAAGCAGGTCCTCACTGGGTTTGTGACCAGGAGGACCCAGTGTGTGTGGGGGGTGTGAGGAGTGGCCCGGCGTGGCTCCTGGACGAGTCTGGCTCTGCAGACCCTGTGGCCGCCTCAAGACGGGGTCAGGCGTCCCTCTGTCCCTGGCTAAGTGGGGGTCACCAGGAGACCCCAGCTCCTGCGCGCTCTGGTTGCCTGGGGCAAGGTGGGCTCCGCAGAGCTGGGGCGGGAAAGGGCAGGCACGCGGGAGGAGCAGGCCGGGGATGCCCAGGAGCCTCCCCGAGGGACGTGCGGGATGCTGGCAGGCGCTCACTCTGGTGTCTTTCTGACCCGCAGGAGAATGACTACCTTCAGGACTGCCTCGACGCCATCCAGCAGGACTTCGTGGTTTTTAACCGAGAGAAGTGAGTGTGCGTGTTGGGGGCCGGTCACGGGGGCAGAGAGGACTTTGGGGAGTGGGGCCAAGGCTTTCTGGCCACAGCAGACACATGGCCTCAGTGGGGCTGGGAAGCCTGACTCCCGCCCTCCTCAGAAGTCCTAGCAGCAGCCCTGGGGGGGTGGGTGGAGGGAGGCCCCTGTGCAGACTTGTGGGGGAGGGGCTCCTCAGCACCTTAAGGGCCAAGCTTGGGCATTTTCCACTAAGGGCAGAGTCTCCGGGGCAGACCCTGGGCGCACCGCCCAGGTGAGGGGCCCCAGCTGTTACATCAACCTGAAACCCTCACTCAGCCACTCGGGCCGGGGCAGGAGGGACAGGGCTTGAGGGCAGGTAGATACGACAGCCTCAACGTGCTGAGCCACCTGCTCTGGTGGACCAGGGAGGCCCAGTGCCGTGGGGCCCAGGGGAGGAGGGGCCGGGTGAGATGCAGAGGACTTCCTGGAGGCGGCGGCCCTGGGTCTAAAAGCTGAACAGGGCTCACTGCTGCTCTGTCCTGCCTCAGGGTCCAGGATGACATATGGACCCTGGTTTAGGACACTGGCCACCACCCTGGAGGTCAAGGCCTGGGTGGTAACGGGACTCGGCCAAGCACTTTGTTCCAGAATTCGTGACCTGCCTCCTTTTAGCTTCTGGCTGGAAACCAGCTGAGACCCACCAGCCTACTGCCTCAAGCCCAAGGGCTGTGAAGAGCCCACAGAGGGGGCAGCTGGATGCCCCGTGTGCCCGCAAGCCCCGCTGAGCCGGTGTGGCCAGAGAGGCTTCTGCCCAGGCGGAGAAGCCCAGGAATGGTCCCTGTGGAGCTCCAGGCCGTGTTCCTGAGGGGGTGCACCCCAGGAGTCCCAGGACAGGCCCTGGGCCAGCGAGCCGCATCCCGGGCTGCTGGCAAGCCTGCATAAAGCCCCCATGTGTCTCCCCAGGCTGAAGCGGAACCAGGACCCCACGCCTGAGCCCAGGGACGCGGCGGAGGCCTTGGCGGACAGCGAAGGCGTGCGCCCAGCCCTGCCTGCCTGCAGCGCCATCTGCCCCTCAGCCGGGAGCAGCTAGGCCACCCCTGCCCGCTGCCTGTGGAGTCAGCTCAGGCCCCACCGGAGACCCGGGACCCCCAGAGGGACGGGGCGGCCAGAGGCCCAGCGTCAACTTTCCCAGAGAGCTGCGCAGCGTGTCCAGGCCCAGGCCCAGGTCGGCGGCTCCAGGCACCTGGCTGGACGGCACCGGATGGTCTGACCGCCGGGTCTGCCCTCTGGCCCTCGGGGGCATGTGGTGTCAAGAGGCTGCCAGTGTGGCTGAAAGCGGGGAGCACAGAGGGTGGGCGCCCCCGCATGATGATGGAGGGGCCCACAGCTCCCGCCCAGGCTCTCCCCGGGCCTCTGGGGTCCTGCCCTGCCCGCTGTATATAGGCCGCCCCCGCCGCTGGGGCCCGGGGCCTGCCCGGTTCTTGTCCATTGCGGGGGACGGGCACGGGCCTGAGAGTGTTTTATACACGTGCGTTCTGGTCGTTTCTGCCGTATTTCTGTATAGTTTCCACCTCTGAGAAAAACAACATGAGAACCTCCTGGTGTCGGCTGGTTTGCGTGTCCCGTGCCTGCTGCGGGCAGAAAACGCTCGTCCGTGACCTAGGGCATTCCTGCCGGGGCGGAGCCTCCTGGAGCTCCGGTCTTCGGCCTGGGGAGGATGCCCATCTCCTGCCCCAGAAACCCTGAGGCCGCTGTTGGGTTGGGGTGGAGGTGCGGTCTGCTGGGGGGCAGGGGCAGAACCTTGAAAACAGCAGGGACCGGAATGCCCCAGGTTGGAGCAGCTCACGGGCCCCCCTTGCCTAGAGTGGGGAGCCCACCTGGGGCCCCAGGGCACTGCGGAGCCCGGGTCTGGAGGTGGGCAGTGCTGTGGGGTGCCCGGTGGTGGTACCAACCTCCAGAGGCTCTGGGTGGAGGCCTGCCGGTGCTGGAGGTGGGAGCCGGGCGGGGAGGCCTGGGGTTGTGCGGGAAAAAAGCCGTGCTTTGTGTGTGTGTGTGTGTGTGCACATCTCAGGCGCGTTTTGAGGCCCTAAGGGACAGAGTGCCTGTGTCCTGAGTCAGTGGCCGGCCTGCGGGTGTGGCCTGGCCCCCTGATCGCCTTGTCTGTCCCTGGGGAAGGGGACGTGGTCTCAGTGCAGCCCAGGAATCCAGCACTGAGGCCACAGGGACCAAATCAACCTTAGCAGACGGACCACAGGGCAGACCTTCCGGGGGGCTGCCCAGTCCAGCACAGTGCCCAGAGCCCCGGGTTCAAAGTGGGGCCAAGGCTGGGCATGGAGGCTGGGGCCCCCCAGAGGGGCTGGCCACATGAACGGGGCTGCCCACCCTTCCTGGTGCTCTTAGGGTGGAGAGCGTCCCACACCTGGGGGACAGAGCTGGCAGGATTTTTAGGAGCAAGGCTGAGACCAGGAAGCCAGCCCAGCAGCTCCATCTTCTAGAAAGTTCTGGGGGCAGCGCCATCTGCGGGGCTGGATCAGAACCCCGGCCTGCTCTGCTTTAAGTGGGCAGCATGAGCTCCCCACACGCTGTACTGCCCCAAACCCTGCTGGGCAGCTTGTGCCCACCAACTAGATCATGGGTAGGGGTCCTCCCAGTGCCCCTCTCCTTCTGGGTGTCTGGCTGTCTATGACCCGCAGGCCTGTGGTAGGCAGAGCCCCTGCCCACATCTCAGACCCAGCCGGCCCTGTAGTGGTCTGGCGGTCCGGCCTCCCAGCCGTCTAGAGGCAGGACCAGGTGCTGCAGGGTGTTCTCGAGGGTGCCACGCACGAGCCCCTGGGGGATGGCGTAGGGGCAGAGAAGTCAGGGCTCTCCACACGCCAGGGGCTTCCAGTCCAGATGCCTTTAATCAGCGCGGTTCCATGGGACTGGGGCCGCTGGGCTGCGGGTGGCATGCAGGTTCCTGACTACAGTGCCCTCGGCACACAGGATGGCTTCTCTAATCAACTACTGGGAACACACGTCGTAGGAGAAGGAAGCACTCGGCTCCGGGCCCCTGGGGCCCCTGGAGGAGGAAGGGCTCTACGGACGGCGTGGGGTCTGGTCCCTGGGAAGTCTGAGAAGTACAGCTGCCCGCAGGGCATCCCTGCGGGCCCCTGAAGTAACAGCAGCTCGGGCGGGGCTGGGACGGCAGCCGAGTTGGGCACGAGGGCACCATGCCCTCCGCCTTCCGTCCTGGGCGTCTCCAGAGGTCCCCGTCTTCCGAGGCCCCCAGGTTTGGGGCTCCTGAGCTGCCCCCGCCAGCATGCCCAGCCCCTCTGCCCGCCCTGGCAGTGAGACCTCGCCCATTCAGCCTCTCCCGCGGGGGCTCCCTGTAACGGGCCGTGGGAACCCAAGGGGAGAGGTGCTGGGGAGGGGAAGGGAAGGCCAAGCACCTTTCAGAGTGGGTTCAAGGAAGGAAGGGAACAAGGAGGGGGCCGGCCGCCCGCGGCAGCACCTAGGACAGCGACGTGATGTGGGAGCGGCCGCCAGGGGGCGCCATGATCTTCTGGGCCGTGCGCCGCGCGATGTGGTCGTCGGCCTGCGAGCCTGCGGGAGGGCGGGGTGGAGGCCGCGCTGGGGGACGGGCAGACTCAACGCCACACCCCAGGGGCCAGGGCTGCAGACCCCACGCTCCCCGACCTGGCGGCTCCCCCGGGCAGGTGCGCCCCCACCGAGGCCTCAGACGAGCAGGCCGGTGAGGCCAGGTGCGTCTGCGGCCGGAGCCTGCAGGTCAAGGCTGGCTGTCCAGGAAGCCTGTGCAGAGGGGCCCTGGCCAGGCCAGCCCCAGCGTCCCTCCTCCGGGTCTCGCCCTGCACGGGCCCTGGGATGAGAGAGGGCTGGCCCAGCCTTCAGGACGAGGCTGGATCCCGGAGGCCGGCAGGGACTGGACATCAGGGGCTGGGTCGGCCCCCAGTAGGGCAGGGAGGCCTGGCTCTGTCTCTAGGGAGAGCCTGGCTCAGCGCCTCCCTGCAAATCCACACCCCCGACCCTGAAAGCAGAGGCTTGAGCTGGCAGCTACAGGTGAACCCCTGAGACCCCCAGCGCCGTTCCTCGGGCACCTCACGTGAGATGCCAGGGCTGGGGGCTGGACACGGCCCTCGGGGCCCAGGTGCCAAGGAGACCCAGCAGCCCAGGCCCCACTCACCAGACAGGCTGAACCCCGACTGGTGCAGGTTGCGGAAGGGGGGCACGGAGATCTTCCCGGGGCAGGACGCGCGGGCCTGGGCCCCGGCCCCCGGCTTGGTGGGCGCCATCACCTCGTGGACCGGCCCGTCGTAGAGGCCTCGGGGCACGCCGTGGATCTCCGCCAGCTGGGGGCCGAAGCGCTGGGTGTGAGGGACACTGAGCCGGCCCCAGGCTCGAGGGCAGGGCCCCCCCACCCCCGGTGTCCACCCGTGTGTGTGGACACACACCTCCCTCCCCCGAGGCAGGCGGCATGCCCAGGGCAGGTCTGGGGGAGCTGGGGTGCGGGCAGCCTGAGACAGGAGTGCCGGCAGGTCAGGGTGGCCTCCACTCCCGCCCTGGGGAGGAGCCAGTGCCAGTCCCAGCCCTGCCCGGGGGCTGTCCCTCCAGATACAAGTTCAGACGATGTCATCCTAGACAAGCAGGAACGGGGCTGCGGTAAAGCCAACCCGCGTGTGTAGTGGCCACGCGTGCGTGTGCAGCTGGGCCTGTGTGCACGCGTGAATCACTCGCAGTTGTGTGCAGGGCCTGGACAAACACCTGCACGCCTGCCGGACGCAGCGGGCCGCTGGCCGAGCCCCAGTGAGGGATGAGGGCTCACGGACGCTGTCTGAGCGTCCTGCTCTCCTTGCTGAATTCACTGAAGGGCAGGTCTGCTCCAGGGAAATGCTGGGCGACCTCTGCTAGGCTTGGTGGCCGTGCCCCCAGGGGCGGCCACTCGGGGTTTCCTTGGCCTCACGCCCACACTCTCTGCAGTGACGTGGGCGGCCTGGTCACGAACGCGGGTGAGGACCCGCCCGGACCGGTGAGGCCACCGTGCCTTTCCAACAGCAGGGCGGCCAGGGGCAGGCTGACCGCGAGGCCTGAGAGCCCTACCCGCCCACCCGCCTGGCTCAGGCTCACCCGGTTCCGGGCCTTTATCCTCTTGTAGACGAAGTCAGGGAAGGTCTTGCGCGGGATGAAGCGGCCGGTCCCGGGGGTGACGCACAGGGCCCCATCCTCCAGCACAATCCGGCCCTGACTGACAACCACACTGGGGGCTCCTCGGCACTCCAAGCCCTCAAAGATGTTGTACTCCACGTTCTGGGGGGACAGCGGCCCTCTGAGCCCTCGGGAGGCCTTAGCACTGCTCCGAGTCTCCAGGGCCAGGGCCCCGGCGGGAAGCGTCCACTCAGCCTGGGTTCGGGTTTCGGGGGGGCAGCTGTGTCTGCACCCCTGGCTTCTTGGGCATGTCTCCCGAGGGCACAGAGTGGGTGAGCTCTCCCCACAGACAGGGTCCCCAGCCCCCGCCAGCCCTGCCCATCCCAGGATGTCCAGGATGGCGGCAGGGACCCCCCCAGACCCTGAGCTGGCCCCCATGTGGGGCCGGCTTCTCTCACCAGGCTGTGGCTCTTGGCAGAGATGATTCTCGTGGCCCGGGGGTTCCATATGACCAGGTCGGCGTCGGAGCCCACGGCCACCCGCCCCTTCCTCGGGTAAAAGTTGAAGATTTTGGCCGCGTTCGTGCTGGTCACCGCAACGAACTCATTCTCGTCCATTTGCCCCGAGGCCTGAGAAGCCAGAAGGCGGGGTCAGGGGCGCCCCTCCCCGGCAACAGGCAGGGCCTGGTCTCCGGGCTCCCGTGTGGACACGGCTGCCCTCCAGGCTGAGGGCAGCGTGCCTCAGTCAGGCCTGCAGGTCTGGTCCTCCCCGGGCACTGAGCCCGTCTCCACGCTCGCTTTGTGGGCAAATGAATGCTGATGTTTCCACAATGACATCTGTCCCCAGAGGACGTGACTGGCCCCTGGCGGTGGCCAGGAGCCTGGGGTCAGGGCCTCGGCCCAGGGGGAGGGCTCAGGGCCAGGGCTGGGGGCGCGGGGGCGGAGGCCCTAGGTGAGACAGACATCTGGGGGAACCTCAGTCCTACTGGGGAGACGCTGTGGTGTCGGGACCCCCCGTGCCTGAGGCCAGTGTATCAGGACCAGGGTGGGGCCTGACGACACGGAGTCTCCTCTGGGGGACCAGGGCAGAATGTCTGCGGACCCCAGCGTGACCGGGCTCGGGGGAACAGCCTGCAGCCTGCCCGCCCCAAGCTCTGCTCCCCGCAGAGACTTTGCTCGTCCAGGGGCCTCCCTTTGTGGTCCCGCCAGCTCCTCCATGGGGGACCCTGCGGCCCTTCGTCTCACCCACCACACACTTCTCCCAGACCACGGCCATGCGCTCCTCTACGCCGTTGGTGCCCTCGGGGATGAGAGTGAAGTTGTCCCTGCCGACGGCCTTCTGGGCGGTGGTGAAGGTGCAGTGGGCGCTGCCAGTCACCTGGAGGTCCCCGCTGCGGAGAGCCGGGGTCACAGGGGCCCAGGGGGCTGTCCTCCCCGAGCACCCCCACCCCACGCCTGGCCACGGGGCAGAGTGTGCCTCCGGGGTGGGGCCAGGAGGTGGGCGCGGGCTCCCTGTACGGCAGGGTGGGGAAGAGCCCCGCAGCGGGGGGCCGCAGGATCAGGGGCTCCCTACCTGGACAGCAGGGCGGCGAGGTGGTCCGCGGTGCTGGGGTCCGGGCTGATGGGGGGCGACGTGACGAAGGCGGCAGCCTTGGCCCAGTTCTTGCTCCAGCAGTGCGAGCCGTCCGCACCCAGGCCGGCGGTGATGGGCTCCCCGAACACCACCACCCCTGTGTCGAGGCGTGAGCGGCACCGCGGCCGCGGGATCCGCCCCCCACCCCCGACGCCAAGGGCTGGGCCAGGCCTCCCACTGCGCTGCCCCTCCATTTTCTGTGAGGAATGCTCCCCAACCCGGGGCACCTGGCCCACCCGGGCCTCCTACGCTCCTCCTGCCGCTCTGCCCCTGCCTCACCCCGCCGGGGCACAGACACACCAGCCGCCCCGCCCGCCACGGACCTGCCTCCTCCGTGGCCTGGCCCCGAACCCACACCCGCCCCCACCCGGGAGGTGTCCAGGGAGCGGCAGCTCCGCCCGGGGGCCAGCTGGGCGAGGCTCTTCACATGACCCGAAGGTGCAGGCCTACTTACCACACCACACACACACACACACACACAACCATACACACAGACACACATCATGTAAGCACACACACACACCCCACACACTCAGAGACACACACGGTATGGCTCGGACACGCACTTCTATGCAAACAGGGCCCTTAGCCCCACATGTGATTCAAGGCCCCTTGTCAGGCCCCACTGCTGTCTGGACACTAGGGAGGCTCAGGCTGCCCCCACAGGCTGCACCCGCACCCCTCACACGAGAAGCCCCCTGAGGAGGCCGGCAGGCTTCCTGAATCCCCATGGGGCCGCCCTGTGCCACTCCAGGGGGCTGTGGACCCCCGAGCCCCTCCCCGCCCCAGCCAGCACCCACCTCGCCGCTTGGCCCGGGCGATCACGTCGGCCGCGGCCTTGCTCATGACCTTGGTGACGTACAGGGGGCAGCTGGCCTGCTTGGCGATGGTGACGGCACGGTACACGGCCTCGGCCTCCACCTGCAGACAGGCTGCTCAGGCCGCGCGAGGCTGGGGCTCCTGACCTCAGTGAGCCCGCGACGCCCCGGGCCACCCATGATGCCCAGCCCAGACGGGCACCCAGGGGCCAGGACCCCAGCCTGGGGCTCCAGCCCCGAATCTGTGCTGGCCCGCGCCACGCTGGAGCAGACCACCTACCCTCTGAGGCTCGTGTGCAGGCCTTAGCGCGGCCCACAGGCAGGGGGCCAGGAGCCCTGACTCGCGCCCAGGCGAGGACAGTGGGGTCACAGTCCTGCCCAGATGGGGGCCCAGCCTACCCCCGATGAAGGCCCATTGGGGCAACACAGGCTCACACCTACCTCCTCGGGGTGGCTGAGCACGTGGCCCTCGGGGCCGGTGATACCGAGTTCCAGCAGCCGCTTCTGCTCCTGAACACACAGCTTGTTTCAGCCTGGGAGCAGTGCAGGGCCCTGAGGGCCTTGCAGGGTGCGTCCACAGCCCAGAACGCCTGACCCTGAAACCCCAGAATCACCCACCTCCTGGCCCCACCCTAGAGGCACACTCCGCCCCATGGCCAGGCATGGGGTGGGGGTGCTCGGGGAGGACAGGCCCCCTGGGCCCCTGTGACCCCGGATCTCCGCAGCGGGGACCTCCAGGGGGGAGTAGAGGGGTTGCACTCTGAAGGGGGTGACTCCAGCTCCCCAAATTACGGATGCAGGAGCCCCAGGGCTGCGGAGGGCTGGATGCGCCCAGGGTCGCAGGCCTCCTCAGTAAGAAGGACAAGGCCCCCCAGCCCCCTACTGCTGCTTCCCCAGTGGGTGTGTGCAAGCGGTGTGCAGGCACGGGGGCATTCACGGCTGGGGTGTGCACGCATGGGGGCGGGCTTGGGGGCTCTGCACAGCCAGGGGTGGGGCCGTCTCAGGCTGGTTCACCCCCAGGTATGAACACAGCACCGCTGGTGTGGAGGAACTCGGGGTGGAGAATGGGGGAGGAGGGGACCGGAACAAGCCCCTCCCCCAGCACGCACCTCCCACGCTCCTGCACTAGGGATGTGCCTCCTCCTGGCCCAGAGCCCACCCCCTGCCCTGGAGACACACAGCACGCACTGCCCGGAACCCCACACGCCCCCCCTGAGTGTCCCCGCCTCTGGTGAGCTTGGGAGCTGGAGAGGCCAGTGGGTCCCAGGAAGCTTCTCTGCGGGTCTGGAACGTCAGGGTGGGGGCTGTGTGTGTGACCCGCCCCCCCAGACTCCCAGGTGGCCAGGAAGCTCCCCTGTGCCCCCTTCCACTGCCCGGCCCCTGTGGGCACTGAGGCTGGTGGGCAAACAGTGGGGGCAGAGGCCTGGGCTTGCGGGGAAGTGGGCAGAAGGGCCAGGGCCTCCCCCAGCAGCAGCCTCGACAGAGGACCAGGCCAGGGACTCCACAGGTGCGCCCATGGGCAGAAGGCACAGCGCTACAGGGCCCAGTCTTGGGCCAGAGAGCACGAGAACCCGCCTCAGCGCCCCCTCCCACCCCAGGAAGCAACACCTCAGTTTTGGAGAATTTAAGGTCAGACGTGTGAGGATGAGGGAAAGCCTGCTGTGGCCAAGAGCCCGCAGGCTCCCAGCACCCTCCTGCCTGACCTTCGCCCTGGGCTAGCTATCACCCGGGCCAGGTTACAGGCCCCCTCCCCCGGGGTCTATGGCTCTGCGCTCGCAAGGCCAGTCAGGGTCACCCCACCAGCCCCACCTCGTCCACGATGTCCCCGTTCTCTGCGTGCACTTGGGCCACGGCCCCCAGGTCCCGGATGACACTGAAGATCTCATACATCTGGGGAGACGCAGGCAGACCACATGGGGCTGAGGCCACGCCCCCCAGCACCTGCGGAGCCCACCCCACCCCCTGCAGCACCACGTGGGGCAGAAGCCCCGTCCCCAGCGCCCGCGGAGCCTGCCTGCCCACCCCGACCCTGGCTCCGGGCTCTACCTGGCCGTCTGTGCACTGGTGCTTGTCCTTGTACGCCATGAAGACCAGGAAGGAGTTCACACCTGGGGGAAGCAGGAGAGGTCGGATGCCAGGAACCTCCCTGGCGCCTGGGGTGCCAGGTGAGGGGGGCCTCTCCCAAGGGCCTCACCAGCTGGCCTGGCGGACCTTGGGCATCAGCCCCACATACTCCAGACCAGCCTAGACTGGGGCGGAGACATCCAAGCCCATCCAGCTCCTCGGATCTGAGGTCAGGAACCAACTGTTCCCTAGCAGCAAAGCAGGTGAGAACCCACACACCCTTCACTAATGCACCCCAAACCCACTATCACTTACCCCCCCAACCGCCCCTAATACCCCACCGCATCCATGACTCATCCCCATGGCCCCTAACACCCACCCTCATCCATCACTAACCCCCACGGCCCCTAACACCCCACCACACCATCACTAACCCCCCACGGCCCCTAATACCTCACCTTCATCCACCACTCAGCCCCCACTGCCCCAACACCCCCCACCCCATCACTAACCCTCACTGCCCCTAACACCCCCCACCCCATCACTAACCCTCACTGCCCCTAACACCCCCCCACCCCATCACTCCCCCTCACTAGCGGCCCCCCATCACTGCCCCCTGCCCGGCAGCTCAGGAGTGGGGTGATGGCTGCAGGTTCCGGGTCTGCACCTCTGCTCTGAGCCGCCAGGCTGCAGGCCCCCAGGCCAGGTTGGGAAGGACCCAGGAGGCAGAGCTGCTCCCTGGTTGAGGCCCCCGCCTGCCCCCGGGTGAGGGCTCCTACTTGCCAAAGGTCATGGGCCTGATGTCCACCACTCTGGAGGGAACCTCCCTGCCTCCGTCAAGTGTGCAGTGGAGCAGGCGCACCGCTTCCCAGGCTGAGAGACCAGTAGCCTCCCGGCCTGGCCCGGACTCTGACGCCTGCACCCCCGTCCCAGGTCCCATCCCTGCCGGCCCCTCTGACCCGACCCTTCCACTCCCGGCTGTGAGCTGAGGCCACACTCAACGCTGATCACCAGAGGTCAGTTACAATGTCCACCTGACTTTCCTGCAAATCCACTATAAACTTTGACGTGGTCTTAGCTTCAAGACTTTTGATTTAAAAGAACATTTAAGCCATGTTTATAAGCCGTCCTGTTTCCGCTGAGGCAGCAGTAGAGGACTGGGCTTTAAGGCGCCTCCTTCTAGAGGGTCTTCAGGGCTAAGAAGGCTTATCATGCTTTTCCTTCCTCCAGGCCCAAGACACAAGGGGACCGTGCAGATAGCCGTGACCCTATGTCCGCTTGTGAAGAGTCAGCCCTGGGATGCGACCCACAGGTGCGGGCACAGCTGACCTCTGGGCCCAGCAGACCTTCGAACGGCTCTTGTCCAACTTACCCCACGCCCGGCCACCTGCCCTGGAGTCGGACGGATGCAGCGTCCACCCGACCCCAGAAGCGCAGGCCCCGCAGCCGCCCCTCCGCCCGGCCGGCCTGCTGCTCACCCTTGTCCCTGACCAGGGCCTCCAGCTCCTCCCTGGTGCTCTCATGCCAGCGGGGGATGTCCACGTGCAGGGAATAGTCGCAGCAGGCCCCGCCGTCCGCTCGCTCCCGCCACTGCTCGTAGGCCGCCAGCAGGCTCACCCCCGCCTCGGGGAACACGTGGTCCACTGCGGGGACAGCGTGCTCAGCTGAGTCCCCCACTCTGGCCGCCAGAACCGCGTGGGTCTCCAAGGGACAGTGGCTTCACGCTCCCAGGAGACCAGGAGGCGTGTTTGAGAAAGGCAGAGGAGAGACCTCGAGCCTTATGTGGGGCTGGGGCTGCTGGGAACTGCCCATCCATCCTGCCCCTTGTTCCCAGCCTCTCCCTGAGCAGAGAGGAGGACCTCGCTCCCCAGCAGACGCCCCCTAAAGAGCCTGGCCAGAGTGAGGTGCGCCTGGCGGGCGGGGTGGGGTGGGGTGCTGTCCACAGTGCTGAACCTGTGAGCCTGCCCACAGCGGCAAGTGGGGCTGGCTTCCCTCGCGCCTCCCCGACCACGCACACCGTGGAGGGTCCCCTCCCACCCTGGAGAACCAGGGCAAGCACAGGGACACTGCACTGTCCCCGTGGCCCCGCCGGCAGCCCCGCGGCCACGGCCTACACCCCACGCACAATCTCTGCCAGGCGCGGGGAGAGAGCTGGGAGGGTCAGCCGGTGGGAAGGCACGCCCACCCGGGGTTACAGGCAGACGTTGTGCCTGCCTGCACACCCCTCACGAGGGTTCCGCCACACGCCCAGGACGCCGTACTGCAGGCGCTCAAGGCTGCAGCCCTGCGGAGGCCAGCCCATGCCTGCAGCACCTCCATCCTCACAGCCTGTTGGACGCCTCAGCACCAGCAGGAGATGCAGCCAGGAGGGCATCCCACTCGGCTCAGGCCCCCTGCGACCAGCAGGACCACGGGCCTGAAACAAGAGCGCTCCCTCGTCAGACCCGGGGGCGGCCCACTGCTGGGTCTGGCCACTTGTAGCTCACTAGGCCACACCGGGCTGGGGCCTGTGAAGTCGGCCCGAGTACCCGGCGCAGCCCTTCCCGGGAGGCAGTGGCAGCGCCTGCCGTGTGCTCACGTGCAGCCTGGCAACCAAGGTGCCCCTCTCACTCCACCCTCCCACCCCCTGCCTCCAGCCCGACTGTGCAGGGAAGCATGACGTTTAACCACGCGCTGCCTGAGGGCACCGCCAGGCCGCGGTGCAGCCGGGGTTGGACCAGGTCCAGCCCAAGCGGAGGCGCCCGCCCTCGGTGCTGTGGAGCTGATGGGTCTCAGGGAAGGAGAGGGGCTAAACGCTGGCTTCCTGTCTGGGCTCCTGAACTGACCACGAGCAAGTTCACGGTGGGAAGTGAACCCCTCACAAGCTGTGAACTGGGCTTCTCTGCCACGCACAGAGCTGAGGCACATCAGAACGGTGCTTGTGCCTGTATGGGGCCTCTGGGGGTTGTTGATCGGATAACAGTATTTTTGTCATCCTTTCTGTAAAACACCGCCTCCACCATCTTTAGCTCTTCTGGACACGAGTTTCTGCAAACCAAGCCTCAGAGAGAGTGAGGTTCAGGAGCAAATGTGTCTGACATTTCAGGCAATGCAACCCCTGAACTTGTCCAAGGCACTTGGGTCTTCCAAACCAGGACCTTGGCCAGCTGCTGGCTTCCCAGGAAATAATCAGCTATGGGCACATTCCCGTGGAAACCCCAGGAGCGCTCAGCGCTGGCCAAAGCGTCACACTCAGGCTGAGAAACTGGGCCGGGCACAGCCACTCAGCACCTCTCAGAGTGAGTGCAGTAGAGAGGGGCTGTGGCCGATTCATGTTGAGGTTTGACAGAAAACAGCAAAATTCTGTAAAGCAATTATCCTTCAAAAAATAAATTATATTTTTTTTAAAAGGAGAGAGAGAGAAAGAAAAACAGCCTGAGAAAACTCCACCAGGGAAAGCGCTTGCTGTGGTACGCAGACCCGCCAGAGGCCCAGAGCTGGGACGGACCACCCCCCGCCCCCACGGACGACACTCACATATCATGGTTGTGCCCCCCGCCAGGGCGGCCTTGGTCCCCTGGCAGAAGTCATCGGCGGGGGTCATGCCCAGGACGGGCATCAGCAGCCGCGTGTGGACGTCGACTCCACCTGGCAGGACCAGCAGGCCATGGGCATCAATAGTTCTGATGCCCCCAGGGACAATGAGGTTTTCTCCAATTTGCCTGAAAGCAACAGAGATCCGCTGGTTAGGAAGACCCCTGAGCGAATGTGAATGGGGCCCCTGGCAAGGCCACGGAGCTGGGACGCCTGCCCTTGGGCTCCCGTCCTGGAAGCGAAGGGCGATACAGCCAAGGCCTAACTGGACCTGCCCCTGACGCTGCTGGGGAACAAGCCAGCCCCAGGGGCTCCGGACAGCCAGCACGGAGGACCCCACCCTGAGCTGGTCACTGAGGTGTCCATGCGCGGCCTTGCTGACCAGAGGCTGGAGCTGCCTCACAGACATGAGCAGAGAAACGAAAAGGTGTGGTCAATAAGCATTTATTAAGCACCTACTGTGAACCCACAGGTACTGAAGCTGTGATAACAGAGAAATGGGAAGCCTCGTCCTGCTCTCCAAGGCCTTGCTGAAGGCACGAGAGGGGCTGGAGTTGTTTCCAGGGAACGAGGTTGTGGGAGAGAAAGAAACACGTGGATCTCGCCCAGAAGCAAGCTTCCGGGCAGCGTGTGAGCAAGGTGTACACAGGTGACCGCGAAGAGGCAAAAACTCACTTTATCAGGCCGTCCTCCACATACAGGTCAGCGTGAAAGGACTGGTCATCATTCACGATCTTCCCCCCTCTGATCAGGAGGCGGTCACTCTGTCCGAAACAAACAAATAAACGGGGGCAAGCTTGCTCCAAAGTGAGTGACCCAGCGGTACGCCGAGCACCAGCTTCCCTCTGAAGTCACGATGGAACGCGTGTCTGTATGTGTCCTTTGGACACGGTCTGTGCGTGTGAGACCAGCACAGAGCCTGCAGGGTAGCCACCCCACCCCGCGGCAGTGGCCCTCGGAGGCGGCTGCCCACAGTCCCTGCACGTGGCCCACACCCACAGTCAGGCGGTCTGGCCTCACCGAAGACGCGGGGCAAACGGCCAGCCAGCTTCCCATGTCACCGTGGCCAAGCCATCGCGTGGCCGCGCATCTGACCACGGGCATGCCGGCACGTGCGTTGCCCAATTTCTAAAGCCCATGCCGAGGGGGAGGCGGGCCACGTCTCGCTTGGCCCTGTGGGCCTGGAAGGCCGGCCCTCCCTGTCCACCCGCAGAGGCGGCTCCAGCTGAGAGCCGGGCCAAGCTCCTTTCAGAATCTCTGCGGCCTGTGACGGTGCCGGGAGGCGGGGGTTAGAGCAGGCCTCGGCAGGCAGGGCCTTCCCGTGGGAGGGCCACATCCCAGTGAGTGGAGACAGATGTCACACACGCAGCCGTCACAGGCGGTGACACTCGTAAGCACACAGAGGGACCTGTCGGGCTGCAGCATGAACCGAGAAGGGCCGCTCTGAGGAGCTGATATGGCCGTGACTCAGGCCCAAGGCCAGCGAGCAGCCTGCGAAAAGGCCCGGGGCAGAGAAGAGCCTGGCTGATACAGGATGGGGGGTGGCAGGCTAGGGTGGGACGTGCTGGGCCTGGGGGGTCAGCGGGCCACCACTGGTGCCTCAAGCTGTGTCTAAGTGCTTACAGAGAGATCACAGTGCCCTGGGTAGAAAGTGGTCCTCATGTTCAAGGACAGACACAGGTCATGGTTGCAGTGGTGTCCGTGTGTCTGGATGAGATGCGGGGGGCCCCTGGCTGGGATTATGGGGTGGATGAGAGAGGGACTCCAGAGAGGCTGAGAGTCAGGGGGCAGGAGCTGATGACATAGGGGCTATGGGGGTGCAGGCCAGGAAGACACTGGGGCGCTCGCGGCTCTGGTCGCCCCAAGGAGGTGAACGGTGTCAGGAAGCGCGGCTGTTAGGGGCACCCCACGGCATGGAGCTGGGCCGCGATCGGTCCACTTCTGACGGTTGGGACGGAGGGGAGATGGGGGGCTGGTCACGGGCTGTGGAGGGTGCGGGGTGACGGCCAGGCCTCAGTGGAGCAAAATGGCGAGAAACACAGAAAGGAAGGCAGTGGCTGAGAGCAGGATGACGGGTGAGGACCCAGCCCTGCGGCACCTGCCCCACGAACTTGAGCCTCACACTCCCTGGAGCTCGGGCAGCCGGAACCACAGCTCTTTCACGGGGGTCTGGCCCCGGCCCGGGGCTCCTGGGTGCCCACCCAGAGGCCAGGGTGGGACTCCAGCTGGGAGCTCTGGTTCTAAATCCAGCGTCAGCCTGAAGCCAGGACGGAAGTGTGCAGGGCACTTAGCAGCTCTCTCAGGCTGCTGAGGGGATAAATAATTCACGGCTTATGAGCCAGAGCGCATCACTCTATTCTTATTAACCTCTAACAGTTTGGGATGAATTCTCAGATTTCTATTGACTCAAAGTAGAACCTCCGCCCCACAGTCTACAGAAGGGTGGCTGACAAGCCACAGGCCAGACATGATCCCCAGCTGTACAGTCTGCCCAGCCCTATGCATCTCGTGTTGGCTGAAAGACATCATAAGAGGACTATATTGAGACTCATAAAAATTATATGAAATTCACATTTCAACGCCCATAGCTCAACTTTACTGGAACTGCCGCACCCGTTCCTCCCCGAGTCACCTAGATGGCTCTCATGCTGGGCTGGGGAGCCGCACCAGAAACAGTGAGGGCCTCACAGCTGAGAATACCTCCTGGGTGCCCCGCCGCCAGCTCTGGTCTACCCCGTGGACCGGCCCCAGCTGCCAGGACCTCTCTCCACTGGGTCCTCAGGGGCTCACTGCCTAGCCCCCTGGGCCCCAGGCCTGGCCCTGACCGGTCATACTGCAAGGACCCACCTCGCCCAGCTCCCGAGCCAGCGGCAGAGCCTGGCTACCTCCTCCTGCAGGGTTCCCACTCCACTCAAACACGCCCAAGCAGAGGAAGGGGAAGGCTTTGGGCAGGAAGACGGTGGTCTGAGTCCCCACTCAACCCCCAGTTTTCAGACTTGGGCACGTTCCCAGGTTTGGAGCCAAGAGGGGAATGCAGCAGCCCTCAGGACCGGGCTGACGGTCTCCTGACCTGGCCATCTGGCCTCTGACCCTCCCAGAGGTGGCGCCACCCTCCGCACCCTGTCCAGCCCCGGTGGGCTTCCTGCATCAGGTCAGAATCTGGGCCAGTCCTGAGGCAGGACTCCCTCCTTCCTCCCTGAGTGTCTCAGGATGTGAACTGGCAACCCCACCGCACCCTCCCCTGAAGCCAAGCGCAGAGCTGGGGCTCAATCCACGGGCTCCCAGGGCAGGCTGCCCCCGGCCCCCAGGCACTTCCCTCCCTCTCGCCCTCCCCCTCTCCCTCCCTGCGCTGGGCTCCCGGCTGCCTGGAGGGGCGGCTTTGTTTCCTGGCAGCCCTGGGTGGACAGTCGGACTTCCCCAGCCTGGGGCGTGTGGTGTCAGAGGGTCTTCTCCAGGGAGCCGAGCTGCCTGGGTGCTCGCTCAGTGACGAGGGAGCACTCTCACTACCACCCTGGCCGGGGGCCTCCAAACTCCGGCTCCAAGGAGGGCTCCAGGCGGCCAGGGGCTCCGGGGGCTCCCGGGGCTGGGGCTGAGCGCCGGCCTCAGCTGCTTTGTCTGGGACAAAGAGCTCCCGGTGCGGCGGGGGCGGCACAGGGGGCGGCCGAGGGGCGGGCTGCGCGGGAATGGCATCTCTGCACCCGAGGCCCGAGGCTGGACCAGCCGTGTCAACAAAGGGCCGCGCTGCCCGCCAACTCCGAGCGGAGCTTCCAGAGAGGCCCCGCGGGGTTGAGGAGGGGAGGCGCATCTGCGCTTTAGGAAGCGGGTCTCCCCGCCCCCACCCATCCCCACGCCCGAGCCCTCCCCGGGCGCAGAGGGGGTCTCAGGGGAGCCGGCTCCCTGAGGGTGTCCAGCGCGGTGCTCGCGGGCCCCCCGGCTGCGCGGGAAGGAGCTGGGCAGGAGGTGGCAGCGCCGGGACAGGGCGCAAGGTGAGGCGGGGGCGGGGGGGCTCGGACGCCGAGGGAAGGGGACCCGGCGCGGGGCCGGGAAGGTCCTCCCGTGGCCCGGAGGCCGGGCCCCGCCCGGAGCAGGGGGCGGGAGGCGCCGGGCTGGCCGGGAGCGGGCAGCGGGGCTCACCGTGATCCGGGGGGCGCTCTTTTTGCCCTGGAAGGACATTCTGCTCCTCGCGCCGGCGCCGCCGTCTCCGCTGGCTCGGGCGGGGCGGGGCGGGCCTGGGGGTCCCCGGCGGGGGATGCACCAGCTAGGCCTCCGGGGGAGCCCGCGGAGCCCGGGTGTGTACGCGGGGGCGGCGGGCGTCCAAGTGCGAGCGCGCCGGGCCGCGCAGCTTGGTGGCCGGCCCCGCCCTCGGCCCCGCCCCCGGCCCGCAGCTGCTCCCGGGTTCTCAAGCCCCGCCCCGCCCCGGCTCCGAGAGGCTGCCGCCGACTCCCGCTGGGCCCGCGCTGAGGCCGCTGACCAGCCCCGGCGGAGGCGGCAGGCGAACTCTTGCAGGCGGAGTGGGGTGGGGGTGGAAAGACGGTTGCCACCGGTCCTGGCCAGTGTGTGGGCAAAGTTCCCCGCCACGCCCCCGCCCGGGGTGGACAGGGAGAGGGGTCCGGTAATGATCTGCCAGGCCCCGCCTCGCCCCTGGCCAGCCGGAGGCCCGCCACCAGCTCCCTGATGACCCAGGGCGCCCAGGGCCGCGGGGACCGCGTCTAGTCCCAAGTCCAGGCTGAGGATCTCAGGGAGCTGGACTCCGTCCTGAAAGACGTTTCAGGCCAAAGCTCGGCTCCTTCGAGGATTTGCCAGGGCAGGGCTGGGAGCGCCAGACCCTGGGGCCGGACAGTGAGGACACCTCCCTGCGAGACTGTCCAGGGCCAGCCCTGCGAGCCCTGAGGACAGGAGGGGGGCTGCAGGGACGCAGAGGGGACAGAAAGAGACCAGGGGACACAGAGAGAGAGCGGTGCGAGCCCAGGACAAGCAGAGCAGGGGAGCCCAGGCCTCGGGGGTGCGGGCTGGGGAGGGGCGGAGGATGGGGAGGTCCAGGCTTAGCTCGGCCGTCGGGAGGAAGAGGCCCCGCGGCCAGCGCTCTCGTCCCCAGGGAGGGGCTGGAGGCTCTCCGAAGAGGACGGGCCCCTGGATGGCGCCCGGAGTGGCCTCTGGGGTAAATGCGCTGCGCCTCAAGGGCGGAGCCCGCGTCCCCTGCTCACCGGCCCCGCCGCCTGCAGCCCCCGCACCGCGGCCACTACCTGCTGTGAGCCGTGGGCCTGGGCCATGCTGGGCCCCTCTTGGAGACTCGCCGCGGCCCCCAGGCCGTCTCCACCTGGCTCGCTGGGACTCCCCGGGTAGCCGCTTGGCCCGCTGTAGGGCCCTCCGCCTCTCGGACCCCGGTGGCTGCCTCCCAGCGCGTCCAGCGACAGGGTCTTGTTCTCAAAGGCGTCCTCCACGCAAAGGAAGACTCCGCCGAGCCTGGGGCGGGCCCGGGGGCTGCCCGTGTCCCGCGCCCCCATGCAGGCGGGCAGAGCCCCTGTGGGCTCCTGTGGCCGCCTCGCTGCCATTGCGGGAGCGGGTGAGGGGCGGCCGGTCCCGGAGCCTCTAGTGGCGGGGCCTGAGCGCTGCGCATAGACGGGGCGGACCCGGGCCCGGCGCTCCCCTCGCGCCTTCCCCCCTGCCCGCCCTCCACCCCCGACCCCCAGCCCCAAGCCTTGCGGGGCGCCCCCGCGGAGCCGGTGCTGTCCACGCGGCGGGTGCTGAAAGCGCCGAGTCTGGGCTGAGGGCGCGCTTTCTGCCCAAGCAAAGCCGCTTCGCAACGGGGTTCTGACCTCCCTTTCAATCTGCGGAAGGACCGAAGGAGAAGAGGCATGGGAAAACAAAACAAAACAAAACAAAACAGTTTTTCGAAACTTCAGCCACATTTCCAGGCCCTGTGGACGATCCCAAGTCAGGCAAGGAGGCTCTGACTCAAACGTTTGGCGAGTTGAAAGGGCAGAGCAGGGGTGGTGGTGGGGTGCGGGGGCGGTGGGGATGATGCGACGATGCAAGCTGATCCTGACTGCCCGTAAAAACAGACTCCGGGCCTTTCTCTGGTGCTCCGGTGGTTGCGAATCTGCCTTGCAAGGCGGGGGACACGGTTCCGTCCCTGGTAGGGGAACTGAGACCCCACGTGCTGCAGAGCAACCAGGCCCCTGTGACGCAACTAAGACACAACGAAGCCAAAGAGATAAACACTTGTTTTTTAAAAAGCAAGTTCCGAGTTTGGGTGGCACCTGGCAGGAGGACTCCCAGCCCGCCCAGCCTCCCAGGACAGTGCTGTCACTCCATCAAGCCCCGCGGGGGGCTGGTTTCTAAGGAAAAGACATCCCAGCCTCTGCTTCTGTTAGAACAGCCGCAGCTGGAATTTCAAAGCATAAGCTGGGACAGCAGGAGGCATAAGAACCCTGCAGAGCCCAGTCAACACTTCCTGCCCCTCGTCCCAGCCCCACCTCGGGTTCCCACTTTCCCAAAGAGATCCAACAGCCTGTGCTCACCTGTGTGGGGTCACTGCTACTGAAACATGTTCTTATTTACTCGCAGAAATTCACCGTTCTCAGGGACTTGACTTCTCCCTTGCTTCTCATTTGACAAACAGCCGAAGAGCAGGCCTCCCCTGTGGCTGACCTCAGGTGACCTCAGAGCCTGTCCTCCAGATGAGCACCCCGCCCCATGACTTAGGACGAGGCTGTATGTGACACGCCTGGATCTCCCTTCCCAATGCACAGAAGGCGCAGCTCTCCTTTCTGGTGTGGGCAGACGCACTATCATTCAGAGAGTGGACACTGAACACAGAAGTGGCTACTGCAGCCGCTAAGTCCAGACTTTAATACTTTGTGATATGGAGAACTTCGATATTCTAAGATTTGAAACAATCTTTATTAAAAACTGTACAATAATTTACAAATAAGTAAAAATTCTCTGGTATATATCATAGGAATCACAATAAAAAAATATGTGTAAAATTCTGTAGTTGATCACCATACAAACCCATTTTAGGCCTCTGAATACTGTTTAGCACTGAACAGAGTATCATGTGTTTAGAGTGTGGTTATTAAGGAATTGCTTCAGGGAACACAAACACCGCCTGGCGCATCGCCATGAGAAAACAAGTCCTCATTCGTGTTTGCATAAATTTACAATAAAGCTTTTAAAAAATACACAGTAAACAAATATACGATTTGATACCTATATGTACAGCTTGATTTTCCTGAGCCTGAACGTAAATCCATTACTGTGTTAAAACATACAGTCCATCTTAAGGTCAGTGACGCAGTGATGGTCAGTGTAGATTAATGTCCAACACCTCCAAACCCACTCCCGGCACGCCTTCCTTCCTGACTGCCGGCACTGGTGTTCACAGCCGCGTAAGGCACTCAGGGTGTCCTGAAGGCTACAGGTTCCTCGAGGGCTGAGCACTTTAAGGAAAAGCCACGGTCCTTCAGCAACTGGAGCTTGAGACCATGGGAATGAGGTACACACACTGTGTCAACAAGGAAGCTGCAGTTTACATGGATTCTGGCTTGGACAAACGAAAGCACGTGCGTGTGTTTCTGGATACTGTGCACACTGTGTATGGCGATAACTGTTGGGCCTCACACGTCTCAGTCACACAGCAAACATTTCTGTGTTTCAACCTCTTCGTGACACTTCCTCTACCTGAAGAGCTAAACAGTGAGCCCAAATAGTCAATTCAACCCAGTCCACTGGTTTTGAATAAAAGGTACATTCTAGTATTTAGAAAATGCATATTATTTTAAAATACTTGAAGTCTTCAGATGCTCAGTGGATTGGCAGGAATTAGTGACAAACACTCATATTTGTCTCTTTCTTCTCTTTCTTTCTTTTCTCTTCTCTCTCTTTCTCTCTCTCTTTTTTTTCAAAAGCCCAAACCCTGAAATGCTGGATTTTGTAAGCAGATGAACAGAAGGTGCCTATAATACATGAACAAAAACAATGGTATCTGAAGAGAAGACTTGGCATTTCAACTCAGTGTGTGCTTTGGGGAACATGCAGTTTCGAAATGCAGTTTGGTACATGGATTACTTAAAACATTCACTGAGCCATTTTCCCTTTCCAGTGCACATCCTTTCTACATGCAGATAACAATGGCTTCAAAAGCACTGGTACGTATTTGCATGCTTCTCTTTCCTGTGGAGTTTGCCTCCTTTTAAAAATTACAAAGCTGTGATTGAGAGTCTGGGATGTGTGGGCATATGAAGTGCTCCAGACATGTGTACAAGGTGAAAATCATGATGCCCAAATAAACACGAGGGGTTTCAAAATGCACACTTCAGGGTCCCAGCCAGCCAGCCTCCATCACTGCTGTTCCTGGGCAGGCCCTCGGGGAGTGGAACTGTGGAGCGTTTCTCGATGCCTGCATCACACACTCCATCAGACTTCACTCTGGGGGCTCATCCATGGCTCCACAGCGGCATTTATTTGTGCAGGCCTATTGTTTGCCATTTGATTCTGAGCACAACAAACGTGCCCAGACGACACAGTCATTAGTACAAGACAAAGAATGCAGGGAGGGCTAAACCAGACTTTGGACTTGAGACACAGACCCTGACTTCAAGCTCAGATGGAAAGGCAGTGAACTGGCCCCATTTCTTGTCCAAGTGAATATGTAACTGCGGCTTTAATGACAGAAAGGATGCCTGCTTCCTGGACAAGTGTTGATTAATCGTGCATTACCCAGTGGAAAACCTGCACCCACCAGAGAAAAGCCACGTCTGTCTGATCCTATAGTCTTTCTCTCGATTCATCCTGGGGAATCGAGCCTGGTCTGGCTGCCTCTGTCACCCGCACCCGAGTTGAACGTTTCTTCTGACACAAATATGAAGTGAACCTAACACTTGCAGACAACGCAAGCGGCCTTCCTCTGCTCCTGGGCAATGCAGAGTGTGCTTCTTCCATATGGTGTTGTCTGTGACGGTCTCACCCGGCTCATTACCCAGTACGTCAATCTATAAGTGCCTCAAAAGAGCTCAACCCTGAGTGTCCTCTTCTGACACAGCACGTGTGTGTGCACACGCAGACTCACGCACACGCACACACACAGCGTTACTGACAGCACAACCTCAGATCTCAAGGGTGCGAGGTCAACAGAAGGACCACCTCCAAGCCACAGGTCAGGCTGTGCCCAAGTGCAGGAAGTCTCTCCCAGCCTGTGGACCACGACGCTCACAAGGAGTGGAACTCACGCTTTAAACTGGCTCCATCGACGTGCTGCTTCTCCTCTGAAAGAGAGTGAAGACAGATGCTTTCTGTTAGTGTGAGATATCTGAGCCGCTGGCGGGGACTCTGGGTGGGGAAAAGGTCTGGAGAAATGACAGATGCTGGCTCCACAGGTGGACAGTCTGGCCCAAACACGGTGCCACGCTGAGCCTCTGCCTGGAGATGCTAAGGCTCTTCCCGGGAGCTGGGAGGCCACAGAGGTCAAGTGCCTCATGAGGTCACATGCAGACGTGGCCTCAGAGCTCCCTCCTACACTGCCATTTATTTCTGAGTTTTTGCTTTTTCTCAGTACTTAGAAAGTGGGCCTCTGTTATATGCCTATTCTTTCTTTTCACCTTTTACATCTTTATATTCGGAAGAAGTTAAGAAGCTGCTTCCCAGGATCCACATCTAACAAGAAGGGTGGGCCCTGGAGCGGCAGCCTGGGTGGGGGGAGGGGTGAGGGAGGAGGGGGAGGGGAAGGAGGAGGGAGAAGGACCCTCTCTCTTTTCAGATGGAAAGACCGAAGCCCCGAGACACCGAGGGATCTCCCGAGGTTGCACCTCCGGGCTGACCAGAGCAAGGGCCCCGGCCACCTGCTCACGGGCCTCCACCACGTCACTGCCTCCCTGAGTTAGGATGATAACTGTCTGGGGTGTGAGCCACACACAAATAAATACTGAACAGGAATCTTGTGGAAAATAAAGTCACCCTCCAGCTTGAAGGGACAGGGTGACGGCATCCAGTTCCCTGAGGTCATGGGCTCCCTCTCCTGAGCCCGCCTGCCCTGCTGCCCTTACGACCACAGCACGGCGTCCAGGACGGGCGCCCTCTGCTCTCACCAGGGCTGCGGCACTGCACGCGCACACACACACACGTGGATGCACACACGCACACGTGTGCACACACATGCACATACACGCACACATGTGCACGCACACACAGAGGCGTGGTTGCTTCCAGGCATCCAGACCTCCCCTCCCTCCTGATGCACACACACGCACACGTGTGCACACACATGCACATACACACACGTGCACACGCACACACAGAGGCGTGGTTTGCTTCCAGGCCTCTAGACCTCTCCTCCCTCCTGACCTCCAGTCCTCTTGGGGACATGGTGTCCTCCACTCCTCCTTTCTCTGGCCACTGGCCCAACTTCCAGACTGTCCCCGTCAGCCCAAGATCTCACCGACACTGAAGCTGCGCCAGGCCCCGGACAGGCGAGTGTGGGTCCTCTCCGGGGTCTGCCCTGGGTCTCCTGACCTGGGGCCTCCTTGGTCAGGAGCACCTCTGTGGGCAGGAACTGAGCCACTGTTAGCACAGGGGCCTACCCACCAGGTTCGCCCTGGACTGGCCCCTGGGAACCCAGCTTTTGAAACTCTCTCAGAGTGAACAGGTCCTGCTCATGGGCTGGCTGAGACTGTTTGTACAAATGGTGTGATTTCTGGCAAGCATCTGCTTCCTTCTGAGGCTGGTATTTTACGGGCAGGGGGTGCCCACATGAGTAGCCCCAATAAAAGCCCTGAGCTCTGAGCCTTAGATGAACCCCCCCCCAAGCTCCCCAGCAGAGACACCACACACACAGCCGCATTTCCATGGCCAGGGGAGCACACTCCACGTGGCCTGCACAGAAGAGAGAATGTGTAGGGAGCCTCCTCCTGGGTCTCCCGGCCCTGCAGAGCCAGCCACATCCCTGCAGGACACTGCTGCATGGTCTGAGCTGGGCTCCACTCGGGGCTGCGTCCTAAGACTCCTGGTGGGTCCCTGGGCCTGTGGGGGGCTCTTGGGGACCTGGGAGCCCTCCCGTCCACTGTTTTCCAGAAGCCCAGGGGCTGTGAGGTGCAGATCAGGGAGGCGTGGTCTTTGCCTCCGTGAGCACACCTGTCCACTTGCTGGGTCATCATTTGATTGACCGTGTGTTAGGGGCCAGGGCAGTCTGGGTGTGTCTTGAGGTCCACACCAAAGGCCTGTCCACACCGTAGTGAGCCAGGTACAGCCCCATGTGCAACGCTTCACAGAGAGGGGACAGGGCAGTGCGTGAGCACAGCATCGTGGGGGAGCGGGGACACAGGATGCATCGCTCCCAGCCCAGCAGGGCAGTGATGTCTTGATCAGGGTGGGCACCCAGAACGGCAGCCTCACCCTTCCTTCTGGAGGGAGGGCTTGTGATGTAATTTTTATACTGGGCTGCACTGGAGGATGGGTGATATGGATTCAAGTGGTCATTCAAGTTATCATTCAGGAAGAATGATAACCAACATCATTAAAGTGGGTTTATGTTATAGTCACCAAGATGGATGAAGGAGAGACGAGGGGACAAGAGGGCATGGGCTGGACACGACCCAGCTGGCAGCAGGGCTGTCTCTATTGTTGGCACCCAGCCTAGTGGGCACAGAGACGTCAGAACCCTGCTCAAAGCTGCAGAAGCAGAACTCTCACCAGTAACACCCGTCGGCAAACACACGCAAGTGCCTTCACGCACACGGGTTAGGAAACAGCACGCGGATTTATGTCAAATTAGAGCCCGAGCCACCGGCCTCTCAACTGTTGGGAAATGTGAAGTTGCTGGCAGGGTGACCAACCTTTCTGGGGTTGGAACCCACTGCAGGCGGGGGGCCTCATGTTGCCCAGAAATGTGCGCAAGGCAAGTGAACCCAGATCCAAACACAGGGTGGGCCAGGAAGAGGCCCAGAGCTTACGTGGCAGGGGCGAGGCCCTGCAGCCCAGATCTTTGCTCTCTGCCCCAAACATCACCCTACTCCAGGTCCCAGGCCCTCAGAAGTAAGCCGCGCAAATACACATACAATCAGCTTATGGGACAGCGGAGGACGGGTTAAAGCCAGAAACCCTCCGCGTGAACGCTACTTCTCTGGGAACCGCAGCCTAGCATTTCCAGCAGCGACAGAGCATGTGTTTGGGGCCGAGGGCTTCCTTCCCGAGGCTCCTACTTGGGCGAAATAGGAAGAAACAGATAGCCTCGCCCAGGCTCGGTTGAGCATCCCCCTGCCGCCCGGGCAGGTCTCCACAGGGCCTTTCCATCAGCCACACAGAGGGGGACGGGGCTTCTGCCAGCGCCCCCGGGGCCATCGACCAGGCCCTTCTCCCCGCGCCCCACAGGCAAGAGCCCGCTGCAGGCGGGCCGGTCCGCTCCGGCCCAGGACGGTCTGTGCTCACACCATGCCTGGCTCATCAACTTGACTGGGACAGACCTCCTGTCTCTAACCCCCAGACTGCCGGCCTGACCCCCACCCCACCCCCGCCCGCACTTGCTCTGACTGGGCAGGCTGCCTGTCCAGATCCCATATGGCTGCCCCATGCACGTGCCCGGCACACACACAGACCCACACACACAACCACACACAGACCTGCACACACAGACCCGCACACACAACTACACACAGACCCGCGCACACAACCACATGCACAGACCCGCACACACAACCACACACAGACCTGCACACACAGACCCGCACACACAACTACACACAGACCTGCACACACAATCACACACAGACCCGCACACACACAACCACACACAGACCTGCACAACCAACCACACAGACCCGCACACACAACTACACACAGACCTGCGCACACAACCACATGCACAGACCCACACACACAACCACACACAGACCTGCACACACAACCACACACAGACCCGCACACACACAACCACACACAGACCTGCACAAACAACCACACAGACCCACACACACAACTACACACAGACCTGCGCACACAACCACATGCACAGACCCACACACACAACCACACACAGACCTGCACACACAGACCCACACACACAACCACACACAGACCCACAAAACCACATGCACAGACCTGCAAATACACAGCCACACACAGACCCATACACAACCACACACAGACCCCCCCCACACACAACCACACACAGACCCACACACACACCACACTCACAGACCTGCACAACCACATGCACAGACTCGTACACACAACCATACTCACAGACCTGCACACACACAACCACACACAGACCAATACACACACAACCTCACACAGAGACCCACACACATACTACACTCAGACCATACACACACAACTACACACAGACTCAAACACACAACTATATACAGAACTGCATATACAACCACACACAGACCTGCACACACAACCACACACAGACCCGCACACACAACTACACACAGACCTGCACACACACAACCACACATAGACCCGCACACACACAACCACACACAGACCCGCACACACACAACCACACAGACCCGCACACACAACTACACACAGACCTGCACACACAGACCCGCACACACTACACACAGACCCGCACACACAACTACACACAGACCCACGCACACAACCACATGCACAGACCCACACACACAACCACACACAGACCTGCACACACAGACCCGCACACACTACACACAGACCTGCACACACACAACCACACACAGACCCGCACACACAACCACATACAGAGGCCCACATACACAACCACACACAGACCTGCACACACACAACCACATGCACAGACCTGCAAATACACAGCCACAAACAGACCCCACACACACACAACCGCACACAGATCCACACACACACCACACTCATAGACCTGCACACACAACCACATGCACAGACTCGTACACACAACCATACTCACAGACCTGCACACACACAACCACACACAGACCAATACACACACAACCTCACACAGAGACCCACACACATACTACACTCAGACCATACACACACAACCACACACAGACTCAAACACACAACTATATACAGAACTGCATATACAACCACACACAGACCTGCACACACACAACCACACACAGACCCGCACACACACAACCACACACAGACCCGCACACACAACCACACGCACAGACCTACACACACACAACCATACTCAAAGACCTGCACACACACAACCCTGGGTTCCTGTTTTGTTTTCCGTCCGGGTGACCAGGAGCTGCTCTCGCAGCCCGAGAAGGGGCGTCTGGCTCTCCCCGGGCGCCACCTGCTCTAACAGCACCCTCTGTCAATAATGGCCTCGTGCTCACGCTGTGAGAGGGCCCACACTGCTTAAACCGAGACGGCAACGTGACAAGCGCTAGACAGCTGGCTGTGGGCCGGACGCTGCCACTGGACAGTGCAAATCAGGCAGCCGAGTGCAGAGCCGGGGCGGGGAGCCCGCGGCCTCTGGTCAGCTCTCCCACTTCTCCCTGAGACCCCGTGCAGACGTCCCAGCATCATGAGAGAACAGCTTTTGCCGTCAGGTAAACACAAAATTCTAAACAGGGAGGAAAAAGCTGCTCCAAAGCCAACGGGAACTGGAGGAGTCCGTCAGTATCCCTTGATATCAAGGCTTCCCATTTGGGATGACCCCTGATGACCAACAGGAACTGGAGGAGTCCGTCAGTATCCCTTGATATCAAGGCTTCCCGTTTGGGATGACCCCTGATGACCAACAGGAACTGGAGGAGTCCGTCAGTATCCCTTGATATCAAGGCTTCCCGTTTGGGATGACCCCTGATGACCACAGGTGGACATCCAGAAGAGAGTCCGGCACCAGCACACCAGCAAACTTCCCGCGAATGTTCGCGGCGGCGAAACCCAGACGTCCATCCCCAGGGTGGTGGAGTCCCACGAGGGCCTCCCGGAGCGGGACACGGAGACACACGGGTCACCGGGCAGCTGAGTCTAGGCACCGTGAAATGGAGTGTGCTGCGTGTCCAAAAGTATGGCGCCTCTTACAAGGACGTCTAAAGCAACGACAATCACACCTTTCAGAAACCTACACGCCCGCCACAAAGCGCTGTACAGGGCACGGCCCCAGGGGTCAGAAGGCAGTTACCTCCGAAGGGAGAGGCAGGTATGGGAGGGGGTGGGAGGTTAGACGTCAGTGAAGCCAGGGATGTGATGAGAAACACCCGCCGGGCCGAGCCCAGCGACAGGAGGGAGCCAGTGTCAGGACGCATGCAAGTCTGTGCAGCAAAGGGGAAGAAAACTCCGTGACAAGGGCTGCAGAGAGTGTGAGTGTGTGTGTGTGTGTGTGTGTGCTCCGTGACAAGGGCTGCAGAGAGTGTGTGCATGTGTGTGTGTGCTCCGTGACAAGGGCTGCAGAGAGTGTGTGTGTGTGTGCATGTGTGTGTGCTCTGACAAGGGCTGCAGAGAGTGTGTGTGTGTGTGTGTGCGCTCCATGACAAGGGCTGCAGAGAGTGTGAGTGTCTGTGTGTGTGTGTGTGTGTGTGCGCTCCATGACAAGGGCTGCAGAGAGTGTGAGTGTGTGTGTGTGTGTGTGTGTGCTCCGTGACAAGGGCTGCAGAGAGTGTGTGTGTGCGTGTGTGTGTGCTCCGTGACAAGGGCTGCAGAGAGTGTGAGTGTGTGTGTGTGTGTGTGCACTCTGTGACAAGGGCTGCAGAGAGTGTGAGTGTGTGTGTGTGTGTGTGTGTGTGCTCCGTGACAAGGGCTGCAGAGAGTGTGAGTGTGTGTGTGTGTGTGTGCTCCCTGACAAGGGCTGCAGAGAGTGTGTGTGTGTGTGCATGTGTGTGTGCTCTGTGACAAGGGCTGCAGAGAGTGTGAGTGTGTGTGTGTGTGTGCTCCGTGACAAGGGCTGCAGAGAGTGTGTGTGTGCGTGTGTGTGTGTGCTCCGTGACAAGGGCTGCAGAGAGTGTGAGTGTGTGTGTGTGTGTGTGCACTCCGTGACAAGGGCTGCAGAGAGTGTGAGTGTGTGTGTGTGTGTGCTCCGTGACAAGGGCTGCAGAGAGTGTGTGTGTGTGCATGTGTGTGTGCTCTGTGACAAGGGCTGCAGAGAGTGTGAGTGTGTGTGTGTGTGTGTGCTCCGTGACAAGGGCTGCAGAGAGTGTGAGTGTGTGTGTGTGTGTGTGTGTGCTCCGTGACAAGGGCTGCAGAGAGTGTGAGTGTGTGTGTGTGTGTGTGTGCTCCGTGACAAGGGCTGCAGAGAGTGTGAGTGTGTGTGTGTGTGTGTGTGCTCCATGACAAGGGCTGCAGAGAGTGTGTGTGTGCGTGTGTGTGTGTGCTCTGTGACAAGGGCTGCAGAGAGTGTGTGTGTGTGTGTGTGTGCTCCATGACAAGGGCTGCAGAGAGTGTGTGTGTGCGTGTGTGTGCGCTCCGTGACAAGGGCTGCAGAGAGTGTGTGTGTGTGTGTGTGTGCTCCATGACAAGGGCTGCAGAGAGTGTGTGTGTGTGTGTGTGTGCTCCGTGACAAGGGCTGCAGTGTGTGTGCGTGTGTGTGTGTGCTCCGTGACAAGGGCTGCAGAGAGTGAGTGTGTGTGTGTGTGCGCAGGCCTGTGAGTCAGCACACAGGATGGCGGTGCCCTATGGGCACCTTGGCCGCCATGCTCCTGGCAGGGCTGGTCAGCTGCCGTCCATCAGACAAGCACACGTCTGGCCACAGCCCCAGGCCTGCTCCCTCCTCCACCTCGGGGCTGAAGCCCAGGCTGACGAAGCCAGCCAGACAGAGCCCCTCTGGGCCGGGTCTGGGGGCTCCATCACCCGTGGGCTGTCCCCGAGTTCAGCTCCCCCATCCCCAGCACAAACGTCCTGGGAGCTGCTGTTCACACTTGGGCGAACCTTCTGGGAGGCATGTAAACAGCTCAGCTTGTACTTCTTTCCTTAAACATGAAACAACATACTGAAATTAAAAAGACAATTTCATCAGGTTATGATGGAGACTGTCACAGACATGGCTCAAATGAAGGCTTCCTCTCACGCGTGTCCGCAATGCCTGTTAACTGTGGGTGTTTGCTGAGCAAGATCGACTCCTCCCTGAATCCCAACAACGACAGCAGCCATCACTTCCGGTCGCCGGGTCTCAGCGCAGCGTGGGCAGGCTCACAGGAGCGAGGCTCAGCGGCGTGCAGTGCCTGCTCCGAGAGAGCTGTGAATCTGCCCTGCTGACAGTTGAGCCTCACATCTCCGGCTTCCAGACCCTGAGCTGGGCAGACGAGGCGCCTGCAGCCCCAGCCCCACGCCCAGGACCCAGAGGGGACGCCGGCAGATAGCAGCTCTGACGCCCTGCCTCCCCGAGTTCGGTGACTCAGAGGCGGGGAGGACACTCCAGCCAGGACCAGGCTGACTGCAGAGTGGGCTTGGTCCAGCCAAGCAGAAGGCATTTTACTCAAAGACAGGGGGAGTTCTTACAGCGGGGGTGGGAGGAGACGACCACTTGCAAACAGTATGCTTCGACCAAGACCATGCACCAAGTGCAGACACAAACTGGAAACGGGTCACGGACACGAACGTGAGACACAAAGCCACACAATCCCGGAAGGAAACGCTGGGGAAGATACGGAGACTTCCAATCCGGCAAGGTTTTCTCAGGCCCAATACCACACACCCTATTAAAGTTGACAAATTATAGATTTTTACCTAAGAACTTCACTTCAAAAAATACTCTCAAAAGAACAACAAAAAAAAAAGAGAAAATATCTGACCAAGGGGCTATGTCTGAAACATAAAGGAGTCTTAAAATTCCGTAATAAGAAAACATAGATTGAATTTTTAAAAATGGGCAAATGATTTCAATGGGCAGTTCACTGAAGAAGATACGTGGGAAAATGCCCAACGTCATCAGTCACTGGTGGTGGCGGTTTAGCTGCTCAGTCGTGTCCGACTCTGTGACCCCACGGACTGCAGCCCACCAGGCTCCTCTGTTCACAGGATTCTCCAGGCAAGAACACTGGAGTGAGTTGCCATTTCCTCCTCCAGGAGATCTTCTCGACCCAGGGATCAAACCCACGTCTCCTGCACGGCAGGCAAATTCTTCACTAACTGAGTACCAGGGAAGCCCTCATTAGTCATTAGATAAACGAAAATCAAATTCAAGATAATGACCACTTTGCCCTCATCAGTACGAATGCCCCCACCCCCAAAAGACTGACCAAGTCAAGCACTGGAGAAACTGCGGAGCAGCAGGAGCTCACATGGCTCAGCCACCAGAGACCCACGTCTCCAGGGAGTGGGTCCCCGGCAGGGCAAGGGGAGGGCGGGGCTGGGCCTGGAGTGGTGGCCTGGAATTGAAAGCATCACTGTGAATTTCTGGTTTTATGACAGACACACAGATGGCAGATGGACACACAGATGACAGATGCCGAATGCCAGATAGGAGACAGGGGCCAGAGGACAGACAGCAGACGGAGCAGACGGCGGGTTACAGACGGGGGGCAGGCAATAGGTGCCAGACGGAGGGTGGGGCGGAGAGACGGCAGACAGACGGCAGGTTACAGACAGGGCACAGGCAATGGGTGGTGCCTAGGTGCACAGATACACAGTTAGATGACAGAAGCAGAAACGCACAAAGCGGACCGGCTACTCCTGCGTTAGCGCACAGGTGGGTTCCCACGCTCTGCCCAAGAGGGCCCAGAAACGCTGCGAGCACACCTAGCCCAGAGGGGCTGGTTCCCCAACGCCACTCCCAACAGAGGGAACCAGGCTCCTTGGAGAAGCAGCTGTTTCAGACTTGGGGCAGGGAAAACACAAGATAAGCCTGAGCATCCTGCAGGGATGGAAAGTAAGAAAGGGCTCGAGACACAGGGGCTCAAGGGTCACAGGCACCAACCTGATGGAAGCTCAGTCATTTACCCCGCCACGGCCCGAGCAGGATCAGAATTAAAGAGAGTGTCGATGATAACCCACAGGACAAACTAAATGCTCACGAGCCCATACTGCTGCATGGAATTGGATGAAGAAAGAGATGAGAGGGGACAGGTCTTCACCAGAGAAAAACTCTGATGAAATAATAGAAGGCACATGGGACTAGCAAGCCGCGAGAACCACCAAGGCAGGAAAGACCCACCGATGTCGGCTAGATTATCGGGTCAGTGTTTAAGGAGGATCAACGTATTTGCCTGGTGTCAAAGCGTCTCTCTCCAACACTATTTATAGTTACACACGACGTCTTTTCAGTGGACAACCTGGGAGAACCTTGATCAGCGTTCCACTTGGAGGGGCGTGGTATATGGACACCACGCACCCTGACGGACATGCTCAGAAGGCGCATCACTTGGGGGCAGTGTCGCCAAGAACACCTAACCTCAGTCCCATCAGAGGAGCACGCCAGACAAGTCACACTGGAGAGCAATCCACAGAATAACCAACCAGCTCCTACTGAAGTGCCAAAGTCGGGGACACTGAGGAAAACTGGGACGGACCAGGGGACGACTCGACATGGGCGGGGGATGCTCCTGAAGCAAAAAAATGCTCGTCTGGACAGAGAGGGTGGACCCGCTGAGCTTGGATAGAGTGCGCTGTGATGACATGAGATGGGGACGTCTGGGGAAGCTGGGTGAAGGGGCAGGAACTTTATACCATCTGTGCAACTTTTCTTTAAGTCTGAAACTATTTTAAAATAGAAGACTTTTTAAAAAGCTGATGGGAGACGGGGGACGCTTGCTTAGTAATCTGGTAACTTGCGTTGCACATACTGTTCCAAATGTGCATGGAACCAGCCCCTCCCAGCGACGTCTCCAGTGCAGAAAGCCCCAAGGCCCTTGTCTGCTCCCTGGCTGAGAGGGGCCCTCGCTGTCTAGGGGGAGTGTGTCAGTAGTCGGGGCCGGGAAGGGCGATAACAACACAGAACATCCTGGATTTAGACGTCAGCACTCTGCTGACAGCCTCAGACTCACCCTGGAGACTGGCGAGCCAGAAGGTGATGGGGGAACCCCCGCAGGGGTCAACGTTTCCCACGAGCTGCCGTCCGCAGCTGCAGACGCGCAGCCCGCAGCTCTGCACCTACAAAGCGGTCCCCTCCCCCTCGACTGAGAAAAATCACATTTTCTCGGTGTGCCCGCCCCCGGCACCCCCGTGAAGGGAAGCGTAGGCCGCGGGACCCTTCTCTCTGAATGTCCGCTACTTCTGCTCAGGGTGAGGACGGCTTGGTGCCAACTGCTTCATGCAATATCCTACTTTGCCTGGTGACCCAGACCTCTCCCCCTGGTCTCTGGATGGCGGTGCTGGGTGGAGGGAAAATGTGCTTGTTCGTGGGTCCTTGGGAGTGAGACCCTGGCCCCCACTGCGTGCCACCATCCCACAGCCCCAATTCCATCCCCACATGGTGATGCCCACCGCCCAGCACCAAGGCCATCCCAACACGAGCATCCTGGGAGCAAGAGTTGTTCAAGTACCGTCTGGGTCTCTCTCCAGATGTCCAAGGGAGCCTCCATCAACACTCAGGTCCTGGATGCCGCCTGGGCCCCAGGGAGGCCGTGCCTGCCCAGCACCCCCATGTCCGACCCTCACCTCAGGCATCCGGTCATCTGTACCCGGCCCTGGCCTCCTCCACAGGTGAGACCTGCCCACAGTTCTGGGGCACCGACTGGCCTTCCAAGCCCTGGCAGGTCCCCCGTGCCCCGCACACGGCAGACAGGCTGCAGAGCTCGGCTGGCTCTCCTGGGGGAGGCTGTTGGGAAGATCCCCAAGGGGCAGAGGCGATCCCGCCACCCGCGGGATCTTCCAGGGACTCTGCACCATCCATTTTGACACAGCATTGCTGCGGCCGTGTATTCAGTGTCCTTCACTGGCTACAGGTGACCCCTGAAGCCAGGCCGTGACAGTGGGCTGTCCTCGTCAAGCACTTGCCTTCACACAACACGATGCAGCCCACGTACCTCAAGGGACCCTGAGGTCCAGGGACCCCAAGGTCAGGGACCCCAAACTCCAGGGACCCCAAACTCCAGGGACCCCAAGGTCAGGGACCCTGAGCTCCAGGGACCCCAAGGTCAGGGACCCTGAGGTCCAGGGACCCCAAGGTCAGGGACCCTGAGGTCCAGGGACCCCAAGGTCAGGGACCCTGAGCTCCAGGGACCCCAAGGTCAGGGACCCTAAGCTCCAGGGACCCCGAGCTCCAGGGACCCTGAGGTCCAGGGACCCCAAGGTCAGGGACCCTGAGCTCCAGGGACCCCAAACTCCAGGGACCCCAAACTCCAGGGACCCTGAGGTCCAGGGACCCCAAGGTCAGGGACCCTAAGCTCCAGGGACTGGGCCTTGAAGGGCTGTTCGGGTTGGAGGGCCCATGTGTGGACCAGGACGGGGGACCAGCCTCCTCCACTGTAGAACCAGCCTTCCAAGTGGCCTTTCCCAGCCAGAGGCTGTGCCCATGCGTCCCCAGCAGGGCCCAGGCCCCGCACCAGGCTGACTGCACGTGGCTTTGAGAGACGGGCTTCCTTAGAGGAACCGTGTGAAAGAGCCGAGTGTCTTAAGGCCCCTTCTAGGGAGCGGGCGGTGGTCTCTGGCCTCTGCTCTGCCTGACTCCCTTCTCTACATGGGGATGAGTCTCGAGGGCCCTGCAGCCTCACTGCCAGAGGTTCAGCTGGCTCTGTGATGGGAAGGGGTAGGGGAGACGGGGCCCCTTATCGCTCCTACAGACCCAGAAAACAGAACTGCCCCCCAAGCCACCCCATGTCACCCAGAAACACGTGGAGAGAAAAGCTCCCCAGGAGCGCCCGCCCATCAGGATCCTGACCCTGCCATGGGGATGACCCGCTGGCCGCCCCGAGGGCACTTCCAAGCCCTGGGGTGGGGGAGGTGATGCCCTGGGGACACAGGGAGGCCTGCTGAGCTGGGAGTCATGCCGGAGAGAGAGGCTGTGCCACAAGGAAAGGTTTCGGACTTTCTGGGCCCAGCCAGACGGGGTGGGCCGGGAGGTCGAAGGGTCTGGGGTACAGGGTGGGGCTTGGAGGGCAGGAGGGGCTGGGGGCCCTCTTCTGCTGGGAGCTGAGCTGAGGCCGCCGCTGTGGCTCAGGGACATGCCCTGTGACCATGCATGGGCCCCCTGGCTGGCCTTGTTGGAGGGTGTCCTGGATCAGGGCAGAGAACACCCACAATACAGGCAGCACCTCTGGGACCACCCCGTGCCCACCGTGCCCTCACCTGCCTGCACAGACACCAGGGCTCCCGCTGCAGGGCCAGCGTCCCAGCAAACTGAACCTTCAGAGGGGGCCGACCTCCCCCCACCCTAGGAGGCAGGATACCGCAGACCCGAAGGTGAGTGGGCGCCCCACTGGGTGGGAGGGAAGGTGTCCCTCCAGGGATGGTGGCTGAGTCTCACCTGCTGCCAGCTGGGCGTCGGGCCCCCTTCTCAACCGCAGACCTACAGGCTCTGTGGTCCTCGCTGGGCACTGCCCCTGGAGCAGGAAGGCTGCAGCTCTGGACCGGGCGGCTTCGGCCGCACTAGGCCTGCCTCTGTGGCGTCCGGGTCTGCACCACCCGAGACAGCCTCTGGCCCCTGCGTCTCCAGTGAGGCCGGGCTCTGTCCAGCCACCCCGCCCTTCTCGTCCCAGCTCCCTCCACCGGCTCCTCGGTCCTTGCTCTGGCCAGTCCTTTGGCGCGGCTCAGGGTGGGGGGCTGGTGGCACCGTGGCATCCACAGCTCCATTCCCACTGGCGACAGCGTCTAACACGGCAGGGTGGCCGCACGCGTCGGTCGGCAAGCGCTCAGGACCCCAGCAAGCGGGCTGCAGCGTCTTCGCAGCTGGCCCGGGTGACCCGGGGAACCACGCTGGAGATGCTCCATGAGCCACCCGGGTGCCCTGAACAAAGGTCCCCGTCATGGCAGCAGCCCCGCCGTGGCGTGCTGCGGGCCGCCTGCATTGTTTCTGGGAGTCCGTCCTCTCCTCCAACTCCTGTTGCGGTCACTGAGGGAACCAGGGGAGGCGGGGGCCGGGGCTCCTGCATGGAAGCGGCCTGTGCACCCGCCAGCAGGGGCCCCGCGTGTCCCCATAACTGGGGCCGGGGGCTGTGTCCCAAGCGAGGACCTGGGGTCCGCAGCCAAGACCAGGCCCCTTCAGAGAAGCCCGGTCGGAGAATGAGTTCTAATTCCGGCTCATCAAAGTGAACAGTCCCCTCGGAGGTGCTCAGAGACCCCCTCTCTCTCTCCTCCTCGACGGCAGGGGGTCTGCAGAGGCCAGCTCCCCCCGAGTCTTCAGGGACGGGCGCCCACCGCTCTCCGGTAAAGCTGGAGGAAAGGGGGGCTGGAGGGAAAGAGACGCAGGACACAGATCAGGGAGGTGGCAGGGTGAGAGGGAAGGGGCTGGAGGGACAAGGGTGCCGGGAAGGATGGCTCTGCTCCAGAGGAAAGGCCCTCTGGCAGGAGTTGGGGGGGTGCCCACAGACAGAGACGGGATGACGAGGTCTTGTTTGGGAAGGAGACAGTGGTCAAGCTTTCACATGCACCTCGGGCTGAAAGTTGCAGGGACGATGTCACAGCCTAGGATGACTGTGACGTCCTGAGTGAGCCCAGCTTGTCGGGAAGGTGGGGGTCCTGGCCGAATCTCTAGTGTCACCCCAGATCGAACTCGATACGCAAAGGACAAAAGTCACCAGCCCCCCAGTGCTGCCTCCAGCCGAGCTGCCCGGAGCAGAGAACAGGAGCGTGTGCAGGCATCTCTCCCCCAGGAGGTCCCCAGGGGACCCTCTCCAGGAAGGCGAGCACCCCTTGCCCTCTGATGACGGCAGACCCTCCCCTCTAGGACCCATGTAGGCCCAGGGTGTCGCCTCGAGGGAGCCCCCCTGCTTACGGAAAATGGGGGCTCTGCTGGTCCCCGGGACGTGGACAAGAGATACTCACCACGCCAGAGTGCCCGGGCGAGCTATGACCACAGAATGAAAGCTAAGGAGAAAAACAAGAACAAAAATAGGAACTGAAAAGCAAAGGGGGGGGGGGCGGAGACACGGAAGGAGAGAAAGAGAAGAGAGTTGGTAGAGTTTCTGGCAAGAACGAGCGCGTGACCGCAGACAGGGCGACGTGGCGCAGCCGGCCGGGGGTCGGGAGCGGGTCCTGGCGCGCTGTGTCCAGCGGGTCAAGGGCTGAGCTGCGAGGGGCTGTGAGGACACCTGGGTCGGAAGTGACCACGCTGTCTGTCCCCGGGGACCGAGCTGTGGGGCCCCACGCCGTCCAGAGGGCGGGCTGGAGGCGACGGTCGGGAGGGAGCCTCTGCCGGTCACCTCGCCTCTGGGTCGGGGGATGGGGACCAGCCCATCTGGCCCTGTCGCCGAGCTGATGCTGAGGATGCTAACCGGCTATAGTGATGATGGGAGTCTTACGGGTGGAAAGATGGGCCAAGTGCCAGGCAAACACCAGCACTCCGGGCCAATATTTTGGTCTCAGTCCCATTATCAGTGATAAACCACAGCCAACACACTGAATAGATTTCACACTCAGAAACCCTCCTTTTGGGTTGGGGGAGGGGCCTGGCCACTTTAGACACAAGAGAAAATCTGGCCGCAGTACAGCTGCTTGGAAAAGCGGAGCCCCTTCAGCTGGATTAAAAGAGTAAACACCCAATTTAAAAAATTCGAGCATTTAATGCAAACAAATGCTCTCACTTAAAGATGGAAAAGGAGGCAGAGACAGCACCACCCTGAGGCTGTGCACTCCCCTCCCCCCCCCCCCCCCCCCCCCCCGACCCCGCGCCTGGTGCCTGTCTGCCCCCACCCAGGGGGCAGGCGTGGCTTTGCTCCCAGGCTCCTCTCGGCCTGGCAAGTCATGCCCCGCCCCTAGGGCTCCAGCGGCCTGTCTCGGGCTCCGGATTTGCAAGTTACCACCAAGACTGTTCGGCAGATGGCGGTAGAGTGCCCACGGAAGGGGCCGTTTTTGTCCTCAGGAGGGTGGGCAGGGCAGGCAGGGACCAGCTCCAGGGGCTGCCGGGCGGAGGGGCCCTCGGTCCTTGCGCTAGTCGCTCAGTGGCGTCCACCTCTGCGACCCCCTGGACTGTAGCCCGCCAGGCTCCTCGGCACGGGGTTTCCCAGGCCAGAATATGGAGTGGGTTGCCATCTCCTCCTCCAGGGGATCTCCCCAACCCAGGGACTGAACCCACTTCTCCTGCATTGCAGGCAGGTTCTCTATTGCTGAGCCACCAGGAAAGCCCACCAGAAGCCACTGAAACATCCTAAGTCACAGAAAACAAAATTAAAATTAAAAATAAAATAAAACATCTAACTGTCCTAGAGCTCAGGGAACCCCACAGGAAGAGCCAGGATTGTCCCCATGGACGCTCCATCTGCCTTGTTGGAACTCACAGAGCCAGGGGTTGGGGGAAGAGCTGGACGGTTCTCCCTGACCTCGAGTCACATGGCCCCAAACCAGCTGTACCCCAGCACCCAGAGCTTCCCAGCTCAGGAACCACAGTAAAGGGCTCTCACGAAAGGGCCCCAGTCACTGGTCCACAGGTACCCCCGAGGCTGGGACACTGAGGCCGTGAGAGGCATGGTCCTGGGGGTGGCATGGCTGGGTCATCGAGGTCAGGGTGTTCCCAGACCCCGCACTCCAGCCCCTGGTTCGGAGCCTCTTTGCCCAGCAACACCCCAGCCTCAGACCAGTGCTGCGGGGCACCGGGAGCTACCGCCCTCCTCTGTGAGTCGGCCCCGAAGTTCACGCTGACTTTACTCACCTTTTCCTCCAGTTCCTTTATTTGCCTCTTCTGGGCTTCTATTCTTTCTTCTAATTCTTTAATTCTCTGCAATGTTCAAAGGAGGAAAATCCTCAAGAATCAGAATATTTGGGAAACCAAGTGGGAAAAGATCTTTCAGGATTTTCACCGATGCACTTGGTGGGCAAATCCCACAGAGCAGCTGTCACAGCGTCTGGGTGGGGCCTTGGGCTGCCTTCCCCACCGACTTCTGGGGCCTTGGCTGAAACATGCCTGCCTCAGTTTCTCTGACACAGCTTCTCCGACACAGCTTCTCTGAGTCTGCTCTTTGCTCCAACAAAAGAGAGGGCACCCCCTCCCCAGCCTCGGCCATACTCCCACCTCCGGCAGCTTCAGATCACAAGTCACTATGCTAGAGCCCAAGCAAACGGTAAGGGCCTGATTCATGGTCCTTCCCAGACGTCGCTACAGCAGCGCAAGGGTCAGCCTGAAGGGTCGCGGAGCCAGTCGGGGGAGGACGTTGCTGGCAAGGCTGACCGCACAGCTGGAAAGCCTAGTCTTCATTGTGGTGCACAGAGTCGGTCAGATGGACGCGTGTGTCCACGCCCGACCTGGATGCCTGGCCTGGACCCTGGATGAACCTGGGCTCTGACACTGCCCGTCTGAAGGGAGTGAGGGGTCCTCACACTGACCACCTCGGATCTGACAGCAAGGGTGCTGGTAGCCAACAGTCCTCTGGTGAGACGTCATCCCTGACACTCATAGGACACCTGGGTCCACTAGGTTATCTGAACACGGAACACAGCCACGCGGCTCCTTCCAGGCCACACTGCCCGCACGGGGAACTGGAGGCAAGTCTCACACACCAAGGCTGCTGGTCTGGTGTGTCCCTCATCCCCCCTTAGAAATGGACTGGCCAGACTGGCCCAAGGCCACGTGCCTGAAGGTCAGGAGAACATCCCCAAGTCCCAGGCCCAGGAACTGCTCGCTGTCCCCCAGACAACACCTTCTTCAGACCTTACCACTGAGGGAGGAGTCAGGGAAGAGACTGGTATCAGGGGCCCCTGAAGGGGGATGTACCACCCAGAGGCCTGGGCAGGACGGCCCAACAGGCTCGTCTGGAACAGGCAGTCTGGGAGGGCCCCCCGTGGCCAAGGCTAGTGAAGAGGTTGGCCACTGTGCGTGCGGTCATTACAAGGGCACCTGGGAGGGCCCAGCCAGTGGAAGGCCCTGGCCAGGCAGATATGGTCCTTGGAGGCCTGGCCATCAGAAGGCGAGGGCATAAGAAGGACTGCCCCAGCCGGTCACCCCTGGCCCTGCGATGCCCTGCCCCTCCCGTAGGCCCCACCTCGCAGTGCCCCGCCCCGCGGCACCACGCCCCTCACGTAGGCCCCGCCCCGCGGCACCACGCCCCTCACGTAGGCCCCGCCCCGAGGCACCACGCCCCTCTCGTAGGCCCCACCCCCACGGCACCGCGCCTCTCCCGCACCTGCTGCGCCAGTTGCAAAAGCTCCATGCGCTCCCGCAGGATCTGGGCGTCCCGCTCCCGCAGCTCGCTCATGACCTGGCGCTTCCACTGCTCCACCGCCACCCCGAGCTTCTCGCGCTCCTCCTCGGATAGCAGCTCAGCCACTTTGGCCCCGGCCTCCTGCTGCAGGGCATCGTACAGCATGGCTTCCAGCTCCAGGATGCGCTGGGGGCGGGAGGGGTCATGTCAGGCCTCGCCTTCTTCCCGGGGACTGTCTGGGGCCGAGGCACCCCGCCTGGGAGCCAGGGCACCTCCGGACCAGCCCAAAGAGGGGACTGCTGCCTCCTGGACCAGTTAAAGGATGTTCTGGAGGGTGGAGCCAGTCCAGGAGTACTTATGTCAAGAGCATCCCTTCCCTGCGATGTTTAAGGTGCAATAAAACATTAGGGATGCTGGGGTCAGCAGAATTCAAAGGTGGAGTAGGAGGTCGGCCAAACGGGCGGTGGTCTGGGCAGGCATCCCTTGAGGAAAGACAACAAAGGCTTCTTCCTTTGCTCACAACTTCGCCAAACCCTGGGCTTCTGAGTCGCTAAAAAGGAGGAAGGGCGGTCCCCACGGGTTTGTCTGCAGTAACACAGAGGGGCCAGGCTGCCGGCTCTGTGGCCCCACTGCCGCCTGTGCGGGTGACTCGTGCCCCCAAAGCGGCGTCAAGTCCTAAGCCCTGGAATCTGTGGACACGGGTCATTTGGAAACAGGGTCTCAGCAGATGTCAGCCAGCGCACCTGAGGCCAGACTGGGTTAGGGGCCTCCATCCACTGACTCACGACCTGAGAAGGAGAGGGGACTGGTGGCAGTCGTGGCAGGTGAGGGGAGCCAAGTGATGGCACAGCAGAGGCTGGGGCAGCGCGGGCACAGGCCCGGAGCACCCGAGGCCCCGGGAGCTGGAGCGGGCAGGCGGGCCTCCCGAGTCCTCTGACGGAGCGTGGCCCGGCCAGCACCTTGGGGTCAGGCTTCGGGCCTTCAGACTATGGTGCACACACCTGCCCCCCGTCGCCTCCCTTCTCTTCTGTCTGTCTGTCTCCCTCCCTGCTGCTTGCACACGTGACCTCACCTTCACTTCAAGCCCCCAGGTGCCCAGCCTCTGCCCAGCTCACAGCTTCCTGACCTCCTCTGTCCGTGGTGCACCTATCGACGCCCCGCCCACAGTGCCTGGGTGGGCCACGCTGGCCTAGGCTTCATTGCACGAAGCCCTCCAGCCCCCACTTCCAGGCAGCAGGCACCCTCGTCAGCCCTGGCTCATGGTGAGGATGCTGAGGCGGGCCGCAGAGACCCCTGGGTGGACCACCTGCACAGGGCCTGCTGAGGGAGAGACACTGGGAGTTCCAGCCCCAGCCCTCGCACCCCCAGGGGCTCCATCACAGAGAACCTGAAATGCTGCCCGTCCCTGGTTCAGTCACTCAGTCACGTCCGCCTCTTTGCGACTCCACGGACTGCAGCACGCCAGGCTTCCCTTTCCTTCACCATCTCCCAGAGCTTGCTTGCTCAAACTCCTGCAGTACCACCCCTGAGCTGTCCCCAGAAGCCAAAACACAGACCTCGTTATAAATGACCGAGGACTCAGCAGTTCGATCTGGAGCACTTTCAAAGCTCGTTCCTCAGGAAATTTCATAGATACAATCTTGAAACAGCCAAATTCTTCCCATCAAAAATGTACCCTCCTGAGAAACAGAATATCTCCCGTCCTATCAGTAAATAAGGATGTCACAGTCATCAGTGACTGCAGTCCTCCAGTGTGAGCCCTGAAGGAACTCGGGGAGGAAAGAACGCCTGCCATCCAGCAGCTGTCAGCCTGCAGCCGCTCCCCACGGTGAACCCGAAGGAAGCTCAGGAAGTGAAAAGCACAGGACAGCGGCCCGGGACAGCTGAGGTGCGCATGAAAGGAGTGGTTGCAGTGAGCCCAGACTCTTGCATCTTCCCAGACACAGAAGGGCACTACATTCCTTGACTTAGATTATCTTGTTTTCTTAATGCACAATAATCTTCTGATGTTCAGACTACCTGCTCTTTGTTGCAAAACTGAATCTGCCTGTGATGTGGGAGACCTGGGTTTGATCCCCAGGTTGGGAAGATCCCCTGGAGAAGGGAGAGGCTACCCACTCCAGTGTTCTGGCCTGGAGAAGTCCATGGACTGTATAGTCCATGTGGTCATAAAGAGTCGGACACGACTGAGTGACTTTCACTCGCCTCCTCTGAGCTGTTCTCTCAGAGTCACTTGAGATGCTGCCTGCTGGGCTTAAGTCCTAAAAATTTCCACTGAATAAAACATAACTGTTAACTTCTAGGCTGTGACTATTTTTCAGGTCAATGTTCCTCACAAATGAATGTTTCCTCTTCAGGCAAAGTGACTACTGGGCGTGCTTTTGGCCGAGTAGACGTTTTAGGAAATGGGGGGAAAGAGCCCTTTGTTCATGTTATTGTTCTTGACAGGCGCAAAATCAACTGTCCCCAGTCAGCTGTCACGGCTAGCTCACACCACACATCAGCTGCCACTTCTTAGAGCTTAGTGTGTTTCAGATAAGCTACGGCTTGCAAATAAAGGCAGCTGAGTGTGGGGCTTAACACGCACATCACAGTGACTTCACCCCAAGCCTGCGGGCAGAGATGGGCTGACCTTGCTCACGTGATGCAGCTGCTTGAGCCACAGCCACCCAGATGCCCAGAAGCTGGCTCTGTGCCCAGGGCCTGCCCCAGGGTGAGGACCGCCCTTCCCCCTGAAATCCCAGGTGTGGCTCCAGTGCTCAGAGCAGGGAGGGTGTGGAAGCTGGCAGGGCCCCCTGCCAAGGCATCCCAAGGTGGGTAGGTGCCCCCTCCTGCACAGGGTTCCGTGAGTGGCAGATAAAATGGCTAATTGTCCAGCAGGAAGTGCAGGCTTAACTCTGGCATCAAGGAAACCAGGGTTGGGGACTTCCCTGGTGGTCCAGAGGTTAAGCATCCGCCTTCCAATTCAGAGGATGCAGGTTTGATCCCTGGCCGGGGAACTAAGATCGCACATGTTGTGGGGTGACGAGAGAAGCCTTCCAGCAGCAACACGGGGAGCCCAGGTGCCATAGGAGGACCCAGTGGGGCCACAAGAGAAAAGAAAGCCAGGGGGCAGCACGGTGTGCAGCCCGCCTGCCAACACTGGAGAGGGGGGCCCGGACAGCGGCACCCGGGGCACAGCCTGACAGTCACCCCACGAGGAGGCCAGCGTCTCTGCAGCCCCATGGCGCCCCTCGGGGCTGTGAGCCGGAGCCCCAACCCACCGCCCCAGGGTGACGCTGTCTGCTCCTCCAGCCACCTCGTGGGCCACGGGACAGCACCCCGCTCACAGCGTAGTCTGCAGGCAGGGGACAGAGGCCCACGCTGCCTGCAAGGGCTGCCCTGCCCGTGACACTGACCTACAGGTGTGGCTTACTGCTGCAGAGGAAGCGTGGGCCCCGCTCCTGCAGGAAGCACCTCTGTTGAGCCCAGTTTGAGGAGCTAAGTGTGACACTGACTCGGGGGCCACCTTGAAACAGAAAGGCTGCCTGAGGTGCAAATGAAGTTTCTTCCCACGTCCTCCAGCTCACTTCAGTGAGGACTCACTGACAGCAACGGAGACAAGTGGGCTCTTGGGGTCGACCCCACACGGGGCCTCCCTTCAGGTTTGTCTGGGGACAGGTCTCCTGCAGAGCAGGTGGGTGTGCCAAGGGCAGGTGAGCAGCTCGTGATGCCGGTGGACAGGGAGAGATGAGGGACAGACACTCGGCCATGTTCCTCTCATTCATAAATGCATCGTTTCAATAAATTCTGTTTTCTCAGCTCAGTTCAAATACCCACTTGACCTCTGCTCATTTGCCTGCACTCCTGGGGCCAAGGGTGGCCAAAGGGGCAGTAAGGCGTCCTCGGAACTCGCTGGGCAAGGGGTCTCCGGCAGGAGAAATTCAGAGAGTGAGCCAGTCACACAGGGCGCAGGCCCTTCCCAGGCAGGCCTGGGTCCACGTGGCCCCTGAGGCACCACGCGGGCCGTGGGACACCATCCCCGTTTCTGCCCAAAGCCCGCACGGCTTTCACCTTGTGAGCCTGGTCCAAGCACTGCTTCCGGTAGTCGAGCTCCTCGTCCAGGTAGCCCTTCTGCTTACTGAACAGCTCCTGGAACACAAGGGGACCCGTGTCTGGGCCTCGTGTGTGGGACGTGGTGGCGCTGGGCTGCGGGGCCGGGCGTGCACCCACCTTCTCGCTCTCTAGGTCAACCATCTTCCGCTGCAGGGCCGACTCCATCTCCTCGATCTGCTGGAGCCACTGGGCACAGACAGAAGGTCCCGGCGGCCGCGAGCCCCGCGTCACCCCTGGGTCAGCAGAGCCCGCCTCCCCGGCCCCAGGGAGACGGCCTGGGGCCGTGGCCCGTCCTTCCTGCTCTTCCTTGGGGAGGGAGGGCTCAGCCCCAGCGGGAGTCAGAGCTGGGCGGGCGTCATGGGCTCATGTGCCCACCGTGCAGGCCAGGCCCGGGCCCCACCTCTCAGCCCCGCCTGGTGTCCAGGGAGCCTGCCCTCACACACCCCCGGAAGAGGAGCGGTGTCAGGAGGCCTGTGCTCCCAGGAGCTGGCCTCTGAGCTCCTACTTATGGGCACAGACCTCCATGCCCTGCTGGAGGCCTGTGGGACAGGGTGCTCACTGCAGGCCTACCAGCGGGTTCTGGCTACAGGTGGGGCGGGGGCGGGGGGAACTAGCGGCAGGTGGGTGGTCCTGGGAGCAGAGAAGCGGAGGGCGGGGGGCCCAGGAGGGCGGCCCCCAGAGGAGGGTCGCGGCAGGGCAAACAGAGGCAGACCAGGCAATGGCAGCGTGGCTGCTGGGCTGCCCAGCCGCGTGGGGTTTGGGCAGAAACGGGGAAGGTGTCCCACGGCCCGCGTGGTGCCTCAGGGGCCACGTGGACTCAGGCCTGCCTGGGAAGGGCCTGCACCCGGTGTGACCGGCTCACCCTCTGAATTTCTCTAACAGACCCACCGTGACCCCAGCCTCTGGGGAAATCGGGGCCGAGCTGGCCTTGGGGAGACCTGCCTGGTGGGTGTTGTCTGACTCATGTGTGTGCCAGGCCTCCCGAGCAGCCAGGCTTAGTGGACCCCGGCCCCCGCCAGCTTCCATCCCACCCCCTTGGGTCCCCCCCCTTTCCCAGGAAGAGCATTTCCTCTGAACTGAGCCAGAAGGGACCCGGCCCTCCCCCGAGCGCGTCCACTGTTACCTTCTCGGCCAAGGTCAGGACTGTCCTGGCTTGGATGACGACCACTTGCTCCTCATTGGTCAGATTCTGCATTCAAGAGCGGAATTCTCATACGGTCAGCGGAGCGCCTTCCGGGGTGGGGGGGTGACAGGGCTGGGTGGGTGGGTGATGGGCGCTCAGTGGGGGTGAGTGACTGGCACTGGGTGGGTGGGGAGGTGGGTGATGGATGCTGGGTCGGTGGGTGGGTGGTGGTGATAGGTGCTGGGTGGGCAGGTGGGTGGTGGGTGGGAGTGGGTGATGGGCGCTCAGTGGGGGTTGAGTGACTGGCACTGGGTGGGGGGTGGGTGATGGGCGCTGGGTGGGTGAGTGGGTGGTGGGTGATAGGTGCTGGGTGGGTGGGTGACAGACACTGGGTCGGGGGGTGAGTGACTGGCACTGGGTGGGCAGGTGGGTGGTGGGTGATAGGTGCTGGGTGGGTGGGTGACGGGTGCTGGGTGGGGGGTGAGTGATTGGCACTGGGTGGGCAGGTGGGTGATGGGTGATGGACGCTGGGTGGGCAGGTGGGTGGTGGGTGATAGGTGCTGGGTGGGTGGGTGACGGGTGCTGGGTGGGGGTGGGTGATGGGCGCTTAGTGTGGGGGTGAGTGACTGGCACTGGGTGGATGGGGAGGTGGGTGATGAACGCTGGGTGGGCGGGGGGTGGTGGTGATAGATGCCAGGTGGGTGGGTGGCGGGTGTTCGGTGGGCATGGGAAAGATGAGGTCACAGCTAAATGTCACTGTCACTAACAGGCCCTTCCGGGAGACTCTAACCCCCTTCGCTCTCGGCCTTGCTGACTCCCACTGAGCCTCTGGCTTGCCCCTCTGGCCCTCTCACTGCAGGCGACCATGCCTAAGTGGGCAGGGAGCAGGATGGGACGGTGGGTGGCGGAAAGAGCAGCCAGGCTTCTGCACTCTGTCCGGATTCTTACTCAAAGCCAGCTCTCCTCACGTGCGGCCTGAATTATTAAAGCACCGCTTACACACGTGAAGCGAAGATCAAACGTCCCTGCTGCTCCGCCTTCTCCCTGCGTGTTTTATTCATGCCTCATCCCAGTGGGCCCATCCGGGTGGTCCTTCTAGGAGGGTGACCCCGGCCTTGGGGCCGGCAGGCTTCCTCAGAGGATGTCCCATCTGCATGAGCACCAGGGGCTGGAGGGGGTGAGCCGGGCTGTCCCCACTGCTGGGCCCAGCTGGGGGCTGCCGGGGGGTGGCGGAGAGCAGAGACAAGGGGCAAGGAGTCTGCTGGGATTGCTGAGCTGAGCGATCCCTGGCTCCTTCGGGAGCCGCTGGGGTCGCTGGCACACGGAACTGGCAGTGCGTCCTCTGTCCCTGCCTCTGAGGCCGCACGATGGCTCCAGGGCACGTGACCCTGGCGCTCCTGGGAGGGCAGCTGCGGGGCTGGGGACTGGGCAGGCCTGGGCTCATCCTCGCTGGCCAACACGGCAGCTCTGTGCCCCTGGGTGGTGCCCTGTGGGGCCTCAGTCTCTTCAGCTGTGAACTGAAAGGCTCCCTGGAGCCCCTGGTGGGGCTGGTACTCAGGCTGAGCCCGGAGCACACGGTGAGGATGGCCATCCTGCTGTGGCCTGCTGCCTCCGCTGCCCGCAGCCGGGGTGGAGCGGGGAGTCCCAACCCGGGGTCGGGGCACAGCAGGTATGGCCAGGAGGGCCTCCCTGTGGAAGCCGCCCTACCCTCCCACCTAAAGGGCAGGGCAGGGGGCAGGGAGGAGGGATTCCTATCAGCGCAGAGCCCTGAACATGCGGGAGCTGCTGGGAGAACTGGCCCTGAGCGTGTGCACGAGTGCCTGGGTTTTGGTGTACATGCGTGAGTGCGTGAGTGTGTGTGTGTGTGTGTGCGTGCTTGCACGCATTTTTTCCTCCATCTCTCACGTGAAGTGCACCTATCCTAGAGCTTTGATCTCTCTTGAGCACAGTGAGCAGGACGTGGAGCCCAGGGTGCTTCACAGGAGACTGTGTACTTGTGAGGGGACATTCTGGGGTGTGCACTGGGGCCTCTGCCAGCACAGATGGTCACCCTCCCCAGGCGGGGGCTTAACAAGTACAGGAGGGGGCGTGGGGGGTGAACAGAGAACAGATGGAAGGGTGGCGGAGGATGGATTCAGAGACGATGGATGAAGGGACGATGGATGCAGGGGCGATGGGTGAGGGACGATGGGTGGAGGGTGGATGGAGGGGTGCAGTCACTTATCCAGCAATTCATATTCTTTTGAGGAATTTGCTGTAGAGATTGGGACTCTGCCCTAAGTGAGATTCGGAGATTGTTCATAGGCTCTGCTCCTCCGCCAAAACTAGGTGGGAAGCCCTGAGTTCGAGCAGTCTAAGTTGGACACGACTGAGCGCTGAGCCACTGAACTGAACTGAAGGCACCTTAAGGACCCCCAGCCCCCAGCCCCACCAAGGATGTGGAAGAACTTCAAGACCGACAGGGATTCAGAAACTGAGGACACGGGGCTAGAAGCATCTCTGCTGGAGGAATCGGGTACACTGTGAGAAAGAACGGAATTTCTCGTAAACGCCAGAGGGCTGGTCAGCAGCTCTGGAGGCGGGTGCGCCCAGGGCAGGGGCCGGGCACCGCGGGACTCACAGGGGCCCTGGGCCGTGCAGGGCGGCGCGCGGGGAGGCATGCACAAGTCAGGAGAGCGACCTACACTTACGGCGTTGTCCCCCAGCAGGTCCAGCTTCTTCATCAGCTCTGAGACCAGGATGTCCTAGAAGCGGAGACACAGCCGTGCTGGACCAGGCGCGCGGGGCGGGGCGCGCGGGGCGGGGCGGGGCGGGGCCGGCGGGGCGGGGCCAGGGCGTTACCGTCACGCCTTCCGCCTCGCAGTACGCCTGCAGGGGGCTCTTCCCGTCCACGAAGGGGGTGTGGTGGAAGGTGATGGCGGGAGACTTCCTCTCCCTCTCCTAAGACAGACAGCAGAAGGCTGGGCACACGGGGGTCCTCTCCCTCCTGGGAGGGCAATGCGGGGGCCCCCCGGGGACACCGTGAGAATGCGAAGCCCACTGAACAGTTAACGTGGTCTTTGTGAAAATGAGACCCTGGCTGCCGCAGCCGTGGCCACACCCTTCGGACCTGCCCAGGGGACAGCCTGAGTGGACACTGGCGGGAGCAAGTGGGGACCTCCGAGCCCAGATGGCCCTGGGGACTGGCTCCCGCCCGGGGAGCCCCGTCGTCGGATGCCCCGAGGGACTGGGGCAAAGGGAGGGCCCGGAGCTGTACGTGGGCGCGCCTGCTCTGCTTTTTGTTTTCCTCCAAGTGACACGGCAGGACTCACAGCCTGGGTGGCACCAGCTCGGGACAGCTCCCTGCCACAGCCACCCCTGCCCCCACCCCTGCCCCTGCTCCCCTACCCCATCCCCTGCCCCTGCCCCCCTACCCCATCCCCTGCCCCTGCCCCTGCCCCCCACCCCATCCCCTGCACTCCCTACCCCATCCCCTGCCCCTGCCCCCCACCCCATCCCCACCCCCCTACTCCATCCCCTGCCCCTGCCCCCCACCCCATCCCCACCCCCCTACTCCATCCCCTGCCCCTGCCCCCACCCCATCCCCTGCCCCTGCCCCTGCCCCCCACCCCTGCCCCTGCCCCTGCACCCCCTACCCCATCCCCTGCACCCCCTACCCCATCCCTTGCCCCTGACCCCCAGTGCCCCCCACCTCCAGCTCCAGGATCCGGAACTCCAGCAGCTCGTTCTGGTCCTTCGCATCCTGGACGTCGTGTTTTAACCGAGCTTCTTCTGTCTCCATTTGTTTAATCTATAAAATAAATCGCAGGAGGCATCCTGGAGGCCACTGGAGGCCAAACTGGGCTTCCCTGACAGCTGCTGGCATTGCAGGGACAGCTGACTGGCCCAGGGCCCCCATCCGAGCCCTCCCTCCAAGGTGAGTCCACACAGGGCCTTGTGGCAGAGACTGGGTGGGTCCCTAGCAGGTGGGCAGCAGGTGGGCAGGCGGGGATTCCTGTCTTCCCGGGAAAGCAGCGGGCCTCTCAGACAGACGGGGTGGGGCGGGTATACCTTTTCCACAAGCTCCTGATTTCTCCGAAACAGCGCTTGCTTCTCTTCAATCCACTTCATATCCTTGAAAAGTAAATTGAAGCCGAGAAATAAGTGCACTGAAGGACACAGCTGTGATTTACATCACGGTTCAGCAGGACAGAGGATGTGACGAAAGGACTCAACAGCCAGCTTCTGAAGTAACCGAGAGTGGAGCACCTGTCCCGTGGCTGATGAAAACCCAGGTTCACCCCTTTTCTTGGAGGGTCTCGGATAGAGGTGGATGGCACCCAGGCTCGTGTGAGCCAAGGCCAGGAGCCCGCATGGATATCACAGGTCCAGGGGACCCTGTCACGTAGCCAGTGGGAGCCAGGAGGTTGAGCTGGTGTGGAGAGGACAGGTGCGGTCCTGGGTGACCTGGGTCCTGGGTGATTCGGGGCCTCGGGCACTCTGGCGAGGCTGTGGCAGTGAGGCAGGGCAGTCACTCAGGTTCTTGCACTGTCTGTCCGTCCAGCCATGCACCGGGCAGTCGATACCCCAGGGCCTCTGTGGGTCTGCACCGCACTCGGCTGTGAGCCAGGCCATCTCTAACCCATACCCTCACAGCCCCCATAGACATCTTCCAGCATCGTCCTGCGTCAGGACCATCCACAGGTCGGGGGCTGCGCAGAGAACACGGATGGGGGCCCTTCCCTGGGATCTGAGGAGCCCAGAGGGGCTGGCCGTCCCAGGGACTAAGGGGAGTGGTGGAAAGCCCTAGGGCCTGGGTTCCCGGCCCTGAGTGAGGAGGTGGATGGGGCCTCCGGTCAAGCCCAGAGAGGCTTGGTCAGGAGAATTCGCGCCTCGTCCCCGGCTTACTGTGGAATTCTTCCAAATACACGTTGCTTCTGCTTTTAAATCTTTTACTGAGGTGTGATGTAAACACAGCAGAGAGAGCTGGGGAGCGTCTTCAGTGTGCAGATGAAGAGTCCTCACCCATGCACACACCCGAAGACCTCCGCCCCCCCAGGTGCACGGCAGGGAGGCCCCGGGGCCCAGGCCCGCACGCTCACCTGGCCCTGCCCAGCCAGGGTCTTCTGCAGGTCCTCGATGCGTGCCTGCGCCCGCTGCACGTCCGCCTGCAGCTGCTCACGGGTCTGTAGGATGGGAGGAGGCGAACATCAAACTTTCCCTAAGAGCCAGGCGGCCCCCAGACCTGACACCCAGGACACTGTCTGCCAGTAAGGGGTGCTCAGGCGGCCCCCAGACCTGACACCCAGGACACTGTCTGCCAGTAAGGGGTGCTCAGGCGGCCCCTCAGACCTGACTTCCAGGACACTGTCTGCCAGCAAGGGGTGCTCAGGCGGCCCCCAGACCTGACTCCCAGGACACTGTCTGCCAGCAAGGGGTGCTCAGGCGGCCCCCAGACCTGACACCCAGGACACTGTCTGCCAGCAAGGGGTGCTCTCGAATAAAGGGGGAACTTGGAGGCTTAGCGACTTCGCTTAGATTACACGGTATGATCTGTGGGTTCATTTGGGGGATTATCTGGGGAGATCCTCATTTACAGGATGAAAGAGGAGGCTTGAGCGGCTGGGTGCTGGCCTAAGGGGGTTGGCTTAGTCCTGGGGACGACAAAGACCAGGACACATACAGCCGGGTGGCCGAGCGACCTGCCCGGCACAGCCCCCAGGCACCTCCCTTCCCTTCTGGAGCCTCTGGCCGCCCTGGGTTCACCTCCTTTTCCAGACTTCGCTTTCCCTTTCTTCCCCAGAGCCCGTCCTCCTAAAGCCCTGGGCTCCCTGCTGCATGAACGGCTCCTGCCCAGCCCTCCCGGCTTCCACGGGCTCCGCCCTCCCTGTAGTTCACCTGCTGTTGCAGGGGCTGGGCGCAGGGCACTTCATCTCAATGGGTGCCCTGGCTCCTGGGAATGGCTTTCAGGGCAAATGGACAAGAGCAGTGAGATGCCTCACTCAGGAGGGCAGGGCAGCCCGCCTTGGCCCGGGTCCACCCGCTGCCGAGTGACCGCCAGAGCAGCGTCCCCCGGGCCTGACCGTGACCGCAGGAGGGGAGGGCCCGGCCCAGAAGGCGCACGTGTCCCTGCCGAGGCCGGGGGGCAAGCGGGGAGCCTGGCAGAGGCCGGAACGTCGTGGAGTGGAAGTCAGTTAGACCTTAACTTCTCGCTCTGCGTCCAGCGTCCCTCCGACCTGCTCCTGCAGCAGCGCGTAGGCCCGCTGCAGAGCCTGGTACTCCATGGTTAGCTGGCGGAACCGCAGCTCTGTCTCCTCCTTGGCCATGCCCTGGAGAGGCGCACGGAGACGCTGCGTCAGCCACGCCCTTGCCCGGGAGCACCCGGGAGACAGGCCCTGACCCCTGGGGCGAATGGCCGAGCTGGCTGCTCGGGTGAGCCTCCTGGGCCAGGGACTCAGCTGGGGCCCACCTGCCACGGTCCTGACCCTGCACCCTGGGTGCTGGTGCCTACCCACTGCTGGGTGGTTCAGACTCCCCCCTTGAGAGGGTGGGAGCGCTCTGTACCACTCTGCAGAGGGGACCCGGTACAGTGATGTGAAGCAGATAGGGGTGTGTGTGTGAAGGTGGTTCAGGAACAGCCAGGCAGGCCTGTCCTGAAGCCCCATGAGAGGTTACCTCCTCCAGGTCGTCGTCTGGGGTGCACGGGGTCTGGTCTGTCCTGTCTGTTTGGTAAGAGATGGAAGAACCGTCGGACTCCAGAGAAGCCTCTTCATCATATCCAAAGAAGGTCTCCACGACAACCGGCTTCTGACCAAAAGGGACTGTGTTAATCCAAACCCAGACCACTGGCTGGCAGAGCTGCCAGCTCTGTAGGGGCCTCCTCTGCCGCCCAGCGCACTCGGGTGTCTATCCTGGACTGCCCCCGGTGCTGCTCAGGCCGCCAACCTCGACCAAGGCCTCCACTATCTTACCTGGGCTGGTAGAGGGCAGAGTGGGACAAGGCCCTCCTAACGGCCTTTCTAGGGGCCAGACAAACCTGTATTTGTGCCTAGGAGTATCTACCAGCCTGTATGAGGATCACTGTTGGCTGTTCCAAAACCAAACCAAAAAACGTATTTTGTAAAAAGCAAGTTAGATCCTTTGGGAATATTCTGGGAATGTTTCCCAAATCTCATTTAATAAAAATCACAGGTTTATCAAAAAGGACTATGCCTCAAAGAAACACCCCAGGTCTATCAAGTCCCCAAGGGGTGGTTTTTGCAGGGGTCTGCCGGGGAAGGACACAGGGAGGCTGCCTGCAGTCCTGGCTGGATGCGGGCGCCAGCGGCGGGAGGGCCAGGCCCCTGGCTAACTCCTCCTCCTCGTTATTACTGTTGTGAACCCACATCTCCTCTTGGAAATTTAAAGGAAACCAGGTTGGGTTTTTTAATTTAAAATACAGAGTACTCGCTCTGGGTCATGTTTTGCTTACTTCATAATAACAATTTTTAGAAGTAAGGAAACCATTTTCTCTTCACCTCTGAAGAAAAAGTTTCTTTCCTGTTAAACGACTTTTTAAAAATACACATTTCATGTACTCGTTTACCTTGGGGAGTTTCGCCATTTTCTTTCTTTGTTTCCGATATCTTAAAAGCTTATCACGTTCCTGCAAAAACCAGTTGAGATTTTTTGAGTCATTGATGGGCTCTGCCAGGTTTAAATGCACAGGTTAGTATTTCCAGGTCATCATCTGAGCGGATGGGGTGGTCTCAGGACCAGCCAGTGGTCTGCAGTGTTCACCAGTTCAGGGCAGTTTGCTCTGAGAGTTTGGATGGTGCATCTTCCCAGCCTGGGCGGGAGCAGGAACCGAGGCCTGGGTGTCTCTGAGCTCACTGTCTGGGGCTTCCTCCCCATCTGGGGTGGGGCCCTGCGGGGCAGGGGGTTGACGGGCACACACTGAAATGGAAATTTGAGAAGGACGGAGGGCCCAGCCCTCTCCACTCGCCCGGAGTGGACCTCTACAGGGTGACGTCCACACGGTGGAGACAGGCCTGCTCTCTCCAGAGCGCTAGGCTGCGTTTGTGGGACCATGTAGGAGCCAGCCAGGCCGTGGGGGCTGAGTGCCCTGGGGTGGGAGGGGGACCCAGTTCTGAACCAAAACTACCACCTGGGACACTGGCCGTTTCCCTGGCATCTGTGCAACCCTAACGGGTGGGCTCTCTCGGTTACCACGGCGAGGTTCCTGGGCAGGCAGCACTGGGACCAGGGAACCACCCCCGCCCGAGTGTGCGGCTGCTTCCAGCTGCACCAGGAGGAACCATAGGTGTAGGGGCCCCGGGAAGTGGGAGGAGCTGTAGGCGGGGACAGTGAGGGCGTGGGAGGGGCCGTAGGAGGGGATGCTGGGGAGGTGGGAGGGGCTAGGAGGGGACGCTGAGGGAAATGGGAGGGGCTGTAGGCGGGGACGCTGAGGGGTGGGAGGGGCCGTAGGAGGGATGCTGGGGAGGTGGGAGGGGCTAGGAGGGGACGCTGAGGGAAATGGGAGGGGCTGTAGGCGGGGACGCTGAGGGGCTGGGAGGGGCCGTAGGTGGGGACAGTGAGGGGTGGGAGGGGCTGTAGGAGGGGACGCTGAGGGGTGGGAGGGGCTGCTGAGGGGTGGGAGGGGCTGTAGGCGGGGACAGTGAGGCGTGGGAGGGGCTGTAGGAGGGGACAGTGAGGGGTGGGAGGGGCTGTAGGAGGGGACAGTGGGGCGTGGGAGGGGCTGTAGGCGGGGACAGTGAGGGGTGGGAGGGGCTGAAGGAGGGGACGCTGAGGGGTGGGAGGGGCTGTAGGCGGGGACAGTGAGGGGTGGGAGGGGCTGTAGGAGGGGACAGTGGGGCGTGGGAGGGGCTGTAGGCGGAGACAGTGAGGGGTGGGAGGGGCTGTAGGCGGGGACAGTGAGGCGTGGGAGGGGCTGTAGGAGGGGACGCTGAGGGAAGTTGAGGGGATGTAGGAGCGGCTGGTGAGGAGGGCAGTGGGAGGGATGTAGGTGAGATGCTGAGGGCACTTACTAACACGCTCTTCACGTAGCCAGCGGTCTCCAGGGTCTGGAAGAGAGGAGGCGTCTTGGAGACTTAGGGGCACAGACCTTGCCCGCGCAAGCCCCAGGGTCCCGCCGGCCCCCAGTCTCTCCGCTTCCCTATGCAGATTCCTGTGGCTCTCCTCAGACCCTTCCCTGAGAGGGCAGGCCTTCCCTGGGCTTGGTCCTTCCTCCCTAGGCTGACGCCGCAAGGGGAAGAGCCTTCAGAGGCAGGGGCCGGAGTGCATTTGTAGCCAGGGTGCTTTCGTTTTCCTCTGCCCCTCGTATTCCTATTATTGAGGGGATGGACGGTCACTGGCCACTGAAGGGACCAGAGCACTGACCTCAGGCCCCGCCGGAAGGCTGGGTGGCCAGAGCCCATCCTGACCACTGGGCGGGAAGTGACAGAGAGCTCCGCTGCTGTCCTCTCTTCAGCCCCCACCCCCATCCCCGCCACCACCAAGGGCACAGAACGACCCAAGCAGCTGGTTCTGAACTGGTCTGACCTTGGAGTCAGTCTAGGTCCTACAGAGGACTAGCAGATGCCCTAATGAGGGTAACTGGACGGCAATCTGAGGAAGGACTATTGGAAAATTTGTGCTGGGGGTGGGGGATGCAGGGAGAGGGGGATGTCGATGGAGGTTGGCTCCCCAGAAAGGCATGCCCACACTCCATCCCCAGACCTGGGGCTGTGGCCTTGTTTGGAAATGAGGTCTGTGCAATGTGGCTAGGTTACGGATCTTGGGAGGAGACCATCCTGGGTGGGGATGGGCGGTGCCCAGAGAAGGGGAGGGGGCTCGGAAGATGGCTGAGATCAAAGGAACGTGGTTGGCGGCCATCGAAACCTTCCTGTCCTCCCCAGCAGCCCTGGCGGGAGCCCGGCCCTACCCCACCCTGACTCTGGATCCTGCCTCCAGCACGGTAAGAGGCCCAGGGTGGACACAGGCGTTGTTGCTGCTCTGACAGCCCCAGTCCTGAAGGGGAGGAAGCGGAGGGATTTGGAGGGGCAGGAGCCAACCCCTGGGAAGAGACTCGGCCTGTGTCCTGGGTCCCGGGGTGCCTTGTGGGCATCAGAGCGGGGCAGGTCTGAGAGGGGGCCAGCGGGTGGGCGGCGCCCAGCGGTCACCTTGGAGAGCTCGTCTATGAGGTGCTGCTGCTCAACAATCTGCAACTTCAGGAAGTCCACCTCCCGCTCGTCCTGACTCTGATCCAGGTCGTTCAAGGAGCTGGGTCTCCGTATGATCCCTGCTCTCTGCCTCTGAAAACCAGACGGACCACACAACATGTGGAGTTAGGTGCCCAACCACTGAAGGGCAGCTGAGGTCTCCTCACCCCGCCTGCCTGCACCTCAGAAGCCCTGTCACTGGTCACCCCCGGGGCCTCCCTGTCGGCGAGCTCCAAGGCCCACCGACACCAGTGAAACGAAAGCCTTGATCTTGCTATTAGACCTCACGTAGAAGAGGCTAGTTACAAAAGAATGGCCTCCTTACCATCTCTATGTTCTCCTGGGTGACAAATTTTAACTTGTTTTCCATCCGACGTAAACTGTGGGACAGATCTTCGTTCTTCCGAGTAAGGCGTTTGTTTTTGTCCAGCAATGGCTTGTACTGACTTTCAGCTTCCCTTACACGCTTCAACTGAAAGACGAGATTAATTATGTATTATGATGTTTAAAAGCATCACAGAGAACCAGCAGCCTCCAAACAGAGGTGTTGACACAATCAGAACAAGCCTTGTGTTCCATGGAGGTCGGCGGTCTGGCCGTGCACCCTGTTCTGTTTGAAAGAGCTATGGGGAAACGGCCCAGTCTGTGAGCCTTCCGCCACCTGGGAGAGCTCACGTCCCAGCAGCCAGGTCACTGGCGAACCTCTGTGGCCATAAGGACTGACGGTGAGGGCGCCTCTAGCAGGCGAGGTCGTCACACGTCTCAGATGACACACAGAACAGAGACACGTGCCCCAGTGACCCAGGGCAGGGATCAGCCAACCAGCGCCTCAGCCCGTGTCTGGTCCCCTACCTCATGTTGTTAATAAAGTTTTATTGGAAACAGCTTGTCACCATCACTCTTCTTTTCCATGGGAATCTTTGGAAGTGGATGCCCCAGCTCCCCCTCCACGGCAGGCATAGGCCCACAGGATTCAGAGGCCTGAGGCCACCCACCAGTTCGTTCCGCTCCTCCGACAGCAGGGCATTGCGGTCCTCGAGTTTCCGGATGATCGCGCTCAGCTCCGCAATCTTAAGTTGGAAACGCCGAGCATCCTTTTCATCCAACTGCTGTTCCTAAAACAAAAATCAACTGCAAATAACTGTTCGTAGACACAGACACAAAAGCCATGGCAAGTCCCAGCACACCACAGAAACCAAGGCACGTCTGTGTCACAATGACCCATGACTCTAATGCCTGGGGGAACTGCGGGCTGCACGCTGGGGACAGAGAGCAGGAGCAGAACTGTCCAGAGTGCAGACGCGGGGGCGAGGGCGTGCGGATGCAGATGCCGCAGGTGGGCAAGACGCTGAGAAAACCCCAGAAGCAAGCACCATGCTTCACGTGGCCGCTGCTGGCTGCAGCTTTCAAGGCGGGGGAGGACTGCCCTGCACCGTAGCGGGGGCCTCACTTTCCTCGAACTATAATGTGAGCCCAGGAAATGACGTTCAGCTTAAGACTTTCGAAAGTGAGATTCCCAGGAAGAGTGGTCCCTCAAATTGAGTTTTTAAAAGGTCACTTTGAGAGCCACTGGAACTTACTAAAAAAAAATCAATGAAACCATTTGATCTGGTTTCAGACTCTCTGGAGTTAATGGGATCTGTCGGGTGCCAGAGCTGGTTTTAACCCAGTTAAGCCATTTATATAACAAGATTGTAAAATGTCATGCTCCATTCTTGAACAATCACTGCCCTAGGGCTGGCTCGGCTCAAACGCAGCTCTGTCCTCAAAGCAAACAGACGCAAGTCCGGGAAGGACCGGGTGACAGTTCCTCATTCAGCAGGTGCAGGAGAGGCGGGGGGGCCGACCTGGAAGGACTGTGTGGAGGGTCTGTGGAATGGACCCTTTCCAGACTCCTGGGACCCCGCAGAGGGCTCTGAATGAGGAGCGGTGAGAGGAGATGGGTGGGGTCACAGCCCCGCGTGGTCACGCAGCCCGAGGCTCGGACAGTGGCGTGGTCACAAGGAAAGTGGGTGCCGGGCAGCTGGTCACAAGTACAGAAACCACGGTGGGAGGGTCAGGGCCAGCAGAGGGCAGAGCCTGCGTACGGTGATGAAGCTGCCGGGCTACCTCCCCCAGCAGCAAAGGAGGGCCCCTTAGCAACCTGGGGCTGGCGGTGGAGGCGGGCACAACTGGAAGCCTGAAGCTCAAGGCCCATGGGAGGGACAGGGGAAGGCAAGGCCAGTACTACGCTGCGGCAGCAAGGAGGGAAGAGAGAAGTCTCTGGGCCCTTTCAGCCAAGCCAAAGAAGCCGAGGGTCCCCCTGGCCTGTGGGCTGCAGACATGGGCAGAGTCCCCGAGGCTTGGGCTCGGGACTCCCCAGGGAGCTGCCCACGGGACCATGAGCCGCGCGGGGGCAGTCTGGGCTCTGGGTCGGCCGGGCGAGCGTGGGAGGTGCTTACAGGGCTTCCCGAGTGGTCTGAGGCGTCTCCTGCACCGCTTGCGTGAGGAAGCTCCCGCCTGGGGCTGCCCGGGTGCCGGTCGGTCTCTTTGACCTGGGACAGCTGCTCGTCTAGAGCCTCTTTTTGGAGCTGGAGTCTCTGAGCATGCCCGGCTTGAACCCCTAACTCTCTCTCCAGCACGAAGACTGCTCTGTCTTTAAATTTTATCTCCTCCATCTACAAGGAGAACAGAACACAATCACACACGCAGGCAGGTGAGATGCAGTTACTATAGAGACAGGCAGTGACTCGAGCACAGGCGTCGGGAGGGGCCCCTGCTGAGCAGCCCTGCCAGCCTCTCGGGCTCTGAGGCCCGGAGCAAAGCCTGGGCTGAGGGCCGCGTGCCCCGCCCAGGCCGCTCACGGCTCTGCGGCTCCGACCAGGCGGGCCGGCTGAGGCCGCCTTCCTGGACTCCGCACAGCCTGCCCGGTCTCCCGGGCTCCCGGCAGGCCTCCCCTCTCCCCGATGGCCTGCAGGGGCTCCTCAGCCAGCGGGGCCCGCAGAGACCACCTCCACCGCCCGCCTTGCGCTGAGCGCTGGGCAGAGCAGAGCCACCCGGTCCCCATACCCCGTCAACAGGATGAGCGAAGCTCGTGTTAAAACCGGCAGCTGTGGCTGTGGAGGAAAAGGAGCTGTGGGGCCCAAAGCCCTCGTGGCCTCTGTCTCTCCGCTCTGCGGACACCCGGCCTGGGAAGCCTGGATGATAGACGGGGCCAATGCACATGGCCTCCTGCACCGGCCTCTCCTGGCTCCGAGGAGTGGACGGAAGGCAGGGTTCTGCCTGACTGCAGGCAGAGCTACATTTCAAATTCTGCTTCCTCTAAGCTAAGCCTCGGGTTGGGGGGTGGTCCCTGAACCAGCAGGATCCAGACTGGCAGGGAACCGGGGTGGTAGTGGGGGGTCCACAGCCCTGTCCACTCTCCCTAACATGCTCAAGCTCCTGACAGTGTCTGGCCTTCCAGACCCCTCCCAGAGGCCACAGGGGTGTCCCTGAGCGAAGGGCAGGCTGTACCCTGGAGGAGGAGCAGGCAGAATGCCCCCATGCAGCCCCGTCGGTGCTGGGGATGTCCAAGCAGCATCAGATTCACAAGGGGACTCGATTTAAGACACATCCCACACAGCAGGGAAGCGCAGGCTGCGCTGCTGCTTTGCTTGCTGTGCAGGGTTTGAATAAGTTAATAAATCAGCCATCTGCTGAAGTCAGCTTGGAACAAAGAGTCGCCATATCTAATTAGCCCAGATCACAGAATTCACGGGCAAGCGACGCGCCGAGCAGAGGAAAAGAAACCCTCAGCCGTTAAACCCCACTGCCCGGAGCACAGGGCAGAGTGGAGAGAGGAAGCCCGCTCAGTTAGCAGAAGCCAACAGGCTGGTGAAAACACGGCCCGCCAACACGCGGCTGGCCTCACATTTAGCCCCTTGCACAGACACCTTGGAAACATCTCTGTTCCTTCATCAGGAAGCATGGAAGCAAGGGTCTCCACACACAGGCCCTCTCAAATCAGTGATTTCAGCAGACGGTTTAGACCAGAAAGCTGACTTCCAGGAGAAGTCATCACACGCGCCACGTAGCATGCTCAAGTCAGACGCGGAGCTCTGTGATCCGCCCACAGTGGGATGTGCGCCAGCTTCCCCTGAGGGCGGGGCTGGATCTCTGAGGATGAAAACGCCTCTGAGATCAGTGTCTGCAGGGGCCTTGTGCTCCGCGCCTGAATGCCGAGGGTCACGCTCCTGCATCTCCCGGCCCTGCTGTTTGGACTCAGAGGCCTGTCTGTGGAGGCAGCATGGGTGGGTGCATGGCGGGGTCGGCCAGCTGAGGGGGGATGCCCTTTGCCACGTGAGGCCCCCACCTCACTCTGGGGGCTGCTTCCAGCTAGGGGTGCAAATTCAAACCCAGGTAACCGGACGGCCAGGGAAGGCTCAGCGGGCAGCTCCACCTCTGGGGGCTACAACCTTGCACGCACGGCCGCCTTCCTGCAGGTCTTCCTGCTGTGCCCAGTAGGGGCTGTGGGGTCCTGGAGGGCCCGGCTGCAGAGAGCAGGGGTCACGACCCATCCCTGCCTGTGTCGCCAGCCACACCCACGTCCACAACCCAGGGGACCCCGCCCTCCCTGGAGCCCAGGACGGGGGCTTTCAAAGCTGACACAGAGTCGATCAGGACCGGTCAGTTGGCCCTGGCCACCTGCCCTCACCCAGACTGTAGCAGTGGCTTCCAGTGGGCCTCCCGTGCCCACTCATGCCCCACCCCCGGCCTCACAACACAGCCAGGGAATCAGATCTCACCACTTCCATGCGTCCCCAGGTACCAAGAGCAAGATTCAGAGTCCTTGCTGGAGGCCGCCTGCTTCCAGAGGGGCTGCCTGGCCCCCCCAGCCCCACTCCCTGTTGCGTGGGTATGAAAACCCGGGGGTCCCTGGACAATGGGTCCTGAGAGAAGGGCACAGGAGGCGCTGAGGCAGGAGCACCGCCCCTGCCGGAGGGAGAGGGCACCCTTCTCGGACCATCACCCCACCCCCAGCACAGGGCAGGCTCAGAGTGGGTGCACAGAAGCAGAGCCGCAGGGGAGCCTGGGACCCACACTTACCAGCACCAGGTGGGGTGAGGCACGCTGACATGGTCTAACCACCCCCCTCCCCGAGCTGAGGCTCCCTCCAGCTCCTACGCCCCACAACGCCCATCAGGGATCACCATCAAGCCCAGTGCAGCAGCCCCCCCCCGGGGACCCTCCCTGCCCAGCACCGGACAGGCGAGCACACAGCTGCCTCAGGAGGACCGCTCCCCAGAGAGTGAACAAGCAGCGGAGTGTGAGGCAGTGCCTGGTCTCGCCCTTCCTTCTTGGGTTTATAGGATTTTTAGTAGCCATCTGAGCTGGCATTTTAGTGAGTGCCCGATAGACATCCTCTCCTGATTCCAGAATGGCACAGCTCGAAGGTGCCCGGAGCTGCTCCTGGGCTGAGAGTCCGGCCCCTCCCCGCCCGCGGCAGGCAGCCTGGTCCTCAGGGCAGGTCACCAGCCTGGTACGGACGGGACGCAGGGCACGGGCCTGAGCTCAGTGAGGAAGTCAGAGTGGACGGCTGCTTGGCTTCCACTTTGATAGGAGCCACCCCCCACCCCAGACCGAGCTCTCCAGAGACACCGTGCAGCTGTCCGGGGCCGCCTGAGGGTCCAGATCCCCTTCTGTAAAGTCCGGGGAGCCGGGCGGCAGAGCCATGGGCGCCGCGAGAACAGCGGGTGTGGCCTCACGTGGGGTGTCACCTCCTAAGGTCCCCGGATGCTCTGATGTGAGCCCCCAGGGAGAAGCCCCAGGGAGTCCCTTTTCAGGAGGGGCCAGCTTGCAGCCCAATTGGCCTCCTGGGTTCTGTCTGGGTGTACTGGCTGGCTACCCATCGCCACGCAGCTTCTGTCTGAGACCTCCATGACCTCACCTCTGGCCAGCACCCAGCGTCCTGGGGCCAAAACAGGGACCTAACTGTCCACAGCTGGTCTGGCTCCACCCAGTCAGCCCACTCCTGCCCACGCCTGGTCCTGTGGGGGCTCAGCCTCAACCTCACCAGGGCCAGCCCACTGTCCACTGGCTCTGAGACGTGGCCACAGATGACCACAGAATCCCCTTCAGAACTTGTGAGCTGCACTTTGGAAGACCCCAAACAGGCCAGAGCCCCAGGGTAAGGGCCAGAGTGGCTTGGACGAGCAGGCAGGACCCAGCCCGAAATGCCAGCCGCAGTGGACACACTGCTGCCCGAGAGCCTCTTGCTTTTGCCACTTGGGGGTTGTCATGTTCTTTGCAAAGTGGCCGCTGCGTGTTGAGGTCCACTCTCTCTGGCCCCCTCCCTGCTGGGCCAGCTGCTGGCACGGCTGTCCAGGCAGGCTCCCTGCCCCCACGTGCAGGAATTCAGCCCCGGGTTTGCTGAACGCAAACACACTCAGCATCACACTGGGCAGAGCCCCTGTGCTCGGGGTGCTGGCTGCATGTGGACACGGAGGCCTGGACCTCCCCTCACGCTCCTTAGCTTCCCATTCAGGCGGCCCCTGGCCACCATGCTCCGCCCTTGGGCTGGGCCACAGCAGGGCTCCCGGCTCCCCCTTACTCGGCTGCAGCCCTGTGTGTGCACTGGCCCCTGTACAGCTGCTCCCGGCTGCAAGCGCCCTCACACGCCGGGTTCTGAGTCCAGCACTGGGCAGTGCCAGGGACAGGGAGGAGGGGACCGCCTGTCCCACAGGCCACTGCTCCACGGAGCACCAGTTGACCCCAGACCCCCCAGAGCCATGGGCCCTCCTCCCAGGCCCAGGGAAATTGTCACCACCCCCCGGGAGGGCCCGTGCCATAGCCCGGGAAATAGCAACGCTTGGCTTGATGGCTCTAAGGAACTGCGATTATCAAACATCGTCCGAGGTGTTCACAGCCAGGTCTCTCCACGGCGGGGCCCTGAGACCCTTGCCAGCACAGTCAACCCCAGTGAGGAGTAAGTGGACCTCACCGCGAGGCCATTGTCCTCAGCTCTGGGCCCACATCCCTCCTCTGGCCCTAAGCCCCCTGACCCCCACTGGTCCCACATGGTGGCTCAGGGCTGGCCCTGCCCTTGCACAGCCCCCAGCCCGCTCCCTCTCCCGGCCAGGCCTGACCCAGGCAGCCTCTGGACCACATCCACCTGCCACTTTTCCCCACTCCCCCCTTTCCAACCTCCCTCTGAAAATTCCCCAGCCACCCCATTCCAGCCGAGACCTCCCCATCCCCCCAGTCACCCCAGAAGTGTTCACACAGTGGGGCCGGGCGTCGACCTGAGTTCACTACCAGGTCCAGGGCCAGGACCTCACACCAGCAGGAACCTGAACAGGAAGGCTGAGCAGGTGCTGGGCCTCCGTTGGCTGAGAGGAAGGGGCTCATGGGAGGTGAGAACTGGTGTTCACTCTGACCCCGTTCTCCGAGCTCCTCCTGTGTGCTGGGCCTGCGGCTGAGACTTCACGTGTGTTTTTCATTATTTGCTGACGTGGCACAGAAACAGAGCATCGATTCATACTGATATATGAGGAAGCTGTTAACGGAGTAGATCCTAAGAGTTCTCATCGTAAGGAAAATTCTTTCAAAATTTTCTCTTGATTTTTTTCCTTTTTGTCTCTACATGAGCTGATGGTGCAGACTGGTTGGTTCTATCGCTGTCACTTCCCACTCTTTGCGAGCCCATGAACCGCAGCACGCCAGGCCTCCCTGTCCTCCACCATCTCCTGGAGCTTGCTCAAACTCATGTCCATCGAGTCGGTGATGCCATCCAGCCATCTCATCCTCTGTCGCCCCCTTCTCCTCCTGCCTTCAATCTTTCCCAGCATCAGAGTCTTTTCCAATGAGTCAGTTCTTCACATCAGGTGGCCAAAGGATTGAAACTTCAGCTCAGCATCAGTCCTTCCAATGAACACCCAGGACTGATTTCCTTTAGGATGGACTGGTTGGCTCTCCTTGCTGTCCAAGGGACTCTCAAGAGTCTTCTCCAACACCACAGTTCAAAAGCATCAATTATTCAGCGCTCAGCTTTCCTTATGGTCCAACTCTCACATCCATACAGGACTACTAGAAAACCATAGCTTTGACTAGACAGACTTTTTGTTGGCAAAGTGATGTCTCTGCTTTTTAATATGCTGCCTAGGTGGGTCATAGCTCTTCTTCTAAGGAGCAAGCGCCTTTTAGTTTCATGGCTGCAGTCACCATCCACAGTGATTTTGGAGCCCAGAAAAATAAAACCAGTTACTTCACCTTTCCCCCATCTATTCATCATGAAGTGATGGGACCAGAGGCCATAATTTCAGTTTTTTGAATGTTGAGCTTTAAGCCAACTTTTTCACTCTCCTCCTTCACTTTCATCAAGAGGCTCTGTAGCTCCTCTTCACGTTCTGCCATAAGGGTGGTGTCACCTGCATATCTGAGGTTGTTGCTGTTTCTCCCAGCAATCTTGACTCCAGCTGTGATTCAGCCAGCCTGGCATTTTGCATGATGTAATCTGCATGTGAGTTAAATAAACAGGGTAACAGTATATAGCTTTGTCATACTCTTTTCCCAATTTTGAACCAGTCTGTTTTTCCTTATCTGGTTCTAACTGTTGCTTCTTGGCCCACATACAGGTTTCTTAGGAGGCAGGTAGGGTGGTCTGGTGTTTCCACCTCTTGAAGAATTTTCTACAGTTCGTTGTGATCCACGCAAAGGCTTTAGCATAGTGACTGAAGCAGAAGCAGATGCTTTTCTGGAATCCCCTGGCTTTCTTTTTGATTCACTGAAGGTTGGCAATTTGCTCTCTGCTCCCTCTGCTTCATTTAAACCCAGCTGGTCCATCTGGAAGTTCTCGGTCATGTACTGCTGAAGCCTAGCTTGGAGGATTTTGAGCATGACCGTGCTAGCATGTGAAATGAGCACAGCTGTGCGGCAGTGTGAACATTCTTTGGCGTCGCCTTTCTCTGAGATTGGAAAGAAGATTGACCTTTTCCAGTCCTGTGGACGCAGCTGAGTTTCAAGTTTGCTGACACTGCACAGAAACACAGCACTGATTTATGCTGGTGCACATGTGAGCTGTTCACAGAGGTCTCAGGAGTTCTCACCGCAAGAAAACATTGTTTCAGATTTTCTTTTGGCTTTTCCCCTTGTTGCCTCTATGTGAGCTCGGGGATACTAACCAGACTCACGGAGGGAGTCGTTTCACGCACGGGTTAGTCAGACCACCATGCTGTTTACACCTACACAGTGATGTAAGGTAATTCTGTTAATTATATCCCAGAAAAGCTGAAAAATTACCTTGTGTATTCTGTGACATGGTTGGGCTTTGGGAACAGTGGCTGAGGTTGACGCAGGTGGGGCTGGGGACGCTGGGTCCTGATGCCCGTCTGGGCAGCGCCTCATGGACCGGCCTCCAACAGCGACGCCTGGTGGAAGGGGCGGGAAGTGCAGTGGGTGGAACGTGAGCTCCACCCCGTTCCCTGCCCGCTGGACTAAGAGGGAGGCGGAGCTGTGGGCCTCGGGGCAGGGGTGGGGGGTCTCAGAGAGGAAGCACTAGTCTTCTCGCTGTCAGGCGTGTATGTCATCAGTGATACACATATAATGTGTGTGTGTGTGTGTGTGTGTGTGTGCTTAGTAACTCAGTTGTATCCAACTCTTTTGTGACCCCACGGACTGTCGCCTGCCAGCCTCCTCTGTCCATGGGATTTTCCAGGCAGGAATACTGGAGTGGCTTGCCATTTCCTTCTCCAGGGGATCTTCCCCACCCAGGGACTGAACCTGGGTCTCCTGTACTGGCACGTGGATTCTTTACCATCTGAACCACCAGGGAAACTCATATGTGTATGTGTGTGTTTGTGTGTGAAATACATATATATGTACACACACATATACATGAAACTGAAGGAGATTCCCCACGAGGATTATGGATTCTAAAGGGAATAACTGCAAAAGACTCTAAAGTAAGCAAAACACAAAATTAGTTCTTTTTCCTAAGAGTGCCTGAGCCTTGGAAAGCTGTCTGATCCCACAGAGGTGCGTGCCTTCGTCTGTGGCTAGGCCATCCTATGACTCTGAGGAGACAGGTGTTTACCTGGAGAAAACTGTTAGCAATGCAAACACTTCCTCCAGGTCAGTTCAGTTCAGTCGCTCAGTTGTGCCCAACTGTTTGCTACCCCATGGACTGCAGCACGCCAGGCCTCCCTGTCCATCACCAACTCCTGGAGTTTACTCAAACTCAAGTCCATCGAGTCGGTGATGCCAACCAACCATCTCATCCTCTGTCGTCCCCTTCTCCTCCTGCCTTCAATCTTTCCCAGCATCAGGGTCTTTTCCAGTGAGTCAGCTCTTCACATCAGTTGGCCAAAATGCTGGAGTTTCAGCTTCAGCATCAGTCCTTCCAATGAACACCCAGGACTGATCTCCTTTAGGATGGACTGGTTGGATCTCCTTGCAGTCCAAGGGACTCTCAAGAGTCTTCTCCAACACCACAGTTCAAAAGCATCAATTCTTTGATGCTCAGCTTTCTTTATAGCCCAACTCTCACATCCATACATGACTACTGGAAAAACCATAGCCTTGACTAGACGGACCTTTGTTGGTAAAGTAATGTCTCTGCTTTTGAATATGCTGTCTAAGTTGGTCAAAACTTTCCTTCCAAGGAGTAAGCGTCTTTTAATTTCACGGCTGCAATCACCAACTGCAGTGATTTTGGAGCCCAAAAAATAAAGTCTGACACTGTTTCCACTTTTTGCCCATCTATTTGCCATGAAGTGATGGGACCAGATGCCATGATCTTAGTTTTCTCAATGTTGAGCTTTAAACCAACTTTTTCACTCTCCTCTTTCACTTTCATCAAGAAGCTCTTTAGTTCTTCTTCACTTTCTGCTATAAGGGTGGTATCGTCTGCATATCTGAGGTTATTGATATTTCTCCCAGCAATCTTGATTCGAGCTTGTGCTTCTTCCAGCCCAGCGTTTCTCATGATGTACTCTGCATACAAGTTAAATAAGCAGGGTGATGATATACAACCTTGACGTTACTCCTTTTCCTATTTGGAACCAGTCTGTTGTTCCATGTCCAGTTCTAACTGTTGCTTCCTGACCTGCATACAGATTTCTCAAGAGGCAGGTCAGGTGGTCTGGTATTTCCGTCTCTTTAAGAATTTTCCACAGTTTATTGTGATCCACACAGTCAAAGGCTTTGGCATAGTCAATAAGGCAGAGATAGATGTTTTTCTGGAACTCTCTTGCTTTTTCCATGATCCAGCGGATGTTTGTGGCCTTGCAAAGGATCTTTGCCAGATGGGGAACAGAAATCAATTCAGATCAAATCCTGTTCGAATCAGTTGTAGCATTTACTTGTTTCTCGTTAGTCACTGATTTCAATAAAAATTTTGACATGTATTCAGAGCATATTTTTACAACCATCATGATTATACCCTCTGTTACAACTTGTCCTCCAACAGTTAGCTATGATCCCGATAAAAATTTCAATGTTTTTTTTTTTAGGAAAAATGATTCTAAGGTTTCCATGGAAGCCTGAAGGAATCTTCAAGAACACAGTGGGAGGACTTGCTACTCAGAAATTCAGCTGATGGTAAGACTGGAGTGTTTCCTATAAAATAGGCTTGAAATGGGACAGATGATGAAAAAACACCCTCTCATTTAAGAATACTTCATGCATGGCAGAGGACTGGGGGGCAAATGGTCTTTCTAAGAGCTGTTATGTGACATTCCCGGCTGTCCAGTGGTTAGAACCCAGGGCTGCCACTGCAGGAGGCGTGGGCTTGGTCCCAGATTGGGGGCTGCTGCTGCTGCTGCTGCTAAGTCGCTTCAGTCGTGTCCGACTCTTGCGACCGCATAGACGGCAGCCCACCAGGCTCCCCCGTCCCTGGGATTCTCCAGGCAAGAACACTGGAGTGGGGTGCCATTTCCTTCTCCAGTGCACGAAAGTGAAAAGTCAAAGTGAAGTCACTCAGTCGTGTCCGACTCTTCATGACCCCATGGACTGCAGCCCACCAGGCTCCTCCATTCATGGGGTTTTCCAGGCAAGAGGACTGCAGTGGGGTGCCATTGCCTTCTCCAGATTGGGGGTTAGTGGTGGGAACTAAGATTCTGGGTTAGTGGGTGGGAACTAAGATTCTCCACACCACGCTCCACGGCCAAAAGAAATTTAAAAAGAATTGCTAGAACAACTGTATGTCCATATGGAAAAAAACGTAAGTGGGCTCTGCCTTACACATCTCACACAGAGACACTCACACACACACTCAGAGACACACACACACACTCATACACACACACTCATACACACACATTCACACACACACTCACTCATACACACACACACTCACTCATACACACAGTCACACACACACTCATAGACACACACAGTCACACTCACTCATACACACACACACACACACACTCACACACACACACACACACACTGCAGCAGGGTGAAGACCTATACATGAAGATGAGACTATAAATGTTTAAAAACATAGATCTTCATGCTTCAGAATAAAAGAACTTCTTAAACAAGACACAATGAGCACCAGCCCTAAAGGAAAAGCCTAATAAGTCAGACTGCTCTAGAGTCTAAACCTTCAGCTCACAAGCATCATCACTGGGGACACAGAAAGCCCGCAGAGGAGGGGCGACACTTGCTCACATTTTTACGTAAGCTTTAGAGTCGGCTCGCCCCTGCCTGCAAAGCAGCCTTCCGGGGTCCTCCTTCCGGAGTCTCCTGCGTTGACTCTTCATGCTAATTTGGGGAGAAGTGCCCCCACAATGATCCTGGTTCTCCAGTCCACGGGCGTCTCCACTTGGCTCATCTGCAGCTCCTCTCAGCCGCGTTGTGTATCCACAGTTTCAGTGTACGAGTCTTGCACACCTTTTGTTAAACTTACCCCCGAATCTTTGACTGTATTTTCTCGCCACTATGAATGGAATTTTAAAGGTTCGTCCTGGACGGTTGCTTGTGTATAAAATATGACTGCGTTTCCTGTACTGTTTCTGTATTTTGCAACCCTGCCGAACTCATTCAATAGCTCATTTAGGGAATTCCTTAGAGTTTTCTACCTACAAAGTCATGTCACCCACAGAAGACAGTTTTATTTTTTTCCTTTCCAGTCTGATGGTTTTAAATTTCGTCCTTTTGCCTTAGTGCCCTGACTTGAATTCCTCAGTGGAAAAAGACAAAAAAAAAAAAAAAAAAAAGATGAAAGGAAAAATGTCCCCGAGAAAATGGCAGAACCTCTCCCAGTTCACCTTAAGGTAAAGCCCTTGTCACTCAGGGGGACCCTCCAACGTGAGAGACAGCAGCTGGGATGAGACACGGCACAAGAGGCTCTGAAGTACACAGACAATGAAAGGGACAGAGACAAAGCTGTAAGCTAAATGCAAGCATTATATTTCTTATATAAGAAATATAAGTATCATATTATTCTCAGGGAAATAAGATGACATTACATCTATGAGTAAGAGGGGAATGACCAAACTTTCAGAGCACAAACATTTGGAGGATTAAATTATGAAGGCAGAAACAAAAATATTAAACAGAAAAGTTAGATGAGAAAGTCTAGGGCATTCCTTAGAAAGCAGAACCGAAAGCCAAGGGTGGAGAGAAAAGGAAGAGAGTCAGCGTATCAAGTCCGAGCCCCAACACCTGGCCAATGGGGGTTCTAGAAGGAAGAGAGGAGAAGGAGAAGGAGGAGACAGAAGGACAAAGCGTTCCCGAGCTGAGAGACATGAGTTTCCAGGTGGAAAGTGTCCCTGACCGCCTGGTAAGCTGGGTGAGCCAATGCTCACAGTGAAGGCACATTAGCCTAAATCAGCGAAGCTCCGCGCACAGGGACAGCATTCCATAACTTCTGGGGCAGGATGAGGCAGGACCAGGGATCAGAAGAATATCGTGTAGTTTCTTAAGAGCAACACTCAGAGTCAGAAGACAATGCAGAAATCCTTTCGAATGCTACTTAAAGTTTTCCAAACTCTAACACCACATCGAGTTACAGCATCCACTGTGAGTGCGGTTAGACTGAAAACTCCATGCACACAAAGTCTCACAAAATGCATTTCCCTCCAATGGCACCCCACTCCAGTACTCTTGCCTGGAAAGTCCCATGGACGGAGGAGCCTGGTAGGCTGCAGTCCATGGGGTCGCTAAGAGTCGGCACGGCTGAGCGACTTCACTTTCACTTTTCACTTTCATGCATTGGAGAAGGCAATGGCACCCCACTCCAGTGTTCTTGCCTGGAGAATCCCAGAGACAGAGGAGCCTAGTGGGCTGCTGTCTATGGGGTCGCACAGAGTCAGACACGACTGAAGCGACTTAGCAGCAGTAGCAGTCTCCATAAAACGGTTAGAGAATGTACTTTGCCCCAGATGAGAAACATTCCTCCAAGAAAGAGGAAGGTAAGGGAGGGGTCTAACACAGGAGGGAGGGACGGTTTCCCGGGTTGGTGACAAAGGGAATTCAGGATTCGGGCCGCTTTAGGAAAGCAGTCTGTCCAGGGGAGATGTGAAGAGCGAGCGCTCCAGGAAGGATGTCTCAGAACACAGACATGGGCAGGATTCCTAATGCTTTACTGTACTGACTGGGGATTCCTTCCTCCGGAAATTCAGGGGTGTTGCAAAGAGTTGGACTCGACTGAAGCAACTTAACACCCATTCACTTAAAAATTAAGCACATGAAAAAAATTAATTTGAAGGAAAATTTAAGTGTGTACAAGAGAGGTTGTGGGCCACGGTGGGTCTTTCGTGAACGTCCACAGAGCAACTGTAACACGAATAGTAAACACTCATTTCAGCCCAGACAGAGCAGCAAGCCTGTCCCGACAGCCTTCTCCCTGGTTTGCGCCCCACCTCCCAGGCACAGGAACCAGAGCAGGAAGGGCCTGGGGAGTGGGCGTCTGGGCACCTGTTCCCTCGGCTCCTCGACTGGGCCGAGTGCCCCCAGAGCCACCCTCTCATCCAAGGCCCTCTCCCACAGGGGCAGCACCTGCCCTGGCCCCTTCCCTGGGGCCACAGCCAGGCCCCACCGGGGCCCCTGGGGCTCCACTAAGCTGCCCTCCCTGTGTGGGGTGTGCTGTGTGGCCTGCTGAGAATGGGACTTGGGGGCGGGGGGCTAATGGGGAAACAGAGGAAGAGCTGAACCTGAGAATCAAGAAGGGAAGGTGCAGGCGCATTCCTGAGGGTTTGGAATGAAACTCGGAAGAATCAGCTAGAACTGCAAGTGGGCCCCTCTGGGGAGCCCAGGTCAAGTTTGAGGACTACGGTTGGTCCTCTCATGACCCTGTGGTTAAGGAAATTGGGCCACGAGCCTCCACGATGAACACCGAGGCCAATCGAGGTGATGGAGAGAGTGTACATTTGGGCAGTGGGTGCTGACCTGGTGCCAACACATGGCCCAAAGATGAATGCAGGGTTGAAAGGGATAGTGCAGAGCAGGGGACATTCCGGAAAAGGAGAGGGGGCCACCCAGGGTGGGGGTGTCTGGGCCCCACAGGCACAGCGTGACAGAGCTGTGCTTGTTCACAGCCCCTAGCTCTGCGCCCTGCGTCCAGAGCGACTTCAACGCTTCTGGGAAATCAACATGGTGGTCTTTGGAACCCAGAAGCCCAGGAGGCTGGGAGAGGTGGCCTGGGTGCACGGCCATGCTGGAGGAAAGCTGGCTGCACCCCCAAGGGGCATCCAGGGGTCCCCAGTGTGGCCAGCTGCAAAGACAGCTACGTCCCGATGAAGTGCCTGGCAGGAGTGATGGGCTCATTTCCCCCCAGTGGCCAAGGAAGTCCAGGCTCCAAGGAATGAGGAGAATCGAGTGGAACCCCCCACAACTTCTGAGCGTTCTCCACAGCCTCTCCTCACAGGGGCTCGGGAGCATCGGGCAGCTGCTCTTGGGAGCCAGGGGATGCAGAGTTCCTGACCTGCGTAGAGCCACTTCTTCCCAGACTGCACAGCTCAGGCACTCTGGGATGGCCCTGGGCGGGACCCTTGCCTGTGGGTCTCTGGTCGCCCCTCTCTGGGTCCAGCGAGCTCACAGACTGCAGACCCTCCTGGTTATGGAGCTGGGGCTCATGTCATCCAACTGGCCCCTGCACACCTTGAGCTTAACCTGGGGCTGCAAGACGGGGGACCTTTCATAAACCCTTTCTTGGGGGAAAGAGGAGGGCCCTTCTGACCAAGCTAGAAATGGGAAGGAAAGCTGAGTGGGGTGGAGCGGGGAGGACTGCGGCCTCCTGGGCCCTGGGCCACCGACTGGTGAGTTCTGCACCGCATCCTGCTGTTTTCAGCAGCCTGGCCTCTCTGGAGTCCGCAAACCAAGAGCAGAGGTGCGAGGCGCCCTGTGCGGGCGGAACCCGCCTGAGAGCAAAGTCCAAGCGCTGCCCAGCCTGCCATGCACCATGCGGCCCTCCCACAACCCAACCCAGCCCAGCCCCGCCCCGCCCCGCCCCGCCCCGCCCCATCCCAGCCCCGCCCCGCCCCATCCCAGCCCCGCCCCTTCACAGCCCTGCCCCGCTCCCATGCCCTGCCCAGCCCCGCCCCTTCACAGCCCCACCCAGCCCCGCCCCCAGCCCCGCCCTGTCCCCGCCCCATCCCGCCCCACCCTGTCCCCGCCCGCCCCGCCCCGCCCCGCCCCCTTCACAGCCTCGCCCCGCCCCCGCCGCGCGCACGTACCAGCCGGCGGATCTCGCGCTCGCACTCCTTCTTGATGCGGGAGATCTCCTCCTGGTGCAGGTGGTACACGCTCCTGATCTCCGCGGCCTTGATCTTGTCGGCGCGGATGACCAGGGTCAGCGCCTCCTCCACCTGCCTCTTGGCGCCCTTCAGCTCCGAGATCTCTTGCTGCATCTTCACCTTCTCCACCTCGAAGCCCTTCTTGGCCTCCTCCTTGGCCTCGGACAGCAGCACGGTGCGCGCCCTGTCGGGGCCGCCGTCGCGCACGGCGTGCAGCAGCGCCTGCAGCCGCTGGTTCTCGCTGTCCTTGGTCCTGATGACGCGCAGCAGCTCGGCCTCATGCTGCCGCAGCAGCGCCTCCCGCAGCGCCTGCAGCTCCTTCATCTTCTCCTCGTGCAGCTTGGTCCTGAGCTCGGTGAGCAGGACGGCGCTCTTGTGCTGCTCGTGCTCCCGCACCTGCCTGAGCTCCTGGTTCTTCTCCCTCTCCACCCGGCCGACCTGCGGCACAGAGAGGCACGGTCGGCCCGGAGCCAGACTGCCGGGACACCGAGCGCAGCGTTCGGAAAGGCTGTGTGCTCTTGCAGAGTTGGGAGCTACCATAAGGTCTCGTTAAAACACGGGTTGAAAACAGTCAAGCCTCATGGGTTAGCAGCGTGAGATTATGCACCCAGGAGGCTCCAACCCTGGAAGCAAGAGGGCAGACGCACGGGTGTCCGGAAACCTGCGTGCTCAGGAGGCTGAAACCAGCACCTCTCAAACTAATCCGCCAAGGAGGGGCCACGGCCGTCGGGGGCAGGGGGTGGGGGCTCCTGCCCCCCCGGACGGCTTCAGCCCAAACGACGGGAGTCTCACTTACCTTCTGTGACACTCTCAGCAAAGGGAGGAACCAGCGCAGGCCGGGTGGGGGCGGGGCGGGGCGGGCGCCGGGTGTGGGGGTGGGGTTGGGGGCCCACCTTGCTCTTTTCCTGTTGCAGCTCGATCTGGATCTCAGTGAGCTTGGCCCGCAGGTCCTCGTTGGCAGCCTGCAGGGCGGCGAGGACCTCCGCCTTGTCCCCCTTGCTCCGGCCGCCGGCGCCCTTCTTCGACATGGTGAGGGTGGCCCGAGGGGCAGCCGCGCGTCTGGGCCGATCGCCTGCCTGTGGTTCCTCTACATCTTCTCACTCACCTGAGGGGAAGCGCGCTGTGAGCAGACCGCACGGGCCTGGGGGTCCCACGAGCGGGGTGCGCGGGGATACATCTGCTGGCCCAAGTCTGCGGCCGGACTGCCCACCGTGTCACAGCCTGCAGGGGCCGCCCACCCTCCGCCCACACCCCTCTCCATGGAAGCACATTCCTCCTGCCTACCGGGTAACAGACTCTGGGGACCAAAGTTAGGGCCCAACTTCTCACAGGGTGTGTGGCAGGCGGATGGCGGGAGCGAGTGTGAAACACGAGCTTCTCTGACACGAACGGACGGGCGTCTGGGACCCCTGGGGCCCATGAACCAGCTTGGAAGGGGTCACAACCTCAGCCCAGGAGACCGAGCCGACTCAGCGGGCACACGCGCACCCTGGACGGCCTGGGCACCGGGCCCCACCCTGGCTTGTTCACCCGTCACCCCGCCTGGATGCCTGAACCCGCTGGCCCAGGCCTGGGACGGCCCCCACTCCCCCGAATCCCAGCGCCCAGCACCCAGTGTGAGACTGGGAGAGCCCACTAGCTTTGCCTGGATTAAAAGGCAGAGGGGTTCTGGGTCTGCTCCCCTTGCTGCCTGGCCCCCCGCACCTGTCTCCTCACCGAGACACAGAAGTGTCCCAAGGTGTCCCCAAGGCCCCCATCCTGTGCTCATACATCCACCAGGCGCACGGCTGAGGCTCTTCCAGGCCAGGCCTGGGAGTCCTGCAGGACCATGGGCTCCCGCTGGCCTCCTGGAGCTCCGGGTGGGGGGCTCGACGACCCCAGCGCTCAGCCTTCTGTAAGCAGGGGCCTGGCCCCACGGTTGCCCTGCAGTGTCCCCAGCCGCCTGGCCATCCTCCACAGGACCCCTGTGACCATTTCTGGTCTGTTCTCTGCAGCCGCCTTTAAGCAACAGCGACCAGACCACCTTCCCGGCCCCAGAAACCCCCGCCGCCGTGTGTCCGCCTCAGATCACAGGGAATTCCGAGCCCCTGTGCAACTGGCCGGCTGCCGTCCACCCCAGCTAGCATTTCTGCAATGTTTTCTGAAAACAGGCGTGCTCTGTTTTACTTATTTTAAAATGAAACTCCGCAGGCCTTTCCTGGACAGAGAGGCAGCCTCACCGGCCATCTGAGAGGAGAGGAAGGGCAGGGTGAGATGAGGGAGAGGCCCGGGGCGGTGCCCACACTGGCCGGCAGCAGAGGGGCCCTCCCCGGTCCCCGGCCCCCCAGCCAGCCTGGCCCACCCAGCCGCTGGCTCGTCCAAACACAGTCCGCCCGCATTTCCTCCCACAGGCTCACACGGACTCGGGCTGCCTGGTACCCCTGCCTGCCGCCTGGACCCCGGGGCGCTGAGCAGCCTCTACCCAGGCCCTGGCCCCCCGGCACCTAGAGCTTCCGTTCGATGAAATAACAGGCCTCGAGCCCCTGCCCGGCAGCCCCCTAAAGGCGAGGTCCTGCCTTTCCCAGCATGCATTCGGGCACAAACGGGAAGTGCGCTGATGTCACTCTTCATGGCAACGAGTGTGGGCAGACAGGCTCTCCCCAGAGCCCGCCGGGGGCGTGGGGCTGTGCCGATGCCCACCCCGGGGCCGGGACTCCAGGGCCCCGCCTGCGCCCGGGCTGGGCCCCCAGGCGCGCTTGACGGGACGATTCCCGGAGAGCAGCTGGGGGTCCCCTCTCCCCACGCCCTACTCGCCTGAGCGCATGCACGTTGAGCCTCGGGAGGGAGCGCCGCGGCGGCTCCGCCCACACCCGAGGAGAGGCGCGCACGCCGGGGGCACCGAGCCTGCGCGTGCCCCCGGGGCCCCTGGCCCACCGCACGTGCTCCTCTGCACCCGCGGCCCGGCGCGCGCGCCCACACCCGGAGAAGCGCCAGCTGCCACGGTGGCCTCGGCCCCCGGGCGCCGTCACGCTCCCACGTCCTTCCTGTTACCTGGGAGATGGACGGGGTGGGCGGAGGGCCGACAGAGGCCTTGGGAGGGCGAGGTCCAGCAGGCACCGCGGAGCCTCCCCCTCGGGGATGCCAGGGGCTCTGGCTCCCACGCGGCAACCTGGATGGTGCCCGGGGCTGTGGCTCACTCTCTGAGCAGAGGCTGCTCAGAGCTTGGCCAGTGGGGTTCAGGCCTGAGCAGGACCCCGGGGAGGGGGCGTCTGCTGGACAGGGCCCTCGGGACCGATCCCGGGTTGCCCGGGTCAGCGAGGGGGCTGGATCTAGCGGGGTCGGCCCCTCCGCACTCCCGAGGGTCTCCTGTGGCCGAGACCCTCTGGCCCGCCTCTGAAGCCCACGCCGCCCATCCCGGACGGCCCTTCACGGATCCTTCGGGGACGGCAGGGCACAGAGCCCCGGGCTGAGTGGTCAGGGTGAGGGTGGGGGCGGGGGCGCAGCAGCAGCTTGTGACCTGCGGTTCACGAGTATGGGGGCTCCCCGCCTCCACCTCCACCACCTCCCACCACCCCGGCTGCGCTCGGACCGCCCTCCCAGCACCCACCCCTTCTCCTGTGCAGCCCTGCACACGCCTCCCTGGCTTGACCCTGTCTGGCTGGCCTCACTAACTCCCAGGAGGCCCCCATGACCTCGGGGCCCAGTGCACGGCAGGCCCTCGGTCTCCGAGGAAGGCCCGGTTCCCTGGGAGCAGGGCTGAGTTGGATTGGGCCGCGCCAGGTGGACGGAGCCGTCCTTTCACTTGGAGCCACCGCCCGCGCCGCCTGAACCTCAATGCAGAACAGACTCAGTCAGGCCTCCGGCCGCCTGCTCACGAGGCTCGAGGCCGGGGGTGACGTGCTGGTGGGAAGGGGCTGTGGGGCACGACCTGGAGGCAGCCCCGCGATGAGGACGCACCTGAGCACCTCGGCACGCTGTTCGTGGTGAGAGCCTGCCTCGCGGTGCCGGCGCCTTCGTCTTGAGGTTGAATCAGACCCCCCGCGGTCGGGGTGACCTCTGCGCCTGCGCGGGAAGCCCAGGGACCGGAGGAGGGCGGGCGACTCGCCGGGTCCTCACTCTCCCCGCGCCAGACGGGCATCCGCATGAGGCCCCAGCCAACCGCGTGCGCCTCGCTATGGTCCTTAAATGATCAGGTCGCTAGTGCAGTCTGCCCGCTCCCATCTCGGGGTCTCCGGGGAGGTAATAAAGCAAGCAGAAGAGAGCCCCTCGGGTCTCTGAGTGAGTTGTTTTGTGTTTGGAGGGTTTAGAGCGAAACACAGCTTGCGGCCCAGGGCGTGTTGGCAGCGCGGTTGGGTCACCTTGGAGTCTGGACACCTTGCCCCACCTCGGTCCTGCCGGCCTCCATCCAGCTTTCTCCACGTGGAGCCTGCGGGCTGGTGCGCAGGTAGAAGGGAACCGCCAACACGCAGGCGTCACCAGGGTGACGCCCCCAGTAAGGGGTGAGTGAGCAGGGTCACAAAGGGGCTCCCACCTTGCAGAGCCGGTCATGTTTGCAGGAAAGCTCTCTGGGTTAAGAGGCTGACCCAAAGCCAGCAAAGGATGCGTTTGATGCTTCTGGTCTGGTCAGTTCTGTGCAAACCCAAGGCCATGGTTGGGGGGGACGCTCTCTGTCATATCCCACAGGGACCCCTTAAGTACAGGTCATCGGACAAATGCCTGGAGGAGGGGGAAGGTCCAGCCGTGACGGCGGTGGGCAGTCATGGGGGCTGTAGGCTGCTGGGAGCTCAGACCCCAGGAGGGGGTGGTTCGAAGGCACCTCCTCCCGGACTTCAGACACACTGGTTCCGGAGCACGGTCTTTCACCAAACTCACAGCACGGAGCATCTGCCCGAGGGACACACGTCCTACTGGACACGGCCCGGAAGCCGTCAGGGCGGGCGCACTCCTGCGGCGAGGCCCTCGCTGATAGCGGCAAGCCTCTCGCTGCAAATCCGATGAAACGTGCGCAGAACAGGCTTGTCTGACTGCGCTAGGCTGACGCGACCCTTAGAGACACGTGCAGTGTTTTAATGAGTCTCTGGAGAGAGATTAGAATTCTTGAGGGTTTGGGCTGTGACCTCTATTTCTAACCACAGCATTCTCAAAGAAGTCACATGTGTGCTGATCTTGTGCACACCCCGATCGGAAGTAGAGTTTGAAGAAAGTGGGGTGGCCTTTGACCGGAAGGAAAGGGAACTTTCCAGTTCCCTCTCCGGGTTCTGGCGGCAGCCGCAGTGGAGAGCGGGAGGAGCCGGGAGGGCGGGGCTGCACACACCCAGGTGGTCCCTTTTCCCTGTCCGCCTGCCAGGCACACAACCTCCCAGGGGTTTCTAGAAGGTTGTTCTCAAGCCCCCAAAGCATGAGCCTTCCCCAAGAAAGCCTATTAAACAGGTCCAGGCTCTCCAGGAGGAAGAAGGCCCCGGGGTCCACCCGGTGGGTGGAGACCCTGATCCTGGCCATCAGCAGGGAGGGGATCCAGCTCTGGGGGAGGAGCTCTGGGGAGGGAGCCCCTCTCAACCCAAATGCCCCAGGTGGGGTTGGAGGTCACAGGAGAGGAAGAGCCAGACGGGGCTCTGGGCTGGCGACCACCGGCGGGTGAGACGGTCAGCCCACCTGAGCCTGAGACCTGGGGCTTTTCCAGTGTGGGATGTCCCCCCACGGTGACCATCACACCGGACAGGGAAGGTCCTCTGATGGAGAAGACGCCCGGGCTTCTCATGACGCCCGCGGCTCTCATCCGCAAGACCTCTGCCGTGACTTCAACACGCTCATATTTCCATCAGGTTGGCCCTGAGTCATCACTCCTAGCCTACAGAACTGAGCCCACCCCACGGTCCCTGTGTGTTGAAAGGAGACGTGTGTGACTCAAGCTGCAGCTCTGACTCACCTGTGAAGGAGTTAAAGGCTGAAGTTTCCTAGAGGTGCTGTGATTTATTCTTAAATAAACTTCAAGATGAGTGCCGATTCAGATGCAGCCTTGTGAGCTGATACAGAGAGACCCCGGCGTGCCCCCATGCAGCTCCCACAGGGGAAGCATCTTGAGACACCAGGAATCATGACCAAGACGCTGGCTTCCGGGACGTCATCGCAGAGACCATCCCGTCTCCATCTCCGCCCCCACCTTCATCCCCGCCTCAGCCCCTGGCAACCACCAATCTGCCCTCCATTGCTGTAACCTTGTCATTTCCGGAATGTTATAGAAATGAAGTCGTCTAGCACAGGACCTTTTGGAATCAGCGTTCCTCACTCACTGTAATTCTGGAGATCCGTCCAAGTTGTGTGCGGAGAGTTCACGCTCATTCGTGTCGACTGTGGTGGGTGTAGCACTCACAGTGTGGACACGGTATCCACTCACCCACTGAGGGACAACTGGTCGGTTATTGCAGATCATGCTGCTATAAATGTTCATGTCCAGGTTGTTGTGTGAACCTCGGTCTTCATTTCTCTGACACAAATGCCTAGAAGTGCAATTTCTGGTCAGACACAGCTGAACGTGTAGTTATTTAAGAAACGGCAAACCGCTTTCCAGGGAGGCTGCACCATGTGACCCTCCCCCGACCAGCGTGTGAGGGGTCCAGTTTCTCAGCATCCTTGCCAGCATTTGGTGTTGCTGCTTTTTTTTGTTTAAATTATTTTAGCCATTCTGATAAGTGGTATCTCATTGCGGTTTTGTTTCTTTTAACCTGCTTTTTAAACTGAAGTATAGTTGATTTACGATGTTGTGCTATTTTCTGCTGTAAGCAAAGTGACTCAGTCTTATATATATATATATTCCGCACCACACACATGCATTCTTTTCATATCACGTTTTACCACAGGGTGTTGAATGTAGCTCCCTGTACTCTATAGTAGGACCTCGTTACTTATCCACTCTACGTGGAATAGTTTGCGTTTGCTAATCCCAAACTCCCAGTCTGTCCCTCCTCTCCTTGTCTCTCTGTTTATGAGTCTGTTTCTGTTCCTTAGGTAAGTTCATTTGTGCCATCTTTTATATCCCACATATAAGTAAGAGATAGCACACTGCTCTTTGTCATTTTCTTACTTCATTCACCATGACAATCTCCCAGTCCACCTGCTTGCTGCGAACGGCATGGTTTCCTGCTGTTCTGCGGTTGAGTGATATTCCACTGTATATATGTACACGTCTTCTTTAGCTACTCATCTGCTGATGGACACTTAGGTAGATTCCACGCCTTGGCTACTGTGAATAGTCCTGCTACGAACACTGGGTGCATGTATCTTTTGAATTATAGTTTTGTCCAGATGTACGCCCAGGAGTGAGGTAGCTGGATCATATGGTAATTCTATTTCTAGTTTTCTGATGACTCTCCACACTGTGGTCCCTTGTGGCTGCACTAATTTACATCCCCCGACAGGGTAGGAGGGCTGCTTTATCTCCATACCCTCTTTAGCATTTATTGTTTGTGGACTTTTTGATGACGGCCATTCTGATCAGTGTGAGGTGATACCTCATTGTAGTTTTGACTTGCATTTCTCTAATAATTAGTGACATTGAGCATCTTTTCACGTGCCTATTGGCCAGCTGTATGTCTTAGGAGAGATGTCTATTTAAGTCTTCTGCCCATAGTTTGGTTGGGCTGTTTATTTTTGCTGTTTTGTTGAGTTGTATGTGCTGATTGATATTTTGGAAATTAAGCTCTTGTTGGTTGCATTGTTTGCAAATATCTCCTCTGTTTAGGGTTTCTCTTGCAGTGCGAAAGCTTGTCAGTTTGCTGAGTCCCCACTAGTTTATTTTTGTTTTTATTTCCACTGCCTTGGGAGACTGACCTAGGAAAACATGGGTGCGATTTATGCCTCGCTGTGGCTTTGACCTGCATTTCCCTCACCACCGCTGGTAACCATTGCCGTGCTTGCCTGCCATCTGTGCACCCTCAGCGAGCTGTCTGCTGCTGACCCTCTGGCCAGAGAGGGCGGGCTCTCCTTGGGGCCGCTTCTCTCTGTGCCCATCCATCCATCTGACTTACTGGCCTCTTCAACTCCAACTCCAGGAGAAAACCCAGGGAGCTCACCGCTGTGTCTTCCTGGGTCTTGAGGTCCCTAGTTGCCCTGCCCTCTTCACTCCACCTTTGAGCCTCTTTATGTTTGTTTTAGACCAGCGTCCAGAGATTTTATTGTGCTAATGGGAGGAACAGGGAAAAGTATGTCTGCTCTGTCTTCTGGAGGCAGAAGGCCACAACTTTATGATCAAAGAAAAAAATCTTAGACTTGTGTTTTTTACTATTTCAGTTAGAATTTAAATCATAAGCATGATTTAAAATTTGCTGGCTCAAGTCTCAGGATCGAAGACAGACACTCTACTAAATGACTGCAGGGAATTCCTTGCAGGTCCAGTGCTCAGGACGCTGGTTTCACTGCTAAGGGCCCAGGGTCAGTCCCTGGTCGGAGGACTAAGATCCTGCAAACCGTGTACCGAGTGGCCAAACTTAAATGAATAGATGAATGTCGGTGGACACCACCCGCCTGTTTGAGCAAAGGGTCCCCAGCACTGCCCTCGAGTGAGCGGCTCTAGGAGACGCGTGCCGTGTGAGCCGCTCTGACTCAGTCCTGGGAGGACGCCCCTCCTGAGACACTGGGGCTGCAGCAGCTACGCCTCTGCAACGTGAACCACTGAGCCTCCTCAGGTGTCAGCGCGAGAGTTTTGAAAAGAACAGAAGTGAGTTTATGCACAGCTTTGCTTCTGCCAAACCCATCACCTGGCTGGTCAGCGTTTAAAAATGGAGACGTCAAACAACCAGATTTCCAAGAGAGACTCTCGGGATCACCAGCCAAAGCCCCAGTTGTTCAGATGAGGAAACTGAGGCCTGGAGGGGGCGTGTCCCCGGAGGAGAGCCGGCACCAGACCTACCCACCCCCTAATGGCAGGCGGCACCACGTGGCCTGGTCGGGTCCCCTAGGGGGCTTGTGATCAGAGGCAGCAGGAGAGACCCCAGAGGGCGACCTCTGGACTGAGCCAAACAGGCCGAGCCTGAAAGTCACTCCATGCTTCTGACTCGGGAAGCTCAAAGGAACCACCTCAAGAGCAACAAACTCTTCCAGAGGGGCTCAACCGTGCCCAGCAAGGCACTCAAATACATGCAAAGGAACACAAAGAATTCAGCCCAACAGTATAAAATCACAGTGTCTGGCATTCAATCAAATGTTTCCAGACCTGCAAAGAAGTAGGGAAATGGGAGTCTTAACGAGAGGAAAAGGATAAAGAAATGCGGGCACGAGGCGCACGCAGGGATTAGCAGACCAGGATATCAGAACAGCCGGAGCTCATAAAGCCACAGTTGCCGCAGCGCAAGGGCGACAGCAGCCTGTCAGGAAGAGAAAGAGAATAGACCCCACAGACCCACATCAATAACATAGAGCTTAAAACGCCACGTCTGAGGCAGGAAAATGCCCTGTGTGGCACTAACAGCAGAGTCACTCATCCCAGAGGAAAGGTCATAGACCTTAAACATGGTACCAAGTTGTCTAAGCTAGAACAGTGATTGGAAACCCACTGCCATTCATTTCAAAAATACGTCAACAACTTCTTCTTCAGTAAAATCTTTGCATTATTCCTCTTCCCTTTGAAATTCTACCGACTACACAGAATAAGTTTATACATTACCCCCATTAGGATACTTTTTTTCTTTTTTTGATTGAAGGCTTCCACTGATCACCCTATCATATCTTTACAGGACAAGAAAATGTATGTAAATGGAAATTTACAGTTTTTACTGTGACCTTCAGCACTGAGGTTATAAAACGTCTTCCAGGTTGAGTGATCATTGCAATTATTATTGCTCTGCCGCTGCTGCTGCTGCTGAGTCGCGTCAGTCATGTCCAACTCTGTGCGACCCCATAGACAGCAGCCCACCAGGCTCCCCCATCCCGGGGATTCTCCAGGCAAGAACACTGGAGTGGGTTGCCGTTTCCTTCTCCAATGCATGAAAGTGAAAAGCGAAAGTGAAGTCGCTCAGTCGTGTCCGACTCTTAGCGACCCCATGGACTGAAGCCTACCAGGCTCCTCCATCCATGGGATTTTCCAGGCAAGAGTACTGGAGTGGGGTGCCATTGCCTTCTCCAATTATTGCTCTATACTGGTTCAAATAGTACAAATATACTACAAATTCTGATAAATTATTAAGAAGTAAAATTGTAAGAGAAATACATCTCTGAATAAGCTGAAGGGGGCTGGCGATCTGAGTGTTTCAGTTAAACTTCCTCTCCTCCCTGGGTTTGGTGTCCCAGAGCTCTCCACTTGCGGAAGGTGGAGTCTGCCTTGCTTTGCAGGGGGCCGGGAGGTGAGGAGGGGCCTATGGGCAGCCCCCCACCCTGGAAAGCCTTCTAAGTGTACACAGTTGGTGCAGTGGTCACTGCTTGAAGACCACTATCCCCCCCGCTGCACAACCAAACCAGTGGGCCTGCGGGCATCACAGGTACATCATGGTCCCTGGGCCTGCCAGGGGCCTCCTGTTCTGACCCTGCCCTGGGCGCTGATCCTGGATGGTCCCAGGAAGGGTGCCCAGAGTTCCCAAAAGCCCAGAACAGGCTGCCCAGGATGGGAGGGCCTGGGCCCTAGAGGGGAGTGGGGGCTGCAAGGAAGAGGACGTTCTGGGAGAAACTGGCGGACGACACCCGGCTCAGGCCCCAGGGCAGTGGCCTGGCCACATTCTGCGCCCACCTCCACTGAGGCCCCGCAGAGACCACACAGATCCCGGAGCGAGGAACAGATCCTGCCACCATGCACTGATGGTTCTGACTGATCTGCCCTGGACCAACTTGAAACGGGCCTGGGAGGGATGAGGCAAATGCTTCTCCAATGGGAAAACAGTCTCTTTAGTCTAAATTACACAGTGTTACTAAGCAGGAAACACTTAGCTTCATGAATGGCCAATGAAAAAGATCACACAGCTCAGAAAGAGGCCCCGTGTTACATCTAAGGATAGAAAGCGTCATATTCACCAGCAAGGGGAGGGGACCACTCACAAGCACTGGGGTGAGTAGCCGGCTGTTCGTGAATGAGAAATAAACCTGTGGAACACTGCCTTTCTGACATGAAAGTCTAAATGGATTAAGAGAATTAAAGGCAAAAAATCAAATCACTAAAACTATTGGGGAGATGCAGAAAGGAGCATTTCTAAAGTCTCCGGAGAGAGGATTTTTTAGGCTTAAAGGAGATAAAAGGAGCCCACAAGAGGCAATGGCACCCCACTCCAGTTCTCTTGCCTGGAAAATCCCATCGGCGGAGGAGCCTGGTAGGCTGCAGTCCATGGGGTCGTGAAGAGTCGGACACGACTGAGCAACTTCACTTTCATTTTCACTTTCATGCATTGGAGAAGGAAATGGCAACCTACTCCAGTGTTCTTGCCTGGAGAATCCCAGGGACAGGGGAGTCTGGTGGGCTGCCTTCTGTGGGGTCGCACAGAGTTGGACACGACTGAGGTGACTTAGCAGCAACAGGAGGCAAGCTCAACAGATTCCACCACACAAAATCCTCACCTCGCTTTATCACCAGTGAGATGCAGTTAAGAAGCTAAAAACAAGTGGAAACATCATTTGCGATAAACACGACAGCAAAGCTCGTGTCTTTACTATGTTAGGAGATTGTGAAACTCAACAGTAACACTAAGATCTCACAAGATAAACAGGCAACTGTCAAAAGACATAACTGGCAAAAAAAGGGAATGAAAAGTGATTTTTCAAACATAGGAGAAAATTGCCTCCGCTTAAGATGTGGAAAGTCGTGAGAAAAGTCCCTCCTGTCGTGAAAAACAGCCAAGGGCCACAGAATCTGCCAAATTACGTGCTTCTTTGGGCCCAAGAAGAGGTTCCGAGAGAACCAAAGGGCCCAAGAACCAAGCCGGTCCCAGGGGCCCCGGGCGCCTGAGCTGGCTCACTGTGGGGAGAGCTCAGAGGAAGAGCTCAGCTCCAACAGCAGCGCATCTCTGTGGGCTGGATGGGGGCCAGCACACCAGCCTGGAGTCGCTGGGCCCAGATGTGAGGCAGGCGGAGGGCAGGACGGATGCCCCACCTTCAGCCACTTCTACAGGCACAGCGAACGCCTCGGGCCCTGGGAGAAGACCGGCAAGGCCTCTAGTCCTCAGGGTCACGGGGACAGGGCGGGAGGAAGCCCCTGCTTCCCCCTGCCCTGGGGTAGGAGTGGAGGGCCTTGGGGAGGGAGACAGAGGCCCTGGGGGTCGGGATCCTGCAGGGATACCAGCAGGGCTGGGGGATGGGGAGGAGGCGGGAAGGCCGAGGAGAACCCCCAGGCACACGGGCCTGAACTCCTAAGGCTGGACCAGAAGAATGAGACCCCCTCCCCCAAACAAGCCTGCCCAGGTACAAGCAGCAGCGATCCAGGGCTGGGCAAGGAGCGCCGCTTCAGAGAGAGACTCTTTCAAGATGCCAGTAGGCTCAGCGTCCGACACCAAGGGCGGAGCGGGAACACACAGCGACCACCCCTCCTGGCCCCGGGCACCACACTGCACGGCAGCTCGAGGCCAGCATGGCTGGGGGTAACGCACCCTGACGCGCTTCCCTGCTGCTCAGTTCAGTTCAGTTCAGTTCAGTGGCTTAGTCATGTCTGACCCCATGCGGGGGTCCCTCAAACCCACGCACTAACCCACGAAGACAGGTGCCCATTTCTGGCGTGCATGTTCCCTCGGTTCCACTGCTCTTCCACAGACAATGCCTGACATTCAACAAGAAATTATGTGACTCAGAAGAGAGGAAAACAGCCCACTGTCAACAAACAGAGCAATCAGAACTAGCTTTAGAGGCGCTACATTGTTGCAGCTACCGGACAGAAACCTTAGGAATCAGATGAAAATAGCTACAATATTTACGCACTTAAAGCCCCAAGAAGTTCAGGAGAGAAAGTTGAAGATCTAAATGGAGAGCTACACTCTGTGGATCACAAAACTTCATATTGTTACGATGTTAATGTCCCCAAAATTGAAATAGAGGTCAAATGCAGCCTCAAAATCCCAACGGACTTTGTTCTGTAAACACTGAAACGCTGTTTATAAACAGATGTGGAAAAGCAAAGGGTCTACATTTGCAGTTCGGGAAAATGTGGCAGGCAATTTTGGAAAATAACAAATTTGGAGTTGGAAATTATCACCAGGACTCCCAGGCTGCGATAAAGCTACAGTAATACATGCATAATATATGGTGTTAGTGTATATGCCGCTTGCTCAGTCTGTGTCCTTTGCAACCTTTTGTACTGTAGCCCGAAAGGCTCCTCTGTCCATGGGATGCTCCAGGCAAGAACACTGGAGTGGGTCGCCATGCCCTCCTCCATGGGACCTTCCTGACCCAGGGATTGAACCCAAGTCTCTTGCATCTTCTGCTTTGGCGGGCGGGTTCTTTACCCCTAGAGCCATCTGGGAGGGCCCATATATGTAAATACGTATACATATAATATTAAGTGATGTGTAAGTAATGTACAACGCAAAGACACACGGATCAGTGAAGCAGAACCAAAAAAGAGCCCCATGTGTTATCTGGACAAGTAATACTTGACAAAAGGCACAAGAAAATTCGGTGGAGAAAAGACAGTCTTGTCAACAAATGGTGCTGTAACAGTTATGCATCTATATGCTGAAACAAACAAAAAAGGGAAAAAGAAAACCCACAGCCCCACAGCTCAGTTCATGTCTGGAAACCCAGTAGAAATAAATCATGGAACTAATGTGAAACTAGAACCACAGAATTTCCAGCTGAAAAAAGACAAAAATTTCCATGATCTCGGATTAGAAAAAAACATTCTTAGAGAGCAAAAAAAGGCACAAATGTCATATAAGAAAATGTTGACAAATTAGACTTCATAAAAATGTAAAATTAGTCTTTGAAAGGTATGGTTAAGAAAATGAGAAGACAAGCCAAGGCTGGGAGAACATAGTTACAAAATACACATCTGATAAAGGTCTGTCTCCAGCATATATATATATATTACGTCTCAAAATTCATTAAGAAGAAGACAACTCATCCAATTTAAAAACTAGCAAAAGATTTTAAACACTTGTCACCAAAGCGCTTCCCTGATAGCTCAGTTGGTAAAGAATCCACCTCCAATGCAGGAGGCCCAGGGCCGATTCCTGGGCGGGTAAGATCCCCTGGAGAAGGGATAGGCCGCCCACTCCAGTATTCTTGGGCTTCCCTGGTGGCTCAGCTGGTAAAGACTCCGCCTGCAATGCAGGAGACCTGGGTTCGATCCCTGGGTTTGGAAAGATCCCCTGGAGAAGGGAAAGGCTACCCACTTCAGTATTTTGCCCTGGAGAATTCCATGGACCATATTGTCCATGGGGTCACAAAGAGTCAGACATGACTAAGCGACTTTCACTTTCACTTTTCACTTTCACCAAAGCGAGTGAACAGATAGCAAATAAGCAAATGAGAAGACGTGGGCCTCCTCTCCTCAGGGACTCGCAGGTGAGGGCCAGCACCACACGCCCGCCCCCACGGAGCGGCGGGCGATGGAGCCGGGGCCTCCCGCAGGTGCTGGCGGGCGTGCACTCGGGCTCAGCCACTCTGGGCTCTGCAACTGGGTCAGACAGGCGGGGGCCACCCCACCCGGCGTCCCGCCAGGCCTGACCCCATGGACACTCGCGCGTAAGGGTCTCAGGAAGCACTTGCCGCGGGGAGAAGTGGAGCGATGGGCTCGGAGGAGCCCCCAGATTCCACCCCCGCCCCCCAGCCCCACATCTGCTAAACGCCTCGGAAGGTCCTTCCAGCCTTGGGTTTTGCCTCTGCCCCACCCTGAGACCAGAGCAGGACACAGTCATGGCTGCTATTTAATAAAACCCTGAGACGCGTGTATCAGCTGCCACGCTGGGGCCTGCCCTCAGACGAGCCTCAGACTGAATGTGCGAGACCCTGGCAAACGCCCCTCGGTGCTTTAGGAATAGCGCAACCCTTCCTGCACACGGTCCACCTCCAAACGGTGCAGGAGCCGCAGAAAGGTCAGTCTGGGGGACCTCAGTGTGGGTCCGAGGCCCTTCCTGTTCCCAGTCGCCCTGTAACCCAAGAGGGCGCGGGAGCTCAGGCGACATCCAGCAGTGGACGTTGGGGGCGCCTGTGGGAGAGTCTTCTGGGGGCGCTGCCCAGCCTCCTCCCGGGCCACGTCCCCTCAGCTCCACCACCGCTGCACTCGCATAGAGCTCTCCACATGCAGGAAGACCCAGGCGGCTCTTCGAAGCCAAAGCCACAGTGGGCCAGCCCAGCACCCACTGGCAGAGCCCTGGCAGAGGGCAGAGGCACCCGACCGTGGGGCCGCACTCGCCCAGCAGGGAGCAGAGCACAGCTCCAACGTCAGAGCCGCCAGCCGCAGAGCACGTGGTCCCCGGGACCCACAGGGTCTCTTGGCCTTGAGCCTTCAAGACCTTCCAGCCGAGTCCCAGCCTCCAGGCTGCCTGGGACAGAGTCCCCAGCGTGGAATGCCTTCCCTCCCCAGGTGTGGGCCTGGCTCCACTCTGAGGCCAGGCTGCCTTCGACCCCGTCCTCGACCCCCTGCTTGCTGCCCTGGTGTGGGTCACCACAGCCTCTCCCCACCTGTTAGCCACGCCACCCGAGGTGGCCTCTTCCTGAGGTGTCAAAGGGACAGCAAGCGCCAGCCCAGCACCACGGCCTTGGGAGGGCGGTGCAGGGCAGCCCCCGGCCCGGGCTCTGGAGCACAGCTTGTCGTGGGCTAGGGACCACCGCCAGTGCCTCTGAGCCAGGAACCGCACCCCGCAGGCTCAGGGAGGAAGACGGGGTGACATCCTCTAAGCGGCAACCTGTTGCTGTGATCTGAGGCCCGGGCTTTTCAGTCCCTTACTGAAGAGGGCCGCCTCGGCGTCCGAGTGGAGAATTGGCAGCACCACCTGCTCTATGCCTGGCTCGATTGTCGGAAACTAAGGAACTCTGCTGTGTGCTCAGTCCTGTCTGGCTCCTCACAGCCCCACGGACTGTCGCCCACCAGGCTCCTCTGTCCACGGGATTCTCCAGGCAGGAACACTGGAGTGGGTTGCCATGGCCTCCTCCAGGGGATCTTCCGGACCCAGGAACTGAACCTGAGTCTCTCACATACCCTGCATGGGCAGGTGGCTCGCTGACCACCAGCAGCAGCTGGGAAGTCTAAAGAGCAGTGAAAACCCGCACGGGGTGGGACCGCTCTGAACGGAAGCCCACAGTCCGATCAGCGGCGAGGGCACGTGCAGGCTCTCTGCTCGTCTCAGGGCAGGGGTCCCTGGTCTGGGGCTGATGCAGAGCTCATCCTACCCCCTACCACTGGGCTGCGCCCGGTGGTCCCACATTGTCAGGCAAGGTCTCCAGGTGGTGGGTCTGCCCACCACCGTCTGCATGGGGACAGGACCCAGTGTGACGTGTGCGGCATTTGGATTTCATAAGCAAGCCGTCAAGTCCTCCCAGAGCCGAGGACGGAGGGCTTGGACATGCCTGCACCGGCCCACGTGGTCCTTGACCTCTACCAGGCAGGTGTTACCGACTTTCTAAAACCCCAGGGCAGCTCAGAGGCTGACCCCGGGTCAGTGGTGCCGTCGAAACGAGCTGAAGTCTCGCCGTGGCTGGCTTTACTCGGAAAGCACTGAGCACATCTGGGCAAAGGCCCAGCACCACCTCGAGCATCCTCAAATCTGCAGCTCGGACCTGAGCTTTGCATGAACGGCAGAGTCAAAGGCAATAGTGTTTGCAGCTGCAGTCCACGTACACAGCTTCACGGCGAGCCCACTCACAATCCAACACGTGTCAGAACCATTTACGTTTGGCCTCTGACGGCCTTTCCACCGAGCCCGACCAGCTCCACTCAACTACTGATGTTCTCTGCACTGGAGGGACCAAGGCACGCATAACAACACCCGCTTCTTTCAAGGAAAAGTGCTGGAAATCAGGTAATAAGCTGCTGTCACCCCCAAACACATTGAGCCCCTTGCAGGAGAAAGGATGTCTGTGATTCTTGATTAAGTTTTAAAGAGAAGACCCCATCCCTCCACAGGGCAGACAGATGGCAAGGGGGGAGCCATAAGCATGCCTGTTATTAAAAAAAAAAACAAACCTGGCCCAGGAGCCCCCCTCAGGCCACCCCACCCCCAGGACGAGGGAGCTGGGTGCTCGCCACACCCGGCGCGGAGACGCACAGCCCCCACCCCCTCCACCACCATGGCTGCCCCTACCCCCCCCCCCCACACCCCCATGGCCGCTGGGAGACCGGCGGCTCTGAGCAGGGATCCGACAGCCGGCGCCCCAGGCCCAGCCATCCCCCAGATGCCGCAGGAGCAGAGCGAGTAGAGGGCAGGTGGGGCCCTCGTCCTCTGTGATGCCCTTTGCGCACGTAAGACTTATCTGGCCCCTGCCCCCCGTGAACTTTCCAGCTACATCCGTGTGCACGCTGAACACAGGAGCCAGCTCACACGGGAGACCCGTGCAGAAAGCCCTCAGCCCCACCTGAACACGGCAAAGCCCCCGCAGCGCTCAAAGCAAAGCACTTACAGCCGAGCCCCTCCGGTCCGCGGCCTCTCCTCCGCCTTCCTCTGACCCCGGGATGCTCTCTGCCGCCTGTGCAATCGGCTTCCCGGGTTCTGTGACTCAGCAAAGCACGGCTCCTCTTTTCAGATGGAATTTACCATGCGGTGACTACATCCAGGGGGAGGGACCAGCTCCTGCCATTTCCAAGCAGGATCGCGAGCAATCCGGAGCAGCTCAGAGATGCTCCAGGCAAACGGCCGCTCCATTCAGAGGCCGTGGGGAGGAGGTGGTGGGGAAGCGCTGCCTGGCCTGCCGGCGGCTTCTCTGTGTTCACGCAGCAGGAACCCTAGACTCGGTGTGTCTGGCCACATCCTCCCGGGAACAGCTCCTGCCACAGCGCTCCCCTCCGTGTCCAGCGCTCCAGGACAGCGCCCGGCCCCCTTACCTTTAGAGAACCTCCCCTAGATTCCATGCAGCTGTAATGCCAGTAATATAAATGGGGAAGGAAACGGCACCCACTCCAGCATTCTTGCCGGAGAAATCCCACGGACAGAGGAGCCTGGAAGACTCCAGTCCATGGGGTCATGAGAGTTGGACACAACTTCGCAACTAAATAATAACAGGATATGAGTGAACTTCCAGCTTGAGGGTGTTCATGGTGAGGTGATAGAAGGCATTAGGATCCATTCAGCTCTGAAGAATGGAGACATAGAGATGAATACAATGCAGCCAGGCCCACCCGGGCAACGGATGAGCACACGGCTTGCCCTCTCTCAGCCTGGCCCTGTCCTGTCACGAACCCAATGGAAGCAAGGTGGTGCTTAGAACAGGCAGGGCCTCAGGGCTGTCCGAGCTTCAGGGTACTCGGAGTCCAGCTGCTCCGACTGATCAAGGAGGCGGGACTGGGCTGCCGGGGGCGTCACACGCTGCCCTGCCGGACAGATCCTGCGGCCGTGCTGGAGTCCAGGCGGGAAACCAAGCCGCCAAGAAGTCAGGTAATTTGCCCAGGTCACCCCGCTGGCAAGTGCTGGGGCCATGATCCAAGGTGGGCCTGGAGAGAGGAGGGCGGCTCTGGGGCCAAGACCCAGACCCCACGCCCTGCCGAGGGGCACACGGGGCTCGGACGCAGGATCGCCCGCTCTGTGGGGTCTGCTCAGGCCCAGCTCAGGGCGGCGTCCTTCCAGGTGGGAGGCAGACCCCATGTGCTCTAACTGGGAAACGGGACTTCGAAGAATGCATCCTGAGGAAATAGTAACGGTACTTCTATAGATTTTATGTAACAAATACTTTCACAGCACTTAGCCTGTGCCAGGCACTGTAAATAGAACCCAATTAGGGATGATCATGACAACATTGCCGTAACACACCAGAGAAACCTCCTCAGCGGAAGCCTCCTGGGCGTCTGTGCCCCGTCGCTGAGTCGTGTCTGCCTCTTTGTGCCCCTGTGGACTGTAGCCCGTTAGGCTCCTCTGTCCATGGAATTCTCTAGGCAAGAACACTGGAGTGGGTGCCGTTTCCTCCTCCAGCGGATCTTCCTGAAAGCCCAACGGCAGATGAGTTACACGAAGCACGGGTGAGCACGGGCCGCGGCGCAGCGGCACCACGCAGCAGGCCTGAGGCTCTGTACCGACGGCGAGGCGGGGGACAACGCGCCGCTGAGTGTTACAAGCCGGCTGTGCAAAGTGTGTACAGTACGCTCACGCTTCTATTGTTAAAAATAAGCATGTGCATTAAGCACAGACGCACAGAGCAATGGAATAGAACGGAGAGCTGAGAAATAGAACGGAGAGCTCGCACACATGTTCAAGCCATTTTTGACAAGGGTGCCAGGACCATCCATTAGAGAGAGGACAGTCTTTTCAACAAATAGTGCCAGAAAATCCGAGTATCCACCTGGGAGAGAATGAAGTTGGACCTCACCTCACACCACATGCAAAGATCGACTCAAAATGAAGGAAGGACCTAAACATAGGATCTAAAACAATACAACCTTTAGAAGAAAATACAGGACAAAAAGCTTCACAGCGTTGAACTTAAAAGTGATTTCTTGGCCATCAGGCAACAGAAGGAAAGACAGACAAATTGGACTTCGTGAACCTTTTTTACAATTTGTGCGTCAAATGACACCATGCACAGAGTGAAAAGGAAGCCCCCAGAATGGAAGGACACATCGGGGAGTCCTGCATCTGATGAAGGGCTAGGATCTGGACTACGGAGAACTCCTGAAACTCAACAGCAAGAAACAGCCAGACTGAAAAGTGGACGGAGGCCTACCGTCCGTGGGAGCTTGAATGGGACTTGTACCCTGCTGTTTCGTGAACTCGTGTAAGTCTTAATCACGCCGAGTTGGCCCACAGTGCTCATCGGCTCTGTCCTGTCCTCCTACTTTTCTGCCTATTCATTCTGTTAACTTTTGAGAGTTTGATATTGAAGTTCCAACTGAAAATCTTAGTTCATCTACTTAAACAGTTGTAATGTACAGCGGAGCTACATGTAACTTTGTTCTGTATTTTCAAAGTCTCCTGTAAATGTGTTACTATACGCTCATAATTTAAAAGATAAAAAAATTAAAAATAAAAAAGTTAAGAAAGAATGGGAAAGGGCTTACACAGGCATTTCTCTAAAGGTGGACAGACAGCCAATAAGCCCGTGGAAGGACGCTCGGCGCCACTGATTGTCAGGGGAAGGGAAAGCCGCTCAGTCATGTTTGGCTCTATGTGACTCCTTGGGCTAATACAGTCCAGGAAATTCTCCAGGTCAGAATACTGGACTGGCTAGCCTTTACTTCTCCAGGGGATCTTCCTAATCCAGGGATCGAATCCCGGTCTCCTGATGCAGGCGGATTCTTCACCAGCTGAGCCACAAGGGAAGGCCAAGAATACTGGAGTGGGTAGCCTATCCTTTCTCCAGCGGATCTTCCTGACCCGGGAGTCAAACTGGGTTATCCTGCTTTGCAGGTGGATTCTTTACCAACTGAGCTATCAGCGAAACCCAAGATATCACCCCACATCCATAAGGATGGATACTATTTAAAAAATGAAGCAATAAACAAATGCTGGCGAGGATGTGGTGAAACTGGAACCCCTGAGCACTCGTGGCAAGAATGTAAGATGACTCAGTAGCTGGAACACAGCGTGATGGTTCCTCAAAGAAGTAGAATTACCACGTGATCCAGCAATTCCGTCTCTAGGTATACACCCAAATGAACTGAATGCGAGGTCTGGAGATACTGTGTCTCTGTGTTCAGAGCAGCACAGTTCACAAGAGCGAAAAGGTGGAAATGCCCCCGGACGGATGAGTGCATGAGCAAAAGGTGATGTGTACACACAACTGAATATTATTCCAGCTTCAAAAGGAAGGAAATTCCACAGTATGCTACAACGCAGATGAACCTTGAGGACACGAGGCTATGTGAGACCATCCAAACCCAAAAAGACACATCACAGACTCTCACTCGTATGAGGTCCCTAAAGGCAGCCAGGCTCAGAGAGCAAGTCCATGGGCCTCCAGGGGCTGGGAGGGGGCGGGGGAGGAGCTACTGTTTAGAGGGAGTGGCTTTCATCTTGAGAGATGCAAAGGGCCGTGCAGATGGGGGTGGTGACTTGCACAGCAACATGGGCGTGTGTTACCACCGGACTGCACACTTCCCCGGCGGGCCAGCGGTTAGGACGGGGTGCTTTCATTGCTGGGGTCTGATCCCTGGCCAGGAAACTAAGATCCTACAAGCCATGTGGTGTGGCCGGAAAATAAATGAAGTGGTTACGATGGTAATTTAATATTCTATGCATTTTAGCACAATAAAAACGGGGGAAACGTGTGTATATATATACATATTTGCGTGTGTTGAGGTCACAGAAGCATAAAAGGCCTGAAAGTGCGCGCCAAAGCAGGACATGTCTCTCCAGGGGTCAGGGGACCTGATCTCAGGGGAGCTGATCTCAGGGGAGCTGATCTCAGGGGAGCTGACTTTTGGACTGTACCTTCCCGAATTGTATGTACCTTGTAATGTGAATATACGTTTGTTTTTGGATTCAGAAAATATTGGCTTTCATTTTCAAACACACCTATACACACGCGTTTTATGTCACGCTGCGAATTCGCGCCCTGCCCACAGTCCCCCCGAAATCAGGGGCGAGGAACCAATGGCCTCTCCAAAGAGCCCACGCTGACTGCGGGGCGAGGAAAGCGTTACTGAGGACGGATGAATTTAGGAAACTTCAAAAGAAGTTTGTTTATTTAAATAGCACCTGTTTTTCTAATCCTGAAAGTAAAATGTGCTAATTATAGTGAATTTGGAAAGTAAAGGAATACATGAATAAGAAAATGACCGTCTTTCTTTGAGGAGCTGAAGTTTGGTTGCTGGCTTCAACCTGGGCTCTTGGAGATCCCCCGGGCTCTTGGAGATCCTGGAAACCACGGCTGAGCATTCAGGACAGAACGTGAGGGGAACATAGAGGGGCCAAGAGGCCACAGGGCGCAGCGTCCAGTTCCTCCAAGTGAGACCTGAGGCCACGCAGCTCCCAGCAAACCCGAGGCCGCGGGCCTGACTGCCGGCCGCCCGCCCGGCTTCCACCTTTCCTCCCCAGGGCTGCGATGCCTGCTCCGCGGAAGCGCTGGGCTGCTTCACGATTCTTCCCAGTCCGGGCCTGCCGTGTGCTGTCTGAGCTCCAGACACCTGCCCTCCCCTGCACCTCTATCCCCAGGCCTGGCGCTCTCACAGCCAGCTCGTCTGCCACCGCCCCCCGAGCCCGCTCTGTCTGCTGCAGCGCTGACCCCCCCCCCCAGTGCTCCGAGGTCCCGCCCCTCCCCGACACGAGCGTGTGCCCGTCGTCACCATCGCGGCTGCGCGTGTCTTGAAAAACAGAAAGGGCATCACACTGCTCGCGCCCTTTTGCACTTTCTCTTTCAATCAACGCTGCTTCCTCCAAGCTTACACGCTGGGCGAGTGTGTCTGCATTTGTTCGCGCTGAATCCCCTATGCAGGAAAACAGCACGTCGCACACTCACCCCCACCCCACCCCTCAACGGAGAATAAACAGCCTGTTTCTCCAGAAAGTGCTACCTCGGACACCCTCGTGCACGTCTGAGGCCCACCTGCGCAGACATCTTCTAGCAGGGGTGGCAGGGGGTGACCTGGGGAGCGGAGGCCCCCGACTCACTGCTGAGAGGTAATGAACCGCTCTTGGAGCAGCACCCAGACCACGTAAGATGACCACCCCCGGCGCCTCACCTCGCCGACGGCCACTCTGCGGGGCCGGCAGGAGAGCTTACTGTTGCCCTGCCTTGCGGTTCCCTGACACACACATGCGTTTCCCTGACACATGAGCTCGTCTTTGACGAGCGGATCGCGGGCCAGGTCTGTGCACCGCGCTCATCTGACCCTTCTTCCACCCTCTGTCTCTCCCGCGTCGGTCACCCTTCATTGCTTAGAGGGAGCCCATTACACACTCTGGTCAGTATCCTTTGTTGATGGTGTAATGTAACCAATGTATCTCTTTTTTCCCAGGATGTTTTTGCTTCTTACTGAAGAAATGCTTTCCTAACGCATGAAGACTTCCTCCCAGGTTTCCTTCTGAACATCTCACCGACGTGCTTCTCGCGGGGAAGCTGGCTGAGCATGCCGTCCTCTGCTGCTCGGCCAGGTTGGCCTGGTCCACCCTGGCCTCTCGTGTCCGCAGACTCTCAGCTGCCTGTTCCCTGGTGCTGGCCTCTTGGTTAATCTCCGCCCTGAAGCCCTTTTCCTCCGCCTTGTTGTTCTTCAAGTTTTGCCTCTCTTGGCCATTTATTTCTCTTTGTTAATTTGTCCAGAGCAATGAAAACCTGGTTGGACTTTGGTTGAAATCACACTGAACTTATGGATTGACCGAGAGAGAATCAACACCTCTTTGACACTGAATCTTCTTCTACGTGGACATAGTACAGTTCTCCACTTACCTACGGCTTTTAGAAACGTCTTTGTGGTGTCATTTTCTCTGAAAGGTTTTGCACAACTTTTGACACACTCACTCCTCATGCCAAGCATTGGAAATGCGTGCTACCCTCACGAGAGGCATTTGCGTGTATTGCGTCCCTGCCCGTGGGTCACCAGTGAGAAGGGGTGGATAGGAACACCGTGGATTTCTTCATATCCACCTTGTGCCAGCGACTCACTGCAATTCCTTTAGTGTCCACGGGAGGGCGGTTCTGTCTCTTCCTTTCCGATCTTCGTACTTCCAAGCGACTCCTCCTGTGTTCTTGTGCTGGGGGGATCCTCCACACACTGCCGAGGGGGAGTAGCGACATTAGCATCCTTCTCTTGTGTTCTTTCTTGAAGAGAAACGCTTGGTCTGTCATCGCAAACCACATTCGCCGCAGGATTCTGGAAGGTTCCCTTGATCAGGTGGAACAGGGCATCCGTACTCCAAATTTGCTAAGTGGCCGGGTTTTTAAATTTGCAGCTGGGTGCTGCACTTTATCAAACCCTTCTACTGGGTCTGTCAGAACAGTCGCACTGCTTTCTCCCTGATCTTCCGGAGCCGGCCTGTGTCTGCTTCTGCCCACCCCCTCCAGGGTCACTTGCGGGGACCCACCTTCCCATTCCTCCTGACCGGGAGCTGGGGCCACATCATTCCAAGCCTCAATCTAGGGCGAGGCATGGACTGGGCTCTTCAGGGTCTCCTGAGATGTCTCCCCGCTGGAGGGAGCAGACTCACGAGGTCCGGGTCACCTCGCGGGGCCGCTGGGTCCTTCAGCCCACGCTCAGGAAGGGTCTGAGCGTCGTGGGAGCCCAGCCCATCCAGCTGCGTTTTGCCTGCTCTCTGCTTTCCCACGAAGATGCAGCCCCCTGCCCTGGGAAAACACCCTTCTCCCCGCCAGCAGCAGCTGCAGTCCTGGCTCCCAGTGGGGTGGGGGGCAGAGGCGGCAGCTGAAACTTCCTCTCCCGGCTCCCAGGTCGACTGACCACTCTCCCCTCCTTCTTTCTCTCCACCCTCCCCCGTAAAATGAGCCGGGAGAATTCCGGTTGCTTCCACAACGCGTTCAAGGGCGTGGAGGAAGGAGAATCTCCCTCACCGGCCGCCTCGCCAGCAGCTCCATTTATCTCAAGCAGCAGCCCTGCCCCAGCACACACAGCTTTGAAAACGTCTGCTTCCCCAGCCCCTCTGGCTCTGGGGTGAGGTCAGATTTCTCCTGGGAGCTGAGCCCTGTGGGTGAGCCTGGCGGGAGGGGCAGGTGGGTGGGCAGAGGTGGAGCCTGGGGACCCTAGCCTGGCCCCCTGCTCTGAGCCGCAGCTCCAAGAGCCCACTGCTGGCGGCCACCATGTCCACCCTGAGGCCGCTCTTGCAGCTCTCCGAAGCCTGGCAGCTCCATCCCTGAGGTTAGACGGTCTGAGGGGCTGCTCTCCAGCCTGGGAAGGGACAGACACAGAGGCCAGCGCCTCCGGCCCCCTCCCAGAATGGCTTGATCATCCACGTGCTGCCACGGACAACGCCGTCTTTATTTAGAAACACGTGAATGCCGGAGTTTTCAGAGTCCCTCCTGGTGTGCACGGGGGACCATTCACACTTTCATCCTCAGTAAACCTCCCTCCCTAGAAGGAGAGAGACTCAGTCGATCTCAGCTCACACTGGAGATGGGACACCCCCTCCCACGGGCCCAGGGTGAGCCCGCACCCAGGCTACCACCTGGCCTGCTCCTGGAAACCGATCTCTGTGTCCCCCGGTCCTGGCGGCACCAGACGCTTCCAGAAGAAAGCTCTCGGGGAGGAAGGACTCTCCTCCTGCCCACAGGGAGGGTCAGCAAAACTGAAGTGTGTTCTGTGTTCTAGCCTGGGCACCGCCACTGAACACCACACGAGACAGAAGCTAAGGCCTTTTCATTGGCGGCTGAACAAGTCCTCAGGATCAGGCAGGAGAGAGCTGTCACCCAGGGGTGTGGACCTGAGCCATTCCCACCCCCAAGAGCCCGGGGGGACAAGCTCCCCGAGACCGAGGACGCCGGCCTGTGAGTACGGAGCCGCAGAAGGGGCCCCCGAGCTGGCTGGGCAGCTGGTCGTGGCGGAATCCTGGCCAGAGCTTTGCTTCCGAGTGGGCCTCCCGTCAGGACCAATCTCAACCTCCCAGCAGCCCACGTCCCGCCCCACTGCTTCTCATGCGATCCTGTTCCCCTTCCCACACTTGCAGCCACAGGGCAGCCTGTGCGGCACGTGGTGGGCACGGTCTTGGAAGCACCTCCGTAGCTCTACCTGGTGGGTCCCACATTTCCAAGCTTCAATTCCTGGGCGCGTGTGGGGCGCTCCCCCAGGAAACAGAGGGAACTCAGCCTCGAGCCCTCCGCCTTCCCGAGGCCGCACACACCACACACCTGGGGCACCGGCACACCTGTGCCCCCGTGCAGGTAACACAGCCATGCACCTCAGCTAGTTCCAGAGTCCCTGTCAACCGGGACGTCAGAAATGAGCACCTGTGGGTCCAGTGGTTAAGACTCTCGCTCCCAATGCAGGGGCCGCAGGGTCAATCCCGGGTTGGGGAGCGAAGATTCCGCAGGCCCCGCAGCCAAATTAAAAAGAGAGAGAGCAGGCGGGAGGGAGGGAGGCTTGGGGGGAGGAGACACGTGCGTGCGTGCAGCTGACTCACACCTCTCTACAGAAGCTAACGTAACATCGTAAAGCAATTACCCTCCAATTAAAAACAAAACCAGCTTGCTCTCGTAATCTTATAATTTGGAAGTAAAACATGATTATATATAAAATAATAATAAAAAGAGAGAAAGAAGCTAATTTCTCGGCCCCCATGTTCCGTTTCCACCCACAGCTGCCGAGCAGGTCCCTCACCCAGGGGGCAGCCCTGCGCCTGGAGTCACTCCCGGTCTGCAGCCAGGCAGCCCATGTCCCCCGCCTGCCGCTCTCATGAGGGTCTGAAGCCCACACTCCCCATCAGGCAGCCCCGAGGCCCTGCGATCCAGGGAAGAGTGGGTGCGGCTTACATGCAGGGGTTTAGCACGTAGCTGGCCGAGCCCCTACCTGGCCTGCAAGTGGCTGGAGCGTGGTCCTGCTGTTGGGGCATCCCTGGGTGCCCCCCTCCCCATGCCTGTCTGCCAAGGACACAGCCCACTGTGCCCAGCGCTAATTGGCTCATTTAATCTGAAGCCACAGCAAAGAATAGGCGCATTCACTCTGGGCCAGTGAGGTGGACGTTGTCCCAGGCTGGGACTGGACAGATGCCCCTGTCATGGGGTTAAAAACACTGGACACAGCTGCCCTTGTTCCCGCCGTGGGTGCCCAGCCCCAGGCCCCAGAGCCGGTCACGCGGGGAAGAGGGCAGGGAAGACACACGAGCACCGGGGGGGAGAGCGACCCCGGCAAACGCTGCAAAGGCCCCAGGACTCCGCACGCACAGGGCAGGCGAGGGGCCCCGCAGCCACGCTGGTGCCCCAGGACGGCTGTTCCCGGGCACCCCTGAACCCCTTTGGCAGGAAAGGGGTTCCTGCTCCAAAGACTACATCCCAAATCACGAGCCCCACATCCAGACCCTGAGAAGACGGTCACGAGACCGAAACCCAGTGCCGAGAAAATACAGGAGAGACTGATGCGCAAAGCACCGCTCAGGGCAGCTCTGCTCAGCCGCCCAGGGTGCCCGACTCTGCCACCCCACGAACCGCGGCACGCCAGGCCTCCCTGTCCATCGCCAGCTCCCGGAGTTCACTCAGACCCACGTCCACTGAGTCAGTGATGCCATCAGCCATCTCATCCTCTGTCGTCCCCTTCTCCTTCCACCTTCAACCTTTCCCAGCGTCAGAGTCTTTCCAAATGAGTCAGTTCTTCACATCAGGTGGCCAAAGTATTGGAGTCTCAGCTTCAGCATCAGTCCTTCCAATGAACAGTCAGGACTGATTTCCTTTAGGATGGACTGGTTGGATCTCCTTGCAGTCCCCTCTCCATAGATGCCAAAGAACACCACAGAAAACTGTACCGACCATCTCAATGCTAAGATCGTGTTCATCCCACTGAACCACCTGGTCACAGCTGCGGAGAGGCCCTTGGGTATGGAAGGGCTTCTGTCCCATCCTGCCATCACCTGTCTTCTCACCCACCCCCATCTCAGTCTGGGAAAACCTTCTGTCTGCAGGCAGCTCTGCTGAAGACCCACAGTTCAGCTCAGTGGCTCAGCCGTGTCCAACTCTTTGCAACCCCATGAATCGCAGCACGCCAGGCCTCCCTGTCCATCACCAACTCCCGGAGTTCACTCAGACTCACGTCCATCGAGTCAGTGATGCCATCCAGCCATCTCATCCTCTGTTGTCCCCTTCTCCTCCTGCCCCCAATCCCTCCTAGCATCAGAGTATTTTCCAGTGAATCAACTCTTCACATGAGGTGGCCAAAGTATTGGAGTTTCAGCTTCAGGATCAGTCCTTCCAATGAACACCAAGGACTGATTTCATCTAGGATGGACTGGTTGGATCTCCTTGCAGTCCAAGGAACACTCAAGAGTCTTCTCCAACACCACAGTTCAAAAGCATCCAGTTTCACGCAAAGTTTGGTGGAGGTGGTGTCCCGAAGGAGGCATGGAAACAGGTCACTGGACAGTGCTCCTGCCTGTGGAGCCCCTCCAGCAGCGCCCCCTCTGCACCTGCCAAGCTCAACCGGTGTCTGCTCTTGGGCGGAAGCTCCATGAAACCGTGGTGCCCTCTTGGGTGCCCCCCACTAGCTCCTGGCTGCACATGGTCTGGGGGTCCCGGCTCAAGGGCCGAGGCCCAGGGGGGACACACGTTGCGTGGAGGGGCTTCCCCCAATTCGGAGCATTTTCACCTACAGGAACTGCCATGCAGCAGAACCCTTGGAGTCAGCTGGTTTTGACCTGGAACATCCGCTCTCGCATCGGCGAGCGACGGGGATCAGCCCGGGGGTCCGAGAGGGGGCTCTAGTCCAGCTGTGGGCGTCGGCCACGAGGTCGGTCCTCCAGGAGACATGCGGCAGAGGGAGCGGGCAGGTCAAGAGTGGCTCCTGGTGAAGGCCCACCAGCAGACTCCCCTTTCTTTTGTTTTAACAGATGCATAGAGTTGTATCGATTTATTTAATTAGACCATGCTGGGTCTTCCTGCTGCGCGGGCTTTTCTCCAGTCGGGGAGAGTGAGGGTTACCCTCCAGTCGGGGTGAGCAGGGTTCCCTCCAGTCGGGGTGAGTGAGGGTTACTCTCTAGTCGGGGAGAGTGGGGGTTACTCTCTAGTCAGGGTGTGCGGGCTCCCCTGCACCCGGGGTGAGTGGGGTTCCCTCCAGTCGGGGTGAGCGGGGTTACCCTCCAGTCGGGGCGAGTGAGGGTTACTCTCCAGTCGGGGTGAGCGGGGGTTACTCTCTAGTCGGGGTGAGTGGGGGTTACTCTCTAGTCGGGGTGAGCGGGGGTTACTCTCCAGTTGGGGTGAGCAGGGGTTACTCTCTAGTCAGGGTGAGCGGGGTTCCCTGCAGCCAGGGTGAGCGGGCTCCCCTGCAGCTGGGGTGAGCAGGCTTCCCTGCAGCCGGGGTGAGCAGGGGTTACTCTCTAGTTGGGGTGAGCGGGGTTCCCTCCAGTCGGGGAGAGTGGGGGTTATCCTCCAGTTGGGGTGAACGGGGTTCCCTCCAGTCAGGGTGAGCGGGGTTCCCTCTAGTCAGGGTGAGTGAGGGTTACTCTCTAGTCGGGGTGAGCGGGGGTTACCCTCCAGTCGGCGTGAGCAGGGTTCCCTCCAGTTGGGGTGAATGGGGTTACTCTCCAGTTGGGGAGAGTGGGGGTTACTCTCTAGTCAGGGTGCGCGGGCTCCCCTATACCCGGGGTGAGCAGGGTTCCCTCCAGTCGGGGAGAGTGGGGGTTACCCTCTAGTCGGGGTGAGCGGGGTTACCCTCCAGTCGGGGTGAGTGGGGTTCCCTGCAGCCGGGGTGAGTGAGGGTTACTCTCTAGTCGGGGTGAGCGGGGTTACCCTCCAGTCAGGGTGAGCAGGGTTCCCTCCAGTCGGGGTGAACGGGGTTACTCTCTAGTCAGGGTGAGCGGGGTTCCCTCCAGTCGGGGTGAGTGGGGTTACCCTCCAGTTGGGGTGAGTGAGGGTTACTCTCTAGTCGGGGTGAGCGGGGTTACCCTCCAGTCGGGGTGAGTGAGGGTTACTCTCCAGTCGGGGTGAGCGGGGGTTACTCTCTAGTCGTGGTGAGCGGGGGTTACACTCTAGTTGGGGTGAGCGGGGTTCCTTCCAGTCAGGGTGAGTGAGGGTTACTCTCCAGTTGGGGTGAGCGGGATTACTCTCTAGCCGGGGTGAGCGGGGCTCCCTGCAGCCAGGGTGAGCGGACTCCCCTTGCTGCGGCTCACGGGCCTCGGGCGCTCAGGCTTCAGTGGCTGCAGCTTGTGGGCTCAGTAGTGGCCGTTCCTGGGTTTTGGAGCCAAAGCTCAACGGTCGTGGCGCATGGGCTTAGCTGCTCCACGGCATGTGGGATCTTCCCGGGCCAGAGATTGAACCCGTGTCTCCTGCATTGGCAGGCAGATTCTTTACCGCTCAGCCCTCTGGGGAGCCCCAGACTTTAATTTCTGACTTTATCTGCTGCTTTTAGAAAAGAGTCCCTCTGTCCCTTCAAGGTGTTTTAAAAAGGCCCTCCTCTCTCTTACCACATGGAATGAGAGGGTGGGCAGACCTGGTGGGCAGAGAACCAGGAAGCAGCTTGTTTTCCCCTGCTGACCAGGGTCCCAAGTGCAGATGGAATCTTTTTAAAAAAAGAGAGAGAGACAGTGAAGCCGGAGCAGGCATTAATTAACACTCAGGCGGCCGGCTCGCAGGGCTGGGACCCAGCAGTGGTGCAGCAGCTTGCTGACGGCAGGTGCGCTGACACGTCCTTCAGTCTCCTTCCAAACCTGACTTCATCACGGCCTGCGGGCTTCTTGGCAAAGCTTTGCTTTAATCTCTTCCCAAATGTTGCCAGGAAAAAAAAAAAAAAAAAAGATGTTGTTTTCTAATTGATTCACGCCATTTCTCAAGCCGACTGCTCTAAGCAGTGCTTCTCAAGACGAGTCACGCATACGTGCGAGCGGCCGTGTGACCTCCCCACGGCGTCATGGGGACGTGCTCACCGGCACACCGTTCCCGCTGGAGCAAGAACCGGCACCTACCTCCAGGGAAGAGTCTGCCCTTCCCACCTGCCACTCTGGCTCTGGGAGGAAGAATGGGCAAAGTAGACGGCCACGGTTCCAAGGAGTCTGCCTCAGGCGGCCCAAAGCAGCTGACGCCCTGCAACCCAGGCGGAGGGCTTGCCTGCCGTCCTCAGTGAAGGCGGGGGTCCAGGACTCCGGAGAGCCTGGTTTGGAGCCTGAGGGAGAGGGTGCTGTCCGCGGTGCTGAGCTCTTCCACCTCTTCCCAACCTCACTCCCTGACCACGCCCAGGGGCGAGCTGACCCCACCCGAGTGGATGCTGCAGTCAGCGCCGCTGGTCCCTGACTCACACCTGGCTTTGCACGTCGGCCCTGAAGTGGCTCTGTCTGGACTCATCCATGCCCCACCTGCCCGCCCAGTCAGCCCTCCTATCCTGTGTCCGCCAGTGCCCTAAGCTCTGGCTGGGCCTCCTGGTTGGTCTGCGCATGTTGGATGAGAGGCAACAGGAACATTAGCCCAGAAGCTGCTCGCTGAGCTTGTCCATGTGGGAAGCTCCCTGTGGGCTCTCACAGAGCCACTCCCCTTTCTGAAGCTCTTGCTGGACAGCCCCTCCAGGGCACGCCCCTCACATTACCTGGACTCTCCCCAGAAGCCCTGCTGGTCTCTCCAAGCCCTGGCTGACGCAGCGCTGGCGCTGGGGTGAGGAGCTGTTTCAGGGCGCACACACCACACCCCTTCCAAGCTCACAGGGTGCGGGCTCCTGGTCCACCCAAGGTCGTTTCAAGCGTGGCCTTGAAGCCGTGATGACGCGACCTCAAGCTTGAGCCCCATTCCACAGCCAGCTCTCTGCTCAGGGCTCCAGCCTAGACAGAAGCCATCACCTCCAAACTCTGTGACACTCCACGGGGGTGAGAGAGGCTGTCCGAACCTTTTCCAGGTAACGGTGGGCTGGTCAGGTAAGAACTCACTCACTTCCCATCTAGAGGCAACAAAGATCCTGAGAGGCCAAATTCCAGGGCCCGTCTGGACAGAGAGACAACACATTATGGAAAGACCAAGGCAGCTTTCACCTACAGCCAACGGCTTCTGGGAGGAGAAGGAGAATGGACCTGCTCCAGGCCCGGGGGTGTGGGGTCTCCCTGGATACCCTCCCAGGGCTAAGAGAGGCCCAAAGGGCTAACAGTCGGGAGCAACCGTTGGGGGCCACTCAAGAACCGTGCTCACCCCTACTGCCCCCCTCATCCCAGTCCACGGGGCTCAGACGGTCTGCCATGGACAGAGCAGCAGCTGCAGCAGACACCTAGCCCTGAGGACCCTGGACTGCAGAGGCCTCGCACGACACGTGACCAGCGGGCAAGGGCGTCCAGGCGGGCAAGGGCGTCCAGGCGGGCAAGGGCGTCCAGGCGGGCAAGCAGTCCCTCTGAGAAGGGCTTGCTGACCTGAGGCCTCAGGGACAGGGATGAACATGCAGCTCACGACGCCAGGGAGGCCAGGGGCAGGTGAGCAAGAGCCAAGCTTGAAGACGGGAAAAAGGCCCATAGCACCTTCAGACGCAGAATCGACAGCTCTGACTCAGAGCACCCGCTCTTTCTGCATTTTAAATAGATTTCAATTTTTGGAGCAGCTTTGGGTTCACAGCACAACTGATCAGAGCAGAGTCCCCAGACACCCCGCCCCCACTAAAGTCTCATTCTTTTTTTTTTTTTTTTTTTGGCCCCATCACGCAGGATCGCAGTTCCCTGACCAGGGACTGAACCCAGCCCGAGGCAGTGAGAGCGCTGAGTCCTAACCACTGGACAGCCAGGGAATTCCACGGTCTATTTCTGCTTTTTTTTAAAGAAATAAGTTAGAACCTTGCGTGGAGTCAAACAATGACACATGAGGTCCCAGCCCTGAATAGAGCAGACAGCAGTCTCGAAACACAAGCATAAAGCTGGACTTTAGACCCGACGGGGGCCTGGTGGTGCAGGAATGAATGGGCGATGGAAGACGACCCAGAAGTGGGCACAGAGGCGAGAGAGGCAGAGACAGGAGGAGAAGGTCTCTCGGGAGGAAAAGGGAGGGAAAATCTCGGACGCAGAATCTGTGCAGGTGTGACTGAGAAGGCTCTGAAATTGATGAAAGACAACAGTCCAAAGCGTCAACGTATGTCGAGATCTAGACGCATCACGATGAAACTTGAGGAAAAAAGAAACCAAGAGAGAATAATAAAACCTGCCAGAGGAAAAAAGCTTGTGTTCAAAGGAAGGACAGTTAGACAATGGACCGACTTCTCATCAGAACCGCAGAAGCCACAGGACAGTGGAAGAATGGAGCAAATGTGCTTAAAAAAAAAAAAGCCAAACAGGAATTCTGTCCCCAGTGTGAACACACTCACCTCATTCTTCCTTTTCTTTAAAATTGTTTTGGCTGTGCTGCCCAGCATGTGGGCGTCAGCTCCCCAACCAGGGCTCAAACCCGGGCCTCGTGCACTGGAATCACAGAGTCTTAGACACTGGACTGCCAGGCAAGCCCTTTCACACTCACTCTTGAAAGAAAAACATTTTCATACCAAAAAAAAAAAAAAAAAAGAGAGAGAGAGAGAGAGAAATTGAGAGTGATGACAACACTGAAGAAAGGAGAGTGAAGGATTAGCCCCAGGATGCAAGGTCCCAGATGGACCTTCGAGAGGCCAGGGGAACAGAAAGGCGGCAAAGTGCTAAACCCGAGGAGCTGCAGAAGCTAGCGATGACCCCCAGGGCTGCTACAAAGCAGAGAGAGAAAAGCTAAGTGCCAGCTGATGTATGGCAACACCAGTACAATATTGTAGAGTGATCAACCTCCAATTAAAATAAGTAAATTTATATATTAAAAAAGCTAAATGCCAGACAGCAAAACACCAAAGCTGCTAGAGGGAGAGACTGAGGTGAACTAAGTATTGCGGGTCCGTGTGTGGTCTCGGAGGAGGGTCTGGCTCACTGCAACCTTGGTAAGGTGACGGTGCTGCCAGACCTCCCCAGTGACTCAGCGGTAAAGAACCTGCCTCCCAGTGCAGGAGCCCCGGGCTTGATCCCCGGGTTGAGAAGATCCCCTGGAGAAGGAAATGGCAACGCACTCCAGTATCCTTGCCTGGAGAATGCCATGGACAGAGGAGCCTGGCGGGATGCAGTCCACGGGGTCACAGAGAGTCAGACATGACTGAGGATGCATGCACACGAAAATAACAGAAATCAGAATATACCAGGTTTAAAGAGAAGACAGGGGGAAAACCCGGCCAGCGCAAACGAAGGCAAGAAAGGAGCAAAAGAGGTGCAAACAGAACACATAAAATCAAAGAGATTCCAGCGCAAACGCATCAATCGGGCTGTTAAGCGGAAGCGAAGAAACACACTTCTGAGCTGAGGCAAAGTGGCATCATTTTCGAAGCTCCCCGAATCTCCTCTCAACACAAAAGGTAGCGACCAGCAAAGTAAGACATCAAATGTCTTCCCCGAAAAGACGACGAAGCGCTGCCTCTCTTAACGATCACTACTATTGCCTCAACAAGGGCTTCCCTGGTGGCTCAGAGGGTAAAGCATCTGCCTGCCATCCGGGAGACCTGGGTTTGATCCCCGGGTCGGGAAGATGCCCTGGAGAAGGACGATGGCAACCCACTCCAGCATCCTTGTCTGGAAAATTCTATGGACGGAGGAACCTGGTGGACTATAGTCCATGGGATCGCAAAGAGTTGGGCGTGACTGAGCAGCCTCGCTTCACATTGCCTGAACAAGGTGCCTGAACATGCCCAGGTGTAGGACAGCCTTCTTACCTCCCTGGGGCCACGTGGTCAGGAACGTGGGCAAAGCTGAGCGGGGGTGGGGGTCATTCCTGCCCCTGGCAGTGTCTGGAGAGGCTGCACCCCCACCAGCCGCCAGCTCCTACTGCCTAGGTTCTGAGGGGTCTGCTTTGGGCAGAGGATGAGAGTGCAGGGTCCCTCGGCCACTACCCGTGAGGTGGCTGTGCCTCAGGGTGGGCACCCCCCCGAGCGAGCCTGCCGAGAGGGCTCTGCAGGGGCTGCTGGCTCCCCAACACCCAGCCCAGCGCCTCGCAGCATCACCACAACACCCCACAGGGGCCCAGACTCAGCCTCAATCCGCCGCCCTTATCTCCAAACCACCCCCACCCCCACTAAGAATCAGCACAGGGACCAGGTGGGACGGAGACAGGACTGGGGACTCGGAGACCGCCAGCGAGGGTGAACCCCGAGATGGAGAGGGCCCCCTGGGGCGGAGGCTTGGAGGGACAGCCAGCCTGGACCAGAGGATAAACACGCTTGCAGCTCACACAAGAAAAGCAGCAACTACGGAGGACAGCCCTGCCTCACGCAGAGCTCAGCGGTGAACGGCAGAAAAGGGAAGGCACAGGCACCCGTGTGCCCAGGCGCCCAGGTGTGCCCGACTCTGCGACCCCGTGGACGACAGCGCGCCAGGCTCCTCTGTCCACGGGGTTCTCCAGGCAAGAACACTGCAATGGGGTGCCACGCCCTCCTCCAGGGGCTCTTCCCACCCAGGGATCGAACCCGCGTCTCCCGCATCCCCTGCACCGGTAGGCAGATTCTCTTACCACTGAGCCACCTGGGAAGCCTGTACATGCAGCTTATATCATAGGCCAAAAGCTAATATATAAGGAACTTCAGAAAATTGAGAGGAAAAATCCAAACAGGCCCGGGGGGCGGGGGGAGGAAAAAAATAGGCAAGAGCTTTGAATAAACTGCTCACATAAAATGAAATGCAAATAGTCTTTAAATGCATGAAAAGATGCTCAGCTTCACTCATGGTGAGAGAAATGCAAATGAAGTACACTACATCACCGTCTCTCCCCTACCTGGCAAGCCCCCAGAAGTTTGACAACACTGTCTCTTTCGAGGCTGTGAGAACCAGGCTGGTCGAATGCCACACGACAGTGGGACTCCTGGGGAGGGGGTTTTGGCAACAGACAGCCACAGTCATTTCACACAGTCATTTCACTTTTGGCCTAGAAATTCCACTTCTAAGAAGCTCGTTAAGATATCCTCAAAAATGTAGGAAAGCCATGTGCGCGCAGGGATAGTCACAGAACTGTCTCTAGCAGCAAAACACGGGAAACACCCCAGATGTTCGGGGACTGAGAGCTCAGTGACGAGGCTAAGACCCAGCCCCCTGGGGAGGGCTGCACGGCGGGGAACAAGGATCAGGCAATCTCCATACCCAGTGACGCCGAGATCTGGCACAGACTGGGCACAGCAATAGCACAGCCGGGCACAGTGGGTTACTTCTCCCCTGAAATAGGACGGGGAGGCAGCGGTACACAGGCTCGGCTGTATGATGGCCAAGTGGAAACATTAGTTAAAGACGACTCTAAAGCACTCCCTCCCCTGGCGCTCTGGTGGTTAAGAACCGGCCTGCCAATGTCGGGGGCACGAGTTTGGCCCCTGGCCTGGGAGGATGATGCCACGTGCTCCGGGTCAGGTAAGCCCGTGCATCTCAGTGGGTGAGCTGGAGCCGGAGAGCCTGCGCTCCCCAAGAGAAGCGACCGCGATGAGCAGCCCCGTCCGCCATAACTAGAGAAAGCCTGCGTGCAGTGGCAAAGGCCCAGTGCAGCCAAAAAGATGTTACCAGCAGAGGAGAGAGAAGGCGGCCGAAAAGACAAGGTGGAGTCGGTCCGCTCGGAGCAGACTTCAGCTCAGAGCTCTGTGTATTTAGCACAGAACTAAAACAAAATTAAATCGGCACGAAGGGAAAGTAAAGCCAGTCCTGAAAAGTGAAGGCAAAATGAAACAAATGAGCTTGGTGAATTAAAGACAAAAAGACAAGCTAAGAAATCAGCCTTTTTCAAACCAGCCAGAGTGTTTTAACACATTGATATTATTTTGAAACAAGGAGAGCAAAGCGAAGACGTAATCTTAGGCAAGTCATTAGGAGCCGAGACTCTCAGCCGAAGAGAAAGGAGATGGAAAAATAGAGAAAGAGTTATCTGCAGTTTTAAATTTGAATTAAAAATTTCAGTATAAAACCATGATACATTTTATCTTAAAATCATTTCTAGTCTTGTCCTCTGGCGATCTGGGAAGTCGAGACCAATGCAGAAGTCACGAGCTCCCCTGCATCCAGCTGCCTGGGGTCTTAGATTTCGCTGAAAAGACCAGGCGCGCTCAGAGAGAGTGGTGATTCCAGCCTCTGCAGCACACGGGCCAGGTGAGCCTCTCAGACCAGAGCTGGAGGAGACGGTCCAGGACTGCAGGGATCTGGTCAGAAGGGTGCAGCGAGAACATGGGGGAAAAGATGCCTGGACGTGGGGGCCGGCAAGTCTCTTAGAAAAGACCCAAAGAGAAATAACCACACACACACTTATACGACATACAGACACGCACGAAACCTGATCAACTACACTTTATCAAATGTAGAACTTCTGCTCACCAAAGGTCCACTTAAGAAAACCGGGAATTCCCTGGGCGTCCAGGGGTTAGGACTCTGTGCCTTCTCTGCTGAGGTGTGGATTCAACGCCTGTCGGGGAACTGAGACCCCACAAGCTGCCCGGCGCAGACGAAACAAAACACGGGAAAGAAGGGGAAGGCCGTGGCACAGAGCCAATACTGAGAGTGGAAATCCAGGGAAACTTTCCACGCACGGAAACAGACCTGGAACCTAGGCATCCAGACACGGAAACAGACCTGGAACCTAGGCATCCAGGCACAGAAACAGACCTGGAACCTAGGCATCCAGACACGGAAACAGACCTGGAACCTAGGCATCCAGGCACGGAAACAGACCTGGAACCTAGGCATCCAGGCACAGAAACAGACCTGGAACCTAGGCATCCAGACACGGAAACAGACCTGGAACCTAGGCATCCAGGCACGGAAACAGACCTGGAACCTAGGCATCCAGGCACAGAAACAGACCTGGAACCTAGGCATCCAGGCACAGAAACAGACCTGGAACCTAGGCATCCAGGCACGGAAACAGACCTGAAACCTAGGCATCCAGACACGGAAACAGACCTGGAACCTAGGCATCCAGGCACAGAAACAGACCTGGAACCTAGGCATCCAGGCACGGAAACAGACCTGAAACCTAGGCATCCAGGCATGGTAACAGACCTGAAACCTAGGCATCCAGGCACAGAAACAGACCTGGAACCTAGGCATCCAGGCACAGAAACAGACCTGGAACCTAGGCATCCAGACACGGAAACAGACCTGGAACCTAGGCATCCAGGCACAGAAACAGACCTGGAACCTAGGCATCCAGGCACAGAAACAGACCTGGAACCTAGGCATCCAGGCACGGAAACAGACCTGAAACCTAGGCATCCAGGCATGGTAACAGACCTGGAACCTAGTTATCCAGGCACGGAAACAGACCTGGAATCTATGCATCCTCGCACAGAAACAGACCTGGAACCTAGGCATCCAGGCATGGAAACAGACCGGAAACCTAGGCATCCAGGCATGGAAACAGACCTGAAACCTAGGCATCCAGGCACGGAAACAGACCTGGAATCTATGCATCCTCGCACAGAAGCAGACCTGGAACCTATGCATCTCAAAGCGGGTGGGATGTGCCTAGAAAGATAAACTCGGACCAGTCAGCTTTGAAACGTTTCCAGCAAAACTGCTACACTTCAAAGCCAGAGACAAAATCCTCAAGGCCTCCAGGCAGAAAGCAGAGTCGGATGTGACCAGTGTCACGTAAAACCAACACAGAGACAAAGAAACAGTGGAAAACAGTTTTTGAAAAGTTAGAACGGCACACACACAAAACCTCAGTGAAGGAGACTGTGAACCAAGGACTCTGGAACTAGCCAAGCCGAGAACATCTTGTCGTTCCAGGAAGCAAGAGAGAAATGAGAGGAAAATAAAATGTAACCCACTCCAGTGCTCTTGCCTGGAGAGTCCCATGGACGGAGGAGCCTGGCGGGCTACAGTCCGCGAGGCTACAGAGTCAGACAGGACTGAGGCACTTTCACTTTACAAAGTAACTAGTCGGCACACAGTTCATAAAAGTATCAGCTTCATAAGAGACAAGGCAAGGCTCTGGAGGGTCACAGACGGCAGGAGACCCAGGTAACAGAATGGGGTTGGGGGCGGTCCTGTGTAGACCCCGGGACAGAAAAGGGGGGTCAGCGGGGAGCTGGGGCTGCGTGAGGAGGCCTGTCTCTCGGTGAACCGCACAGGAGTGCCAGTGACTGTCCCAGTTCTGAGCACAAACTACATGAAGATGTTAACGTCAGGGGAACCTGAAGAACTGGGTGCTTTTGGGCACTTTTCGGTAAGTCCAAAATTAGTTACATGTAAAACTTCAAAAAAGTGTATCTGAAACACGTGCACCAAAGGAGGCCCCTCAGAGAAGGGGTGAGCTCTGCTCAGCTGCGCCTCCAAACCCGTGCAAGGTAGAGTCAGGCAGAAAGTTCCTCGACCCCACCCGCCCCTGATCACCTCCCAAAGACCCCATCTCCACAGCTCATCACCTTAGGGCGCAAGGCTTCACATATGAACTTGGGGGGGTGTAATTCAGTTCACGGCAGGACTGTGAGCGCGCGGGTGTTACCCGTGCAGGTGTTAACCGGGAGCAGTATTGATTATCTGGATCATCCTTATCTCTGATTTCAGAATTTCCTTTCTAATCAGGGAGGGTCAAGCGCTCACCTGGCATGCCTGTGAAGACGTGGGAGGGGCCCACTGCATGTGGGGAGACTTGCACAGAGGGTCCCCGAGATCCTGCAGGAGCTGAGGGGACCCAGTGCTCATCTGAGTCTCGGAGGAGGCCAGTAAGGGAGGCCCTGGCCTGCGGGGTCTTCGCTGGACACTGCCGTAGGGGACCTGGCCAGCCTGACTGCCCAGCACCACGGAGGGAGCGGGGGCCCCGGCAGCTTGCACGGAGCACACCCATGTGATGGCCTGAAGACGCCTATTCCGTGGGCCGGTGGGCCGAGAGGCTTGACCCCTTCACTGAGGTCAGCCACAGGCAGGTCACCCTCAACAGGAAATGCTGGCTGGGCCTTAAGGACAAGCCCTCACACCTTTGCCCTGGACTATGCCTGGGACAGCATGGTACTGGGGCTAAGTCCAGCTCACAGCTGACTGAGCCTTGATAGGAAGGGTCCAGGCCCGGGGCCCCGCCACGGGGCAGGGGCAGCGTGCAGGCCAGGCAACTCTGCTGGGAGAGGGGATCTTCAGAGCCCCGGGCCAGGCAGGGCGGAAGGGAGGGCGCAGGCCGAGGAAGGGTGGAGGCCCAGGTGGAGGTCCTGTCTCTGGACTGTGCCTGAGAGACGCGGGGCACGCTGCTCGTCTCTGACTTGAACAAGGGCCTCCCATGCCCTGGGCTCAGGCCCCTCGCTTCTAGAAGGTTCACTGCGAGACAGTCCTGCATGTTCCTGCTCCTGAGGACGTGCCCCGAGCCTGGCTCCCTGGCCGCACCGCCCCCCGCGCGGGCCTCTCCTGGGCCCTGCAGCGCCCTCCTCTCAGGGTGACACCTGTGCAGAGAAGGAGAAGCCGGGCGGCGCCTGGCATGCAGCAGGGCTGGGCAGTGAGTGGCATCTTGAGTGTGGCGTCCCTCTTTCTCACTTTTTTCTCTCTTGTGACGGTTTTTATGGTTGTGCCATGTTCACAGTTGCCCAGACCTTGCAAGTGTCAAGAATGAAAACTCAGGGTCCCGAAATCCTAGACCCGGAGACTTGCTGATGGCGGCGCCACCAACTGCCTCCTGAAGGCGCACCAACCTTCTGGTGAGGTATTCTGGAGAAAGTGAAAATGTTAGCTGCTCAGTCATGTCTGACTCTTTGCGACCCCCAGGGACCATATAGCCCGCCAGGCTCCTCTGTCCATGGGATTCTCCAGGCAAGAATACTGGAGTGGGTTGCCATGCCCTCCTCCAGGGGATCTTCTTCCCAGAGATGGAATCCAGGTCTCACACTGTAGGCAGATTCTCCACCGTTTTAGCTACCCTGGAAACACTTTAATACAAGGGAGAAACGTTGCTCCTAATACAAGACGGTCTATCTGCCATAACTGAGGGGGAAATACTGCAGGTATTACTAGTTGCCAAATCGAGTCTTAACTCAGGAACACAAATCAGCTGTCAGAGATGCGCAAAGGGCTAGGAGGGTCCCAAGCCCCTGTGTTTACTCCACTCTGAGCCGAGCAGACACCCTGCCAGGCACCTTTCCCTCCCCCTCCCCAGGCGGGCAGTGGTCCTCCCAGCAGGTGGGCGGTGGTCCTGCACCCAGGTGGGCGGTGGTCCTCCCAGCCCCTGACAGCCCTGCTCCCTGGCGGAGCACTTCCCATTGCCGCTGTCCTGCAGCTCAGAGCCAGGACCTGCGGCGTCACCCAGGCCCCCGATACCTGCAGACAACGAACGGCAGAGAAGCTCCCACGCGCTCAGGCAGCGCAGGAAGAGGAAAAGGAATCGGAACCTAAGATGCGCAGCAGGAAGGAGCTGCTGAGAAGCGGATTCGCTTCTCCCAAGACGCAAGGTCAAAGGGAGGGGCAGGTTTTTCTAGGAAAACTGGAGGCCGGCGCCTCCTCTCTGGCTCCTGACAACCAATCAAACCCTTCATTCCGTAGCTTCCGATTCTGTGAGCATCCGACAGCTGCGTCGCCACCCCCGGAAACGGGAACGCAAGAGGTTAAAAACTGGACAGCAAAAAAAAAAAAAAAAAAATCGCCGGGGCCGCGCCTTCCCGAGGCGGGCGACACAGGAACGGCGGAGTCGAGGCCCCCAGCGGCCACCTGCGCTCCCACCGGGGCCCCGAGGCCGCGGCGCAGTGGGGCCTGTGCACCTGCCGCCGCGCGCCGCCGGCTCCTAGGAAACAAGCACAGCCAAGAGCACTGGCCGAGGGCCCGCGGGGTCTCCTGGAGACGCAGAAAGGACCCCTGCCCCCAGCGAGGTGTCACTCCGCCACCCTGCCAACTTCGGGCCACCCCCGGAGCCCCTCCGGGTCACCCCAAGGCCACCCCCGACCAATCCTGGGCCACCTTACGGCCACCTGCAGACCACTCCCATCTCAGCCCCGGTCCACCTCCGGGCCGTCTCCCGGCTGCGGGCGGGGACGAGCGTGCGCTGCCGGCCCGCCCCCGCTTAGCCACCCTGCCGCGCAAGGCGCGGGGGACTCACGGTGCCAGGCGCGGGCGCAGCGCGGAGGCCCGGCAGGGTCGCGGCGGCGCACAGGGCCAGGGGCGGCCGGGGCTGCTCACCGAGGCTCCCCGCAGGCGGGCGGCTCCCGGGCTCCGGGCGGCGGCGTCCGATGGCCCGGCTCAGCCATTGCAGTGGCGCTGCGGCGGGCGGGGGGCGCGCGTCACCGCGGGCGGGCGCCCCAAACCCCGGCGCTCTCCGCCCTCCCCGCCGCGGCGCGCGGGCCCGCCACACCCCCGCCGCACCTCCTCGCCTCCTTTTCTGCCCCTCTGGGTCCTTTCAGGGGCAGGTCTGCGGTCTGTTAAAATCGGGAGACCTCGTGGCAGAAAATAACCCGGCTGCGGAGGGAGGGCTCCGTGCGGCCCGCACGCCGCAGCCGGGCGCGCGGGTTCTTGGGGACGGTCGGGGGAGATCGCTCACCAGCGCTTCAGTCGGAGAGCAGCCGCACGTGTGTTTAACCGTTAACGCTCGGCAGCCCGTCTCCAAATGCTGCCCGTCTCCGCTCGGAGGAAGTGGTTTTTGGAGCCTCGCGGGGAGCAAATGAGCCCTGGCTCCGGGCTCGGATCCCCAAATCCACGGTTAGGACGCGCCTCCGGGGCCCCCTGGCGCCAGGACCCCCGCCGCCGCCGCTCCATCCTCCGGGGGCCCCTCTGCAGAGCGGGGAGCGGCCTCACCCCCACTTCTTGGAGTTGCTGGAGAAAGCAGAGTTACCAAACGTGGCAGGAAGGAAGAGTGAATCGCGTTTACCGAAGCCTGTGTACAGGGGAAAGCTCCCCGGTGGGACGCGTTCCTTCCCGGATGCCAGGACGCACAACCGGTGGGCTGATGCCACCGTCCGGAGCTCAGACGGCGGATGCGGGCCCTAAAGTGTGCCGGAGGCGGGGCCTCCCCTCAGTGTCCCGGCCGAGCTTTCCGGCCACAGGACCGCCGGTGCGGTTGATCGGCTGCCGGCTGAGAACACGTCTGAGAGACAGAAGCTTGGGCCCTCAGGTCCCCCGTCTGAATGACAGACACCGGGGAGGCCGGGGTCGCCCCGCCGGAGAGGAGAGTGTCAGGCCCCTTGGTTCCTTGGTGAGAAGCGATCGTGGTGGGGGTGGGGGGGGGGGGGGGGGGGGGGGGGGTAGGGTTAGTGTGAACTGAAGAGGGCACTCAGGAAGCCTCCCGACAGGAGGGAAAGCCAGGCCCAGATAAGCGTCCCCTCGGGGAGGTCCCTGGAGAGGAAGTGGCGACCCACTCCAGTATTCTCTCCTGGAGAATCCCATGGACAGAGGAGCCTGGTGGGCTGCAGTCTGTGGGGTCACAGAGAGTCGGACATGACCGAGTGACTAACACACACTCGCACGCAGGTCCCACGGGGTGCAGCAGGCTGGAGCCCCAGGGTGGGACCCCACACCCCTCACCGCTCCGTGCTGGTCTCACCGTCCACAGACTGTGCGCTGGGTGGCAGCAGCAACCAGACTGGCCTTGGCGGGGAGACCCAGGCTGGTGACCCGCAGACGGTCTGCATCTGCGCCTCCACTGGCGCTTGTCACGGGCTTTTTGTGCAGAGAGTGGGCTGGCTGGACAAGGCAGCTGGCCGACACGGGCAGAAAGGGCCATCGTCTCCACCTGACTGTCCAGCACACCCTGCGCAGCAGGACATCCAGTGAGATGCGTGCGGGATGCCTGAAGTCCATCCATTCCCCATACTTCTTCCCCAGACCTCCTTAACCCTGACCGCCCAAACCCGTTCCTTCAGTCCCTGACCATCAGTGTAGACAAATATCTCAGTCAACTCTCCCCCCACCCCCAAGGAAAAGCAGGGGCGTAACCAAATCTACGGCTTGAAAGTGGCCCACTGGGTAGACCTCCCGTCCCTGCCGTCACTGGGGCCAGTCGAGCCCAGCTGGGAAGCCGCCAGTCCTTTTCCAGCCGCAGCGTGACTACAGCAGACTCTGTTTTCATTGGTCAGCAGGCTGATTTAGGGAAATCCCCATGAAACCAGGGGCTCAGTCGGTAAAGAATCTGCCTGCAATGCAGGAGACCTGGGTTCGATCCTGGGTGGGGACTAGCCCCTGAAGAAGAGAATGGCAACCCACTCTACCAGTATTCTTGCCTGGAAAATCCCATGGACAGAAGAGCCTGGCAGGATACAGTCCACAGGGTCCCCAGAATCGGACACGGTTTAGCGACTAAACCACCACCACCACCAGCAGAAAACCAGATGCAAGTGGAGGGTGGGGAGAGGGCGCCTCCACGGGAAGCCGCCGCTCCTGCAGCTTACCTGGGCCTTAGGTGAGCTTGAGGGCAAACTCAGGTTACTCGGCTGGGGCTACCGCCCACAGAACAGGAGTGTGTTTTCTCACAGTGCTGGAGCCTGGAAGCCCAAGGTCAAGATCCCCACAGGGCTGGTTTCTGGCGGGGCCTCTCTGGTGAGGGTTAGTGTTGGCTAGGGTCAGCGTCCAGTGATTCCCTGAAGGTCTGACTGTCTTCCCCTCCCCCGGGCTCAGCGGGGGGATGTGGCTGCAGTCTTTCCAGAAAGGCTGAGAGGAAGGTTGCTGCTGTGTTTTTTTTAACACCCTGGGGCTAGCACAGGACCCTTCCCCAGGAATGCCCGACTTCCCTTAATTAGGACTCCGGGTCTTCAAGCTGATTCAGGTCTGATCACTGAGCGAGGGCCGTGACTTCTACGCAGTGACTCAGGGGCTGGCTGTGCTCACTAAGGACCCAGCTCGCTGCTTCAGTTAAATGGACCGAGGTGGCCCTCAGTGGGTTTCCTATCGACTTCAGCCCTGGGAACCACGTGGCGTTCACTGCCCCCCGAGGCTGCTGTGGGTCACGTCTCTCTAACGACCACCCAGCTCTTCTGCCGGCCGAGGGAATGCAGCCCATTCTGCACTTGGTGGGGAAGAGCTGGCAGGGGTCCCCTGCGCTGCAAGGTCCAAACCGTCCCCTGGCGTCAGGAAGCCCCTGCCTCGCTGACCCGCAGAGAACAGCCCCTACCTGCCCCGCTTCCCCCAGGGTCAGGCGCTTGTCTCACCAATGTCTGCACGTGGTAAGTCTATCCAAGACGCCCGGCTCCTAAAGGAAGTGCTCTCAACTTCATTCCACACTGAGTCCCACTCAGATTGCTCCGGCTAGCCCAGGGAATTCTGCTTATTCATGAGCAAGCAAATCCATGTTGAGAAATCAAGCCCAATTTAGCAAACCTATTTTTAAAAGGGCTGGAAACTGAAAGTCTGCTGAAAAATGGCAGTTGTAGGGTAGATAAGTAGTTTCAATGTCTCTGCTCATGGATACTTAGTCATAACAAAGGGGAAAGAGAGCGCCTACAGGAGAGAAGCAGGCAGACGCCAAATCAACCCGGAAATGGAAGTTACACCTGCAGACCAAGCGCCTCAGACTAGGAGAGCCGAGGAAAGCACAGATCGGCAGGTTCACACCCGAATCCAACTGTGAGCGACTGTCGACAAACCCACACCAGGGACGTCTCCGCAAACTAGCTGCTAGCCTCGAACGCAAGGCCGTGAAAGCCAGAAGCCGAGGGACTATGCCAAACAAAGGAGGCTGAAGAGCAGTGGCGGCCGCTCAGGGCCCGGGCCTGTTTCCCCCAGAAGAGCATGTTTAGGGGCGTGCGGACTTGGAACAGCAAGTAGCATGTCCACGTGAAACCCCCGAGTTTGATAGCTACTCTGCAGTTAGGTGAGAGCCTGTCTTTGTTTTCAGGAAATACACGCTAAAGCATTGGGGTGGAGGGTTGATGCTCAGAAATGACTCTCAAATGGTTCAGAAATAACATATATATGCACACGTGCATGTGAATGGAGAGAGATAAAGCAAAGTGGTAAAATATCAGCATGTGGGGAATCTGAGCAGCAACTTTTTTGTAATATTAGTGCAATTTTCAGCAAGTCTAAAACTATGTCAAATTTAAAAGATTTATATATACATGGAAAACGGATTCACTTTTCTGTACACCTGAACTAACACAGCTTTGTAAGTCAACTATACTTCAATAAATTTTAAAAAAGAGCGTAAATGAAAGTTTTTCACAGTTATACTGCTCCCACCATGACCTAGTGCCCGTATATTACATTTCCACACACACTCCCCACCATTCTGTCACAATATATTAGCAAAGTCTGCAGTTTCTTTAATGCGCAAATGGGGCTCTTCTCAGGCTTGACTTTCTCAACTTATCTTGCTGAAATGCAGTTGGCTTACAATACTGGGTTAGCTCCTGGTGCGCAGCAAAGTGATGGAGTGATGCACACTGCGTGCACTGGTTTGAGTCTGCTGACCGCAGACTCCCCACCCGTCTCTCCCCCACTCCCTCCTTCCTGGCCACAAGTCTGTTCTCAAGCTCTCTGTGAGTCTGTCGCCACTTCGTACATAAGCTCATTGGTTTAGATTCCACGTATAAGTGATATCACAGAATGTTTGTTTCCTCTGTGACTTCCTTCGCTCAGCACGATCATCTCTAGTTTCATCCACATTGTTGCAAACGGCACTCTTTCTTTATTATGATTATTTTTGGCTGAGTATTAGTCCATGAGGCCTTCCCAGGGGGCACTAGTGGTAAAGAATCCACCTGCCAACACAGGAGACGTAAGAGACGCGGGTTGGATCCCTGGGCTGGGAGGACGCCCTGGAGAAGGGACGGCGCCCGCTGCAGTGTTCTTGCCTGGAGGACCCCACGGACGGAGGAGCCAGGAGGGGCTTAGCCGGCACACGCACGCACACTGCCCCACGGTACGCGCACCACGTCTTCATCCGCTCATCCGCCGACGGCCGCTCAGGTCGTCTCCGCGTCTTGGCTATTGAGACTGGTGCCGCTGTGGATGTGAAGACGCGCGCGTGTTTGAATCCCAGTGTTTCTCTGTTTATCTGTGGCTGGCCTGAGACTCTGTGGCTGCACTGGGCTTTCTCTCGGGGTGAGCGGGGGCTACTCTCTGGGTGTGGGGTTCTCCCTGCAGTGAGAAAACTGACTCAGAAAAAAATGAATCTTTTAGAACATGAATGAAAAAAGTCTTCCCCCAAATAAAACTCCGAGCGCAGGTGGCTTTATCGGCAATTTCCACCTAATGTGAAAGGGACAAAAGATAAGCCCTTACACGAGCTCCTTCAGGGAACGGGGGAAATGCTAACAATCCCCACTCCTTTCACGGGAGCAGCAAGACCTGATGAGAACAGCGGGAGAGGTGCCCTGATGGTCCAGTGATCAAGACTGGGTGTCTTCACTGCCGTAGGCCTGGGTTCAATCCCCGGTTGGGGAACAAAGACCCCACACGCTGAGGCGTGCATCTGAGCAAAACAAAACAAGAGCAGCGAGAGGCAGGGAAGCCACAAGTCAGTGTCCCACTAGTGACCGCGCGAGTGTGGGTGGGGGACTGGATGCAGGGAACGCAGCCGGATGAAATCCAGCGCCGATTCATAATTTTAAAAATCTAAGCAAATTTGAATTTGAAGAGAATTTTTCAAGATGGTGAGGATTATATAAAAAAAAAAAAGAAAGAAAGAAAGAAAGAAAAGCAAAGGCCACCTTGAGGACCATCACAGTGGAGTGAGCATCGCAATAAAATAAAGGACGAGAAATAAGCGTGCTCACAGCCAGAGAATCTATTCTACACTCTGCCCGGGCCCTAGACGCCATAGTCCTGGGTAATGATAGTCGTGAACACGAGTTTTAAAAGAAAGAAAGGCTCTTTCTTTTCTCCAGCACCTTGTGTGTACTCTGGCTTCTCTTCAGACCGTATGAATCCTTCACCTTTTACAGGGTGTCACACAAAATCCAAAACTAAGCCAGATCCAACGTTGCTCACGTGTCTGAGGTGCTGCAAGCACAGAGCAAGTGAGGCGCGTGCTGTCAGCGTCAGGACGGCGGCCGCCTTTGGGGCAGGGGCCTGCAGAGGGCTCACGGGGAGGCACGCTCCCTTCCGGACTGGGGTCCTGGGCTCACGAGTGTTTATTTTACAATCATTCTTTACGTTTCACACATACGACCTATAGATTTTCCCATTTTGCAAGAAATACCCTGGTTTTTTAAAATGCCAGTGGAAAACCAGGGATCTCCCACATGAGCAAATAATCACCAGAGTGGAGGGAAGCATACGAATGACCCCTCTCCCTCCCTTTTTCCGACACTGAACTGAGTCCAGAGAGAGGGGGTGCCCTGCCTCCAGCCGTACCCCTGTGCCTTCCTGAGTCCCAGCCCAGAGTCCTTTCAACGCAGGAAGTACTGATGTGTTATTGTGACGAATCCCCTGGCTGAAACCCAAGAGTTCAAATGCCAGCATCTTTAGACGGACGGCCACGCTGTAGCAGCGGCACCTGGGGGCAGAGGCCCCTCTGCCTCCTGGGGGTCCTGGTGGGGCTGCAGGAGGCGGGCTCTGTGCCCGAGGCTGCTGGAGCACTTCGTCCCCGCAGGGCCCCGGCTGCGGGCCCTGGGCTTCGACAGCTGGCCCAGGCAGCCACTGCTGGTGGGTGGGAAGCTTTCAGGTGTGTTCCGATGGAAAAGCTAATGTGCTGGCCGCGCGCTATCCAGCAAGACAGATTGTGGCTGAATCCAAGCACCCAGGACGAGGTCTGGCCCATCCTCTTGGCTCTGTGCTCCGTCCGGCGTCTGCCCACGTGCGGGCTCTTCCAGGTGGCAGGAGGTTGGGCACTGCAGTCCCTGGACAACCGCTACCCCGGACCACTCCCCACGGGTCTGGGGCAACACCTGTGAGCTCGGCTGAGCCACTCAGAGACCAGAGAGTATTTCCAGAAAAAACCCAGGAGGGGCAAAGACAGCGGGGACCATCCACTGGGATGACTTGGAAGGAGCCCCGTCTGCTCCAACACCACACTTCAGCGGCTCTGGGCGATCCATTCTTCAGTGTAACTCATTGAAACTGACTCAGACTCGGTGAGTCAGCCCCTTGGGGGTCCTGGGGGCCGCACCACAGCGTCACACACTTGAGACCCCCTTTCTGAGCAAAAAGCACCAGGCTGTCTGGTTGTTCTGACACTGGGCAGGTGCTCGTGGAGGATGGACAAGGTACCAGATGCCATTTCAGCCTCTGTCCTCAGGGAGCTCATGTTCCGGGGGGAGGGGGGGACAGGAAGATGTTAAATCATCAGCTTGTAAGGCTTTGGAGAGAAGTTCACGCAGGTAAAGCGAGTGAGGAGACCCAGCGATGGTGGTAGGGGGTGGGGGTGTGTGTGTTCCTGTTTCACTAAGGAGGTCAGCTGGCCTGATGAGGCCACATCTGAGTGAGCAGGAAGAAAGAGAGAGCAGGGCTGGGCTCTGGGGGGGAGGGGGGGCATCCTAACAGCAGCAGGCAGTGCGGAGACCTGAGCGCGGCCGCCGTGTGCCGGGACGGCTGCAGTCGTCGGAGCCGACCCGTGTGAGCACCACTGAGGCGCTGTGGGCCCGCCAAGAGCTCGCGCTCAGACTGAACACCCCGGGGCGCCCCGGACGCCCGCCAGGGCCAGGACCAGGTGGGCAGCAGCCTCACAGAGCTGCCGCTCCGGGCTTCCGCTTCCTCACCCGGACGTGGACCTGCTGCCTGCTGCTCGCTCCTCCCGTCAGCGGCAGGGGGCTGGCTGCACCTGCCCTCTGCAGGCCCCAGGCCACCAGCAGCGGCACTTCCCCCACCCAGCACCCGAGGGCCCATCATTCAGCCTCTAGCCGGCTCGGTCTGTCACCGTGCCTTCCCCTGCCGCACAGTCCGTCTGTCCATCCCAGCCTGGACAGCTAGGGCTGAGCCGTGCTGACCTCAGACTTGACCAGGCCCACTCCCAGCTCCTCCCAGCCCGTCTTTCCCACAGCAGTGAACTCCCCTTGCTGTGCACACTGCAAGCTTGTGGTCCCCGGGAAATTCCCTTCTTTTCTCATCCCTGTGTCGAATCCATCAAGGAATCCCGTTGGCTCTGTCTTAGAACCACTGTGCCTTCAGGCCTGACAGTTTCTACCCTTCCAACCAGCCCAGGGCCAGGCCGCCATCCTGGGCTCTTGCCGCCCCCTGAGGAGTGGTCCGCTCCCACCCTTGCCCCTGGAGTATGTTCATGCCACGCCTCTGCCCAGTGGCTGCCTCTGGCCTCCGAAGCCCCCCTCCCACCCATTTGGTCCTGCCTCTGCCCAGTGCGCCCAGGCAGCTCCCCCGGGGCCTCTGCACCAGCTGTCCCTTTTCCCGCCAGCGGCTGACTGACTCCCTCCCTTGCTTCCTCCTGGCCTCAGGGAACCCCCAGCCGTGTCCTTGCCGCGCCGTGTCTGTCTCCGCTGCACAGTCCAGCCCGAGACGTGCTGCGCTTCCCTGAGCGTGCGTCTTCATGTGTCTCTCCCCACAAGGCACAGGCTGTCTCAGTCCTGCTCACGCTGTGTCCAGACCTAGGGCAGTGCCCGCCAGGGAGCAGGACAGACCCGCGCGAGGACCAGTGCAAACAGCGGGCACGCTTTTCCGCATCCTCTCCAGCCTTCCTGGTCCTTCAGCACCCTGTGCATCTTCCACAAATGCAGACCTGAGCACACCCATGCCCTACGGCAGGCACCATAAGCACCTCCTGGACATCTTACTATGAAAATTCCCAAACACACAGGAAGGGTGAAAGAAGGGCCCGTGAGCCTCCACACGCTCACCGTCTGGAATCGCCTCCCCAGCGCGCTCCAGGGCCCCGTCCAAGAGACAGCGTCCTCCAACACTGTTCACCATAGACTAGCTCAGCCTGGAGAGTCACATAGACAATCTTGTGTAAGGGTTCCAAAGGGCTGCACAGATCAACAGTCTGTCCCTAACACTGCACGGGATGCTTGTGTGAATTCACCAGGGTTTGTTTCTCGTCTCCTGTGGAGGGCCAGCTGGGGTCCTCCTACCTGGGGTCTGTTATGAATAAACAAACCGCTGTCAACATCCTTGCACCGGCTCCCGGTCCGGGCGCTTGCCGGATTCTGCGTCTTGGACAGCAGGGGGCGTCCGTGAGCCAATGGATGGAAACCCGATTCTCCCCCAGAGGAGGAAGCACCCTTGGTACCACCATCCCTCAAAGGGGATCGCAGGCGGAAGTCAAACCCTAAACTTGTCAGACCTAAGTCATCAGAAGCCAGTTGTCTCACGGATGTCACGGGTGCCCCACGCGTGGAGGGGTCCTCCTGGTCCAGCGAGGGAGGCCGCCTGGGAGGACGGGGCCAGGATGGCAGGCCCCAGGACCTGGCGCGGATGTGCCCACGGGTGTCGTCTCGCCAGGCCCCGGACGTACATCCTCCCCACGTGCTCTGCAGCGGGGATCCTCGGGGAGTCCCCAGGGGGCTCCTGCGTTTGCCGTGACCTCTGTATTTCTGGGTGAGCGTCTGTCGCTTCTGGGGCGTGTCCTGAGCTTGAAGGCCCTGGAGAAGTTCCATCTGGACGAGAGAAGTGAGGCTTGGAGTGTGACGCAGAAAGGCTGTTTTATGAGAACTATTTTTGTCTACTTCTGGCTGTCCTGGATCTTCATGGCTGCGTTTGGGGAAATGGGCTGACTGAACCTGCCCACCCTGGACAAGCATCACAGTGACTATTCGCATGAGTGATTTTACGACAGGAGGTCCTGGTAAGGAACAGGGAACTAACAAGCCGCCAAAACTGAAGAGCTCGGGAAAGGTCAAAAGGAGACGCTACAGGTCCTACCACCTCCCAGAACCCTCCTCACTGGCGTCCACCTTGGCTGAGCGACGCATGCACCACCAGGACAGGCTCTGAGTCAGATTGACTGGCCAAACACAACCCGGAAACTGACCCCATCACCATGAGCCCCAAGACCGCGAGCCACGTGGCGGAGCAGGCCTCCTGGGCTCCCTCACCCTGCTGCTCTCTACCCGGCGCCCCTTCCCAATAAAGGCTCCTGCTTTGTCAGCATGCGTGTCTCCTCAAACAACTCATTTCTGAGTGTTAGACAAGGGCCCACTCTCAGGCCCTGGATGGGGTCTCCCTCCCAGCAACAGCAGGATGCGGCTTTTCTGTAGCTGTGGCGAGCAGGGGCCACTCTAGCTTCAACAGTATGTGAACTGAGAACCTCCAGGTGGACAAGCACCAGCTCTCTGCCCACCCACCTCCTGCTCGGCAGGCTCCTGAGCCGCGCTCCAGACTCGGCAGATAGCATCCCTCCAGCCGACCAGGCTGGAGAAGGCAATGGCACCCCACTCCAGTACTCTTGCCTGGAGAATCCCATGGACCGAGGAGCCTGGTGGGCTACAGTCCACGGGGTCGCTAAGAGTCGGACATAACTGAGCGACTTCACTTTCACTTTTCACTTTCATGCATTGGAGAAGGAAATGGCAACCCACTCCAGCATTCTTGCCTGGAGAATCCCAGGGACAGAGGAGCCTGTTGTGTGCCATCTATGGGGTCGCACAGAGTCGGACACGACTTGACGCGACTTAGCAGCAGCTAACCTGGCACCGAGTCAGCCCTGTCCTCTGCTACTCGGGTTCGACATCCGCTCTGGAACAGGGACCTCATGGCCTTCCCTGCAGCCCTGCCGGGCCCCTTGGGGTGCCCCAGAGACAGCCCCAGGCCTCCCCACTGCCAGGGGCGCAGGGAGTCGGCTGGGCTGAGAAAGAGGGCTCTGGCTGAGGGCTCTGCCTGGCTGGTGCGCCCAGGGGCTCCCACGGGGGGCGGGGGCAGGGCCCTGCCCGCTGCTCCAGGACCGTCCAGCTCTGGGCCCCGGTCTCATGATGTGGTTCCACTGCCCCAGGCCGTGGTCCCAGGCCTTTCACACTGGTCCCCTTGGCTGCAGCGCTGCCCACACAGGCCCTGTCTTTTTAGGGATGACAGTGTGGTAAGACCAGGCCTTGAAGCAGGCAGGCCTGCTCTCAAACTCTGGCTCGTTCATAGACCTCTCCGAGTCTCAGTCTCCTTGTAACACTGTGTCCCCCTTGGGCAGTGGCCAGTGGAGGGCATTACCCCGCAGACCTCTGCCTTCAAGGGATGTCTAAGCATTTTTTATGCACACGACGGCCTGACCCTGGGGCTGCTCCCAGCCCAGTCTTTCGAGCATTTGAGAGCCGTCAGTCCAGCCCCTCACAGTTCCCCCGACCCACAGCCTCTCCCCCTGGGCCCCTGGCATGCTGCGGGCGTGGGAGGGTTTGGGGGCTGAGCGCCTGTTGGAGGCCACCTGCTGGGCCGGCGGGGGGGGGGGGGGCGGGTGTGTGTGTGCGTGCGTGCCTGTGTGTGCCCCCGCCCCGAGCTCAGGAGCAGCTGCGCCAGCGCTTCAGAAAAGAGGCGGACAGCCCGCCCCGCCAAGCCCCCGGGACCTCGCTCTAGGCCTGGCAGGGACGTGGCTCCGCTCCAGGCACCCTTTCCTGTTTTGAATGTTTAATGCCAGGGCAGGCGGGGCCCCTAATCAAGGCGCAGCCTCTCCTTGGAAAGGATCCCATTCCTCAACCGCCTGGACGGGAGCTGGGACACGCCAGACCCCGTGAAGGCACGCTGTTTACAGCTCCTAGAGTGTCATCATGCTGGCCGTTCCTAAAAGCAGCTTGGCGCGGCACGCAGACATCACGGGGACCTCGTGGAAAAGCCCAGGCTTTCCTGGAAGAGTATGGGAAGCAGAACAGCACAATCAGAGCCCAGCTCTGAGCCCCGAGCGGCATCTCCGTGAGGACGCCTGGCAGGAATCCTAGAAGGCGAAGGATAAGCCCTCCCCAAAGGTTCCGGCCCCCACGGTCAGGGTCAAGCATGTCCATCTGGCCGCCTCCCCTCTGGCAACACCCAGGGCCCTAGGGGAACCAGTGACTTGCGTATCCTTCCCTGGAGCAGCTCCTCCCTGTCCTGGTGAAGCCACACGTGAGGCTTTTTCATCATTTCCAGGTTACACAGAACGTCCTCCACCGGCTTTGGCCAGTTCAGTTCAGTTCAGTCACTCAGTCGTGTCCGATTCTTTGCGACCCCATGGACTGCAGCACGTCAGGCCTCCCTGTCCATCACCAACTCCTGGAGCTTGCTCAGACTCATGTCCATCAAGTCAGTGATGCCATCCAACCATCTCATCCTCTGCCATCCCCTTCTCTTGCCTCAATCTTTCCCAGCATCAGGGTCTTTTCCAATGAGTCAGTTCTTCGCATCAGGTGGCCAAAGTATTGGAGTTTCAGCTTCAGCATCAGTCCTTCCAATGAATATTCAGGACTGATTTCCTTTAGGATGGACTGGTGTGACCTCCTTGCAGTGCAAGGGCCTCTCAAGTCTTCTCCAACACCACAGCTCAAAAGCATCAATTCTTCTGTGCTCAGCTTTCTTTACAGTCCAGCTCTCACACCTATACATGACTTCTGGAAAAACCATAGCTTTGAGTAGATGACCTTTGTCGGCAAAGTAATGTCTCTGCTTTTTAATGTGCTATCTAGGTCGGCCATAGCTTTTCTTTCAAGGAGTAAGCGTCTTTTAATTTCATGGCTGCAGTCACCATCTGTAGTGATTTTGGAGACCAAGAAAAGAAGTCTGTCACTGTTTCCACTGTTTCCCCATCTATTTGCCATGAAGTGATGAGACTGGATGCCATTGCCTTAGTTTTTTGAATGTTGAGTTTTAAGCCAGCTTTTTCACTCTCCTCTTTCACTTTCATCAAGAGGCTCTCTAGTTCCTCTTCACTTCTGCCGTAAGGGTAGTGTCTGCTGCATATCTGAGGTTGTTGATTTTATTTAGGTTTTCTCTTTAGGTCTTTTTAAAAATAATAAAGTATCTATTTCTGATTCCATGAACTTTAGACAGCACCTTCTGGTGTCCACTGCCCTAGAAGGGAAAACAGAGCCTCAACACTTCCCACTGCCCTTCTCCCAGCCCCCTAGTCTGCCATACTTGTCAGGGTGCCTGACTGGGGAGGCCTGCCCTGCCCACCTCCTCCTCTCCCCTTCATTGAGGCCAGCTTGAGAAGGGCTTTTGTTAACATCCTGAGCTGTGTTCTCAAGCTGGGGTGCAGCTGGGTAAGTGTGAACACTTATCAGGGAGGGAGAGGCAGATAGTTTGAAGGAAATCAATTTCTTTCCAAAAATTGATCTGCCTTTGGACAGTTTCTGCCGACCCCCTTTGACCATCATCTCTTCCCACTCCAATCCATTAGACGCTGTGGGGTTTTGCCCTGAGCTGTGTAAACTTTCAGGAGCTCCCGAGGGACAATTTGAAATGTGTTCCTTTTTGCTGACAATGAGAATGTTTGTAGGAGCTGATGACTCCTTCAGCAAGTCAGAGAAATTCTAATTCTTTAAGTCCCAACAGACTTGAAGAGAGCTCAATTAGCATAATTTTTTGGTGAAAGATCAACATGTGACCTTTGGCATATAACTCACGGGGTTCAGAGAACTGAGTGTCAGGACTGTTAACACTCGAACAAGCCTACAGTGCTTTCTGCTCCCACTTGTTTATGTATGTGACCGAGGCTTCTCAGGAGTTACAGCTGTAAAAAGGAAAATTCTAAATTGAATGCTGCTGCATCTGTCTCATTCTCAATAATTACTCACCAAGACTTGAGACTTGTTATCATGTTGACCATCAGAATGACAAGCTGATCAAAAAGAAATTTTGAAAGAGCCTTAGGGTCCTAAGAAATATTTTTTATTACATTTAAATGTACGTCCATGGTCATCTGACAGAAAAAAGACAGGGTGATCAATGAAAGACTTTCAAAAGTAAAACGGTATATTCTGTGTGTGCTCAGCTGTGTCCAACTCTTTTTGACCCCATGGACTGTAGCCCGCCAGGCTCCTCTGTTTATGAGATTTCCCAGGCAAGAATACTGGAGTGGGTTGCCATCCCTTCTCCAAAGGATGTCCCTAACCCAGGGATGGAGCCCACACTTCCTGCGCTGGCAGAGCCACAGCGGAAGCAGAAAAGATTACGTTACGATAAACTTGTGAGGAGAAGGTGAAGTCCAAGAAGAAAAATGAAAGATACGAGATTTCCTGCTAAAGAATAATAATTACTGATGCACATTTAAACTGAGTGATGAGAAAATCGAATTGTTTTGGTAGTTAGTAGCCACTGTATACTTTTAAAAGTGGGATGAATAATTTCCCTACTGGTCCAGTGGCTAAGACTCTGAACTCCCAGTGCAGAGGGCCCTGGTTCGAGCCCTGATGAGGGAACCAGATCCCATGTGCCATAACTAAGAGTTCACATGCTGCAAATAAAGCTCTTTCATGCTCCAACTAAGACCAAGTGCAGCCAAATAAATATTTTTTAAAAAGTGTTATAACTTGACCTGCCTCTTGAGAAATCTGTATGCAGGTCAGGAAGCAACAGTTAGAACTGGACATGGAACAACAGACTGGTTCCAAATAGGGAAAGGAGTACATCAAGTCTGTATATTGTCACCCTACTTATTTAACTTCTATGCAGAGTACATCATGAGAAATGCTGGGCTGGATGAAGCACAAACTGGAATCAAGATTGCTTGGAGAAGTATCAATAACCTCAGATATGCAGATGACACCACCCTTATGGCAGAAAGTGAAGAACTAAAGAGCCTCTTGATGAAAGAGGAGAGTGAAAAAGTTGGCTTAAAACTCAATATTCAGAAAACTAAAATCATGGCATCCAGTCCATCACTTCATGGGAAATAGATGGGGAAACATTAAAAACAGTGACAGACTTTATTTTTGGGGGCTCCAAAATCACTGCAGATGGTGACTGCAGCCATGAAATTAAAAGATGCTTCTTCCTTGGAAAGAAAGTTATGACCAACCTAGACAGCATATTAAAAAGCAGAGACATTACTTTGTCGACAAAGGTCCATCTAGTCAAAGCTATATGGTTTTTTCATAGTCATATATGGATGGATGTGAGAATTGGTCTATAAAGAAAGCTGAGCGCTGAAGAATTGATGCTTTTGAACTGTGGTGTTGAAGAAGACTCTTGAGAGTCCCTTGAATAGCAAGGAGATCCAACCAGTCCATCCTAAAGGAAATCAGTCCTGAATAGTCACTGGAAGGACTGATGCTGAAGCTGAAGCTCCAATACTTTGGCCACCTCATGTGAAGAACTGACTCACTGGAAAAGACCCTGATGCTGGGAAAGATTGAAGGCAGGAGGAGAAGGGAACTATAGAGGATGAGAAGGTTGGATGGCATCACTGACTCAATGGACATAAGTTTGAGTAAGCTCTGGGAGTTGGTGATGGACAGGGAGGCCTGGTGTGCTGCAGTCCATGGGGTCACAAAGAGTAGGACACGACTGAGTGACTGAACTGAACTGATAAAAAGTTTGATTAAAAATACAGTATGTCAGAAATAACATCCTTCACAAGCATTCACATTTATGATGCAAAACTTAGATGTCCACTTGAAGTATGAAAGGAAGAATTTTCGAAAGCTTTTCAGGGACTACAGGAGTAAACGTTTGGTGGGCACTGCCTCAGAAGCCAGACTGCTTTTCCAGGGCAGGGCAGTCAGAGCAGGACAGGGAAGCCTCTGCAGTCGCTGAGCCTGCTTTTCCATTCCCCACTTCTGTGTTTCTGGAACCACCAGCTCTGACTTGGGGCTCCTTGGGCTTCCCAGGGCAGACTGTGGTGTGCTGTGCCCAGTTGCTCAGTCGTGTCCCACTCTGTGCGGCCCCGTGGACTGCAGCCCTCCAGGCTCCTCTGTCCATGGGATTCTCCAGGCAAGAGTACTGGAGTGGGTTGCCATGCCCTCCTCCAGGGGCTCTTCCCGACCCAGGGATGGAACCCACGTCTCTTAAGCCTGGAATGGCAGGCAGGTTCTTTGCCACCCCAGAAACTACCCCACCCCTAACTTTAACCCTCGCAAAGGCAGGTTACTTTACAAGGATCCTGTCAATCTCTAGGCCTCGGGCCTCCCCCTCCCTCTCATGGCAGCCTCCCAGTGACAGAACTCGGTGGGCATTGTGGAGGGCTCCACACTGGGAGGGAAAACCAGGTGCAGTAAGAAACATTTTCATCTGAACACTTCCAGGTAACTGCCTATGAAGACTTCAGAGGGCTTAGAGAATCCAGATTCCAGCGAGCTCATCAGGCTGTGAGAACACACACACTCTCTATCAGAGGCTTCCCTGGTGGCTCAGCCAGTGAAAAAGCGACCTGGAGTGCGGGAGACCCGCGTTCGATCCCTGGGTTGCGAAGATCCCCTGGAGGAGGAAACGGCAACCCAATCCGGTATTCTTACCTGGAGAGTCCCATGGACAGCGGAGCCTGGCGGACTACAGTCCACGGGGTCACAGAGTGGGACACGACTGCGGGACTAAGCACACACCAGTAAGCAACCGAACAAAATATAACACTGGTTCCAAACAGGAAAAGGAGTGCGTCACGGATGCGTACTGTCACCCTGCTTGCTTAACTTCTATGCAGAGCACATCATGAGAAACGCTGGGCTGGAAGAAGCATAAGCTGGAATCAAGACTGCCGGGAGAAATATCAATAACCTCAGATATGCAGATGACACCACCCTTATGGCAGAAAGTGAAGAGGAACTAAAAAGCTTCTTGATGAAAGTGGAGAGTGAAAAAGTTGGCTTAAAGCTCAACATTCAGAAAACGAACATCATGGCATCCGGTCCCATCACTTCATGGGAAATAGACGGGGAAACAGTGGAAACAGTGTCAGACTTTATTTTTTTGGGCTCCAAAATCACTGCAGATGGTGACTGCAGCCATGAAATTAAAAGACGCTTACTCTTTGGAAGAAAAGTTATGACCAACCTAGATATCATATTCAAAAGGAGAGACGTTACTTTGCCAACAAAGGTCTGTCTAGTCAAGGCTACCAGTGGTCATGTAAGGATGTGAGAGTTGGACTGTGAAGAAAGCTGAGCGCCAAAGAATTGATGCTTTCGAACTGTGGTGTTGGAGAAGACTCTTGAGAGTCCCTTGGACTGCAAGGAGATCCAACCAGTCCATTCTGAAGATCAGCCCTGGGATTTCTTTGGAAGGAATGATGCTAAAGCTGAAACTCCAGTACTTTGGCCACCTCATGCGAAGAGTTGAATCATTGGAAAAGACTCATGCTGGGAGGATTGGGGGCAGGAGAAGGGGACGACAGAGGATGAGATGGCTGGATGGCATCACTGACTCGATGGGTGTGAGTCTGAGTGAACTCCGGGAGATGGTGATGGACAGGGAGGCCTGGCGTGCTGCCATTCATGGGGTCACAAAGAGTCGGACACGACTGAGCGACTGAACTGAAGTGAACTGAATCACATTATAAAAATATATGAATAGGGATACATCTGAAAAAAGATGAGCAAGCCCTGTAAACTGAAGAAGGCTTGAGTCAGGAAACAAGGTGTTCAGGAACTGAAAGGCCCCACATGGGCAGCGTTCGAGGGCAGGCAGCTCCCTGGGGCGGAGGACCAGGCGGGGAGGGGCGCTGCGGGGGAGGCCGGGCGAGCCGGAGGTCCGGGGGCTTTTGAATTTGTCCTCTGCTGGGCGCTGCTTGCTGCTACCCAGACCGTCCCCTCTAGCGTAGCGCAGCGCTGGGACAGGCTTTGGTGCATGCACGGTGAGCAGCTAGGATTGAGGGTCCAGCTGCAAGAAGGCAGGCGCGTCCCCGTCCGGACAGAGAGCCGGGAAGACCAACGGCCCTTAGGCGCGTCCTCACCCCGAAAGGAGACCCCCAGCGGAAAGCGGGCGCCCCGCGTCTGCACGGACTCAGGGCGGGCCCTCGGAGGCGGGGCTGGGGGCTGTGATTGGCCGCGTCTGGCTTCCTGCGGCCCGTCCTCAGGGACGGGGGCCCGCCCGTCACGGGGGCCGAAGGGCGGCCGCCGCAGACACCGTCCTACCGGCAGCCGGCCTGCGGGACGGCGGGTGGTCACCGCAGCTGAGGGCCGGCCCCTCCCGGCCTCGCACCGAGGGGCGGGGGCCACAGGCACCGGCCCGGCTCTCCCGGCAGCTTTACGGCCAGCCTGCCGGCCCCTCCCCGGCAACCAAGCCTCAGGCTGCCTCGCCCGGCCGAGCCGCCCCGCCAGGCCCCGTCCGCCGCCCGCCTCAGTTTCTAGGCGGCTCCCGCACGTCCCGCGCGTACCTGCCGGACTCCCGCGCCGCTCCCCGATTGCGCACGCGCGGAGCCCTCCCCCGCGCCCCCGCCGCGCACGCGCGGCCCGCTCCTCAGGCGCCCCCGCCCGGCCCCGCCCCCGCCTCGCGCACGCGTCGCACGCGCCGCACGCGCCCCGCGCCTCGCGCACGCGCAGGCCCCGCCCCGCGGCCAATGGGCGGCGCCGCTGCTTATCTGCTGTGCGTCGGCCGCCGGCGTCAGTCAGTCGGGGCCGCGGGCCGACGACGCTTCGTGCGCCGCCTGAGGTGCTCCGGCCCCTGCGCTCCCTTGGCGCGCCCGCAGACCCCGACCCGCCGGCCGCGGCGCCCTCGCCCCGCCGTCATGTCGCAGAGCGAGAGCCCCGGGCTGCAGGAGGAGAGCCTGCACGGTGAGCGGGGGCCCGGGCGAGGGGCCCGCGGCGACGGGGCGGCCTGCGGAGAGGACCCCCAGGCGGCCGGAGCCCGCGGGTGCTGGTCTTCCGAGGCGCAGCCCGGTGCTGGTTTCGGTGCCGGTACCCGCCCGGGGAGACTGGGGAGGACGCGCCCTGGGACTCGGGGCAGGGCGGCCTGAGGGGAAGCGCGGGGGTCGCTCCTCCTTCACGATCGCTCGTCCGGGGTCGCGGGTCGGCCTGCCGGGGAACACGGGGCAGCTGGCCGCACTGCAGACTCCCGAGCGGACCCCCGCCCCCGGAACCGGACGGGGGGCGGCCTGGACCCCCGCCCCGGCCGCGGCTGGAGGAGGGGCCGAGCGCCGGCGCTTCTCTGAAGCAAGAGTTAAGTGGGACGCGGGAGCGCGTAAATAAGGTTTGGAGAGGACCGTGGACACCGTAGAGAATTTTAAAGGTTCATTAAGGTTTAAAAATCATCACCCTGCCTGAATTTGAGCCACTAATTTTCTGTATTCGTTGAAACAGCATTTTACTCGCCAAGACTTGGCAAAATTCGTCGTATATTGTGAAACCGCAATCACAGCCTAAAAATCCTATAATCTTTTCTTAAATTTCGACATGGGTTATTTTCTTTGAGACAGTTTAAGGGACTGAATCTTTGCCTTATAAAAGATCTGAAGAGTGTTTGATGAACCGCCTTCAGATCAGTCCTGTTAGCGGACTACTCTGCCCCTACCGTGGCGCGTTCTCTTAGTGGCCACGTCGGGCCGAAGAGCCCGCAGTGTCCGGAGCGGCTTCATCGCCAGTCCTTGGTTGGCAGACCCAACTGCTGAGTCATTGGCAACGCAGGGTGCCAGCTCGTGGGTTAAAAGGTTCGCTCCTCGGTTTTGTGTATTCTATAAAAAGACGGTTACACGGTGAGTGGAAACTGTCGAGGAGTCTGGGCCGCGGTCTGGGGTACGTGCAGCCGGGCACTCGCGCCTCCGGCGCGTGTGGGAGGGGTCACGTGGGCCCGGCCGCCCTGGGAAACCGAATCCGGGCGGGGATTGGTGGCTGGGCCGACACTTGCCCTGGGCTCGGTTTTGATTTGATTACCTCTTGTTTACCTCGGAAAGAACTGGGCGCAGTTGGTCGCTGAGGCCGAAGACAAAGGCCAGCGCTCTCCCCTCTGCTTGTCTCTGGCCAGATGCTTTCCCTGAGCCCTGCTGCCTCTGCTCCCTGGTCCGCTCTAGTTAAAGCTGGTGACGAGCAGCAAGATGTCCTAGATGCCTTTCCTGTCTCAGATAAACACCCCCTAACGTGCCCCGGGGGAAGGTGGAGTTCTGTAGTGTAATCTCGCAGCATCGTGGGCGGGTGTGCGAGACTTAGCCTCCCAGAGGTGCCCCCCAGTGCTGTGCTAGCAGGCGGCCCCGGCTTACCCCGAGATGGCCCGCACCGCTCACCTGCTGGTCTGTCTGCAGCCAGTCAGAGGGTTGTGTTGCTGCAGGCCCCCACCGTGGGTGAAGGCGCGGTGCACGAAGAGGCACAGAACATGCAGGTCTCGCGTCCTGCACTTTGAGAGGGACGGGGTTTCTGGCAGGGAGACCCGGGCCTACCCTGTGCGTTTCAGATGGCCACAGTGAGGCCGTGAGGCAAGGCAGAGCACACGGCAGGCAGGTGACAGCAGTTAGGGCTCTTCGGGTGCCAGGCTCCTCCGGCTTCGGTGGCAGAAGGCGGCAGACAGGCAGAGGGAAGGGGTGCCCACCAGTTCCTGCCCAGATGCCAAGCCTCTCGTTCCTGTACCGCCTCAAGAAACTTAAAAACCGGGATTTCTTAAAAGTCCCACCTCTCCTAGGGAAGAAGCCTTCCGCCGATGCGGGTGGTCCTTGCCTCCAGGCGTAGCCCTTGCGCTGCCCCAGGGCTGCCCTCCGGGTTCCACCTGTCCCAAAGACCCCAGCATCTTGTAGGTCATGCCCCTGTAGTTTTCAACCCTGGCTGCCCACCGTCACCATTGTGGCTTTTTCAAAGTAAAGGTACCAGGGTTCTGTTGTAGCATTTCAAATCAGGATTTTCTGGCTGGTGGGTGAGACTGCTGGATAACAGGGAAAGCACCAGAGGTGGTTGTCATAGCCGGGGTTGTGACCTGTTGCCCCAGACTGGGGTGTGGGGTGCTCTGCGGGGGTGCTGGAGAGGGATGTTGTCCTGGGGCCAGGAGCAGGGAGTCTCAGTGCAGGCAGGGACTGTGAGAAGCTCTGTGCAAAATAGGATAGACAGTGTAGGTGCTGTGTTGAGGTTAGTTGATAGGGTAAGGCTCCACAAGTTAAGAAAGACAATTGGCGTTGTCTGTTTTCAGGCTAGGGTGAACTGGAAGCTTTAGTCAACCATCCAGCCTGCCAAGCAGTGGCTCAGGGAACTGTTTAACACTCTACATGTGATCACAGCTTGTGCCCGGTTACTGGCAGTCGAGGTCAGCTGAATTCATGGCATTTGTGGCCCCGTCAGTAAGTGGTTCTGTCTGGGTCGTTCCTGTGGCCTCTCCAGAGCTTGAAGACGGGACAGCGTTGTGGTTACAGATCTTTTTGGGGCCCACGAATTGTCTCATTCAAGATGCGGGCTTTTCTTCTTTTGGGACCAAGTATCCTGGGGGTGGCAGGAGGTTTTATGTGAGAAATGGCCTGTCGTGCAGGCTTGTAGTTCTCTTCTGCAGTGGCGGGGCACTGGCCGAGGCTCCCCGCCCGTCTCATCTGCCCAGTCCCCCTGCCCCATGTCTTGTCACTGTGAATTACAGGTCAGTGTGGCCAGTGGCCTGAGTCAGGGCGAGACTCGCCTGGATCAGCAACCACCGCCCCTTTTCCCGCGGCCCGATTATCTCACAGGCTGCTTGGGGTTCTGAGGAAGTGGTCTGAGGTTGTAAAGCAGCTCGAGGGCTTCCCTGGTGCCTCGGCGGTGAAGAGCCCGCCTGCAGTGCAGGAGGCGTGGCGGGTGTGATCTGCGGGGGCGATCCCTGGGCGGGGGCGATCCGGGGAGGAAACGGCAGCCCACCCCAGTGCTCTTGCCTGGAGAATCCCATGGACGGAGGAGCTGGCTGTCGTCCACAGGGTCGCAGAGAGTGGGACCCGACCTAGTGACTAACAACGAAGCAACCTGAAGCCCCTCTTTCTTGCTTAGGAAGGTGAGTGAGCTTAGCTGCAGGTGAAAGAAGCTTAATGGCCCCTTGTCCTCGTTTTCCAGGGAGCTGCTCCCCTGTGTAGTTGCCGCAGGTTAATCATAAACTCTGGTCGGTTAGTGAGCCACAGCCTCTGAGCTGTGCTGTAGACAGAGCTCCGCTGTAGACAGCCCGGGTGGAGGTCTTTCTGAAGGGTGCGCAGCACTTTCAGTGAGATGGTTCCGAAAAGCGTGCTTGTCTCCATGGAGTCTGGAGCGGAATCTAAACCTGCGCCTGAAGCTCCCTGTGTTGTTATTTTTTTTTAAGAACATCCTGCCTTGTGGCCGTGCTGGGCCTTAGCTGCTGCACCCGTGTCTTCCCTAGCTGCAGTGAGCAGGGCTCCTGGCCTTGCGGTGGGCGGGCTCCTCCCCTCGGCGTCTCCCCTTGTGGAGCACGGACCCCAGGGCCTCAGGAGCCGTGGTTCCTGGGCTCCGGCACACGGGCTGGGTAGTCGAGGCCCGTGGGCTTAGTTGCTTTGCGGGGATGTGGGATCTTCCTGGACCAGGGGCTGAACCTGTGTCCCTTGCATTGCAGAGTGGATTCTTAACCACTGGACCTCCAGCAAAGCCCTGAAACTGACAGTGTTGTGTGTCACTTATATTTTAATTTGAAAAATGTGTTTAATCTTTGTTCCTGGTTCCAGATCCACAGCTCGGCTCTAGGAACCCTTGGACTGTCTTGAGATCTTTGGAAAACACTTCAGTCTGTGCTAGTGAGGTGACTGCCTAGGCCCCCGGTAGCCTCAGGGTGGGGTGAGATGGGGATGGCCGGAAATCAGCACTTGCCCTCCCCAGGGCGCTGAGGTTGGGTTACAGGACACACCGGGAGAGGGCGCAGAACTGCCCTCGCCCACCACTGCCTGTGTGCCTGCCCTTCTGAGAAGGCCTTCGCGCAAGCACGGTATTGTCCTGACTTCTGTGACTTGTCCCAGGGAGTTGCTGACAAGGGAGGGTTGTGGGAACCCCTGAATTCTTGTTGTCAGGCGTTTGAGGTGTCCCCTGCGGGGATAGTCTGGGGGGACTGAGACCACTACAGGTAGTGTCAAAACCAAATTGCTGGGCCGCCCGTTGGAGCTGGAAAACTGGTTATTGATATAAAAGCCCCCCCCAACCCCCAATTTCATGTCCGAGGTGGTGTCAGACGCCATATGTAAAGGCAGTCTGGGCAGCCAGGCCCGGAACTGGGCCCCCCAGAACCCAGCAGAGGGGACCTGCGCCTGGAGGAGGGCCTGGGGCTCCGGCCCTGTCGTGGGGCGAGCACGGGCTGGCAGTGTCCCCTCGCCCCGGAAAGGAGGGGGCTGTGAAGGCGTCCACACGGAGCCGATCTCAGTGAGCTTCGGGGCTTTCCTTCTGCTGACCTGCGGAGGCTGGGGGCGGGCAGGGTCCAGGGCGCCCCAGGCTCCAGGACACACCGTGGCCCGCCTGGTGTGGGCCAGGCCGGTGTGAGGAAACTGGAGAGGCTGAAGAGAAGATGGTGCGTCCGGTTGGCAGCTGTGACCATGTGGTCGGCAGCTCGTGGGAGGCTGCCTGTGCTGTGCGTGGACGTTCATTCCTGTGATCGGCCTTTCTCGATGACTGTGAGGTGTCTGCAGCCGGCAGCTGTCGGGGCAGGACTGTCAGAGGAGGGGTGAGGCGGGGGTCTGGGCCTGGGGCCCGGGTGTCGGGTGGTGCCCCCAGGGGGTGCAGAGCAGCCGGGGTCTGCCGCCGGCCTGGGTGCTCCCGGCCTGCACCCACCTGGGGAGGCCGGACCGTGACCCGCAGTGGACAGTCTGGGCCGGGAAGAGAGCTGTGCGAGCGGCCGGCTCGGGAGAGGCTGGGGCGGGGCGGCAGTGTCGTTAGTGAGCTGGGCAGTGGAGGGCCGGGCTGAGCTCACCGCGCCAGCGCACACGTGCAGGGGGCCCCGGAGCGAGGCGGTGCAGTGGACCTTCGTGGCCTCAGGTTTGACGGAATTAAAAGCAAGAGTGGTTCGTCCTCTCACCTGAAGATCTGTCTGGAAGGGCAGTCTCTCCTCAGTCGCCAGCATCACACTGGGGTGGAGACAGGCGTGTGCCGGCGGGCCCCGGGGGCCTAGTGGTCAGGCTGGACTCAGTGCTGCAGGCCTTCCCATGTGGCCAAAAAAAGGAAAGCTGCGAGTCTCGAATATTGAGCTCGATGCAGAAGGATGGGCCGCTCAGCGGAAGAGAGGAGCGGGCTTCAACAGCTCACGTGGAAAAGAAGGTCTCCCCTCGGCCAGCAGGCCTGTGGGAAAATGCCCAACCCCTGAGAAGGCAGCAGCGCTGAATAAGCCGGCCATCCTGCCCCCGCCCCCCCGACGTGCGCCCGCGGTGAGGACCAGCCCCTCACCGTGCCCACCGGCGCCCACGTCTCAGAGCTGGCTCCCAGGCGGGGGCGCAGAGGGCTCTCCTCCTGAGTTCGTCCTCGTGTCAGCCCCCACAGCACCCGGCCGGGAGCTGCAGCGCTGCCTCCCTGCCAGGACCCACTGGGGGCGGCTCCTGGATTGGGGACTCCTCCCCTCACTGGGGCCGGGAGGGGCTCGACCCGGTGAGCGGAGGGCCCGCCGGCTCAGGTGCCGTTGCCCTGGTGAATTTATCAAGTGCTAAGCCGTGGGAATTGGTCACTGATCTATGGGGCCTCGGGGTCAGAATGTGAGGCTGGAATGTTGAAATTTTAAAGCTTTCCTTAATTTCTAAGTCCCCGAGGTGCTGGTTGAGCCCTTTTGCTGCTGAGAGCTGAGTGCGGGCTTGTCCTGGCCACAGGGCCTCTGCTGACGGAGCAGATGGTTTGGGGTGCGGCTCCCGAGGGTCCCTGTGGAGGCTCACCGTGGACAGGGCCCAAGCCGGGCCTCGGGGCACTGCGGACAGATTCCCGCAGGGGCCCGTGGGAGTCTCTGGCACCTCTTGAAACAGACGGGGTGAGTTCTGTATCTTAGCAGCAGACTCCGGGATGGACGGAAAATTGCAACCCGGTCCTTCTCTCTTCCCCACCAGGCTCCTGGGTAGAGTTACACTTCGGCAGTAATGGGAGCGGGGGCAGTGTTCCCGACTCTGCTTCTATTTATAACGGCGACATGGAGAAGATCCTGCTGGACGCGCAGCACGAATCCGGCCGGAGCAGCTCCAAGAGCTCCCACTGTGACAGGTGGGCGAATGCACGCGTCACGGCGTGGCTCCGCAGGCCTGCCTGGCCTCCGTCAGCGCCCAGACGGCGGGCCCTTTGCTCTCAGGTCGGGGGACACCACCCGTGGGGTCCTGCCCCTGCTTCTGCCTGCTGGGCCTCGAGCTCAGCTGGGAAGGCAGGGGGCCGCTGTGACTGTTGGGCCCTGGTCCCCCCGGGTCTGGCTGCTGCCTGCTGGGTGTCGAGCTCATCTGGGAAGTCAGGGGGCCGCTGTGACTGTTGGGCCCTGGCCCCCCCCCCGGGGCTGGCGGGAGTACTTCCTTCTCCCGGGACGCTGTCCCCTGTGTGTGGGGGTCTGTGTGTCCTGATGGGAAGGTGGACATGTGCTGTTTCCCCCAAGCCCGCCCCGCTCACAGACCCCGCAGGACACTAACAGAGCTTCTGAGACAGACGCGCACAGCCTCGGAGAGAAGAACAGCTCCCAGGTAGGGTGCGCACGGTCTGCCTTTGTGATCTGTCGGAACCGGGTGCTGGGGGACCTGGCCCAAGAGCAGGACTTCTGCTTCCTCAGACCCTGTCTCAGCTGTGGGGGTGGGGCGTCTCCAGCACTTCACAGAGTGGACCGGAGGCAGCCGGGCCATTTGGTTCAGGGTGTGTGCCCAGGGCCCCCTCTGCCCCACACGCCCTCCAGGGGACGAGGGGCGGGAGAGGTGGGGGCCCGTGGGGGTCTGGAGGCCTGCGCAGGGCCTCCCCACTGGGACGGCACTAGTTGCTTCCAGAAACCGTGCCTTGGGCTTCACTGACTCGCGCTTGTGTGGTTCGGGTTAGGAGCTGACCAGACTGGTGGAGGCTGAGCCTCGTTTTCTGACTTTCCTTTAAGAATCTCTGAGTTGCTGGGGCCGTAGCCCCGGCTGGGGGGAAGTCCATGAGAGCAGGGTGGGCTGTGGCCCGAGCTGCCTTGCTGAGACCTGGGCTGGGCCAGTGGCCAGTGCGGCCTCGCCAGGCCGTCTCCCTGCCTGCTGCCTCTTGTGATGCTCGGGGGTGTCGGGATCTAGGAACCTGGGGGCCCCTGCTTTCCTGGGGGCTCAGCTGGTAACGAATCCGCCTGCAGTGTAGGAGACCCCGGTTCCACTCCTGGGTCGGGAAGATCTCCTGGAGAAGGGAAAGGCCCCGCTCCCTTCCTCACTGTGAGAGCTGTGGGGACCGAGCTTCCGGCCGATGCCACTGGTCCCCGTGCTGCCTGCCGGGTGCCCCTCAGGCTCTCCCTCCCCAGGGGCTCAGCAGTCCTTGTGCTCGGGCTTCTCCAGGGTGCTGCCTGCCTGCTCCCAGATGTGCAGGGTCCAGCCCAGCTTTGCTGTGTCCAGGTGTTTGGTTGGTTTTGGTACCGTGTTCTAGAATATTTCCATAATTTCCCCCCCTGAATTTAAAGAGGAATTCTATGATCAGGCACAGAGTTTTTAAAATTCTAAGAAATGCATCTTTTTAAAGCTCTTTAATTAGCGTACTGTTAATAATGTGTATCTTTAAGGTCACTGAGACCAGGGGTGTGTGTGGGCTTCTGGTCCTCTCTTCTGCCAGACGCGGACGTGCACCTGCTCACTGCAGCCGTGTGCCGTCAGCTCAGGCACATTCCTGTTGCGGGCCTTTTCAGGGATTTCTGTTTTTCCTTTTACACCCAGGACCACAGCCGGCGTCTCTGTGGACGTCTGTCCCCACTGGCCGGTGCCCCCCTGGGGCAGTGCCTGCAGCTCAGGGCCGCTGGAGTCCGGCGGGCCCTCCACAGGGGGTGTGGCGGGGGGCGGCGAGCTTCCTGGGGTGGAGGCAGCGGGTTCACCGACCTCGTCTCCCGCAGTCCGAGGAAGACTACATGGAGAGGAGGAAAGAGGTCGAAAGCATCCTGAAGAAAAACTCAGACTGGATTTGGGATTGGTCCAGTCGGCCAGAGAACATCCCCCCAGCCAAGTGAGTCTGCGTCCGCGGGGGCCTCTGGGGCCGGGAGCCGGCGCCCGCTGACCGCCTCTCCCCGCAGGGAGCTCCTGCTCTTGAGGCACCCGAAGCGCGCCCCCACGCTCAGCATGCGCAACACGAGCGTCATGAAGAAGGGCGGCATCTTCTCCGCCGAGTTCCTCAAGGTCTTCCTGCCGTCGCTGCTGCTGTCCCACCTGCTGGCCATCGGGCTGGGGTGAGTGTCGCCCGTGCCGGCCGCGGGCGCAGGCTGGGGAGGCTCGCACGTGGAGGGTGCTGGTCTCCCCGGTCCTGACGCGGGTGGACGGGCTTCTCCTGGGCAGCCTTCTGGGCCCCCGGCTGTCAGGATGGGCTTCTGTTGCGGGCTGGGCCCCCAGGCTCGAGAACGGGGCAGAGCAGATGCCGGGCTCGCTGGCTTGGGGAGGCGGGAGCAGAGCCCCCACCCGTCCCCCTGAGCCCCGGCCCATGGCCTGCCCCCGCTCTGGGCTCTGCCCTGCCTTCCCCTTAGCACAGCGTGTGGACTGTGTGGGCCAGTGCCTCTGAGTCGGGCTGTCAGTCCTGCAGGGAGCTTTGTCCAGAACCAGCATTCAGGTCCTCTAGGGCCTGGCGGGGTCAGGCTTCAGCCTTCACTTTGGGGTGGATTTCTGCAGGTGTGTCTGCTCTCTGAGACTTCACGGGGGTCAGGATCAAGCCCTCCTGTCCCGTTGCTCTGCGGAGACCCCCTACTGGCCTGCAGGCCCTTGATGTCCTCCCCCCCGCCCTCCTCCCGGACAGCCCCCCGACACCCCTCCGTTCTGGGCTCCCTGGGGCGTCCCGTGCAGCAGTGGTTTCTGTGAGATGTGCCGATAAACCTGGGGCTGTCAGCTGTCCTGTGGGCGACTGTCTGATCAGGTCAGAAAGTGAGGAGACAGGGAGCCTCTCAGCTCAGGAGGAGCTGGCCTTCGTGTGTGCCGAGTGTGTGCGCTGCGAAGCTATTAGCACACAACTGGCTTTTTCTGAGTTGGATGCTGAAATGCGTGCTGGTAAGAGTGACGCCCACGCGTCCACTGAGTGCTGGCAGCCAGGCCCCTTCGGTGAATGAGCTGGGCCGGTCAGCTGCTGTCTCAGCAGCGCGCGCCCCTGGGAGGCGCACTGCCATGTGACGACCGCCTCCTTTCTCTGTCAGGATCTACATCGGAAGGCGCCTGACCACGTCCACCAGCACGTTCTGATGCAGGCTGTAGCCCAGTGTCCCCACGCCGCGGGGGCCCGTGCCCCGCACAGCGCACAGAAGCAGCTGTCTCGGTCCTGGGCTGCTGCCCCGCTCGTCGTTTCTTCTGGCAGCGCCGCCTCCCTAACTCAGAGAGACAGACAGTAAACCACGCTCTCCCGCAGCCAGACTTGGGGATCGAGTGACAAGCATGTCATTGATTAATACCTACTGTAATAATTTGGTAGTAACCTTCCTCAGATATTATAAATATCAAAGTATAAATAATTTTAAAATCTCTAGTTATGTTGTATGCAGTATTTTAATGAATTACCTGCGACCTTGATCGCGTTAGACACTATTTTGAGGGAAGGGATGCTGCTGATGCTAGAAGGACTGCCTGAGGGGTTTACCTGAATAAACACGTGGCCTTACTCCCTGCTGCAGACGTTTCGGTGGACGCGTCCGTCCGCTGCAGACAGCCCTTAGCACTGAGTGTCTGCTGGCTCTGGTGCGCAGCCTGTAGAATCCAGGCCGTGACACTGGCAGCACCGAGCGGTCCCCACCCCGGGCAGTTGGGCAGCGCTGGACGGGCCCCCTGAGACTGTCAGCGCCGCCCCGGACAGCAGCCACTGGACAACCACTGTCTCCTCGCGTCTCCGGATCGCGGAGTTTAGTCTGTGTTCAGTTTTTTGTGCTCTTAGTATCAGCTTCATTCTAAACTATTCTGTCTACTTTAAAAGGCTGGAAATAGAAAAAAAATAAATGTTTGCCAAATCCTTGGTTATGGTATTAACATATGGTTTGAAACTAAACGGCATACAAGCTTTTTGGTGAAGCCAGGTGTATCCCCACTGCCGGGGGTTAAAGGGTGCCCTTTCGTACACTGTATAAATAAACGCTGTGGTTTTTGCTTCCCTTTTCCACACTAAATTTCAGTTGTGTTCAATAAATGTAACATTCTAATTTTTAAAAACTTGGTTTATATTTAAACAATGACCTTGGAGGTAACCCGCAGGCCTTCCATCTGGAGGTGAGGCGTCAGCTTCTTTACACGACTAGTCTTAAAGAGGCGAAGCCTGCGTCCTGCTGACGTGTCCTGGCCAGGGGCATGTCTCACCGCGATGGGCATGGTTGAGGCTGTGCTCAGTGCCTGCCGTGAGGCCAGGGGTCCCCAGGGCCAGCTCATCTTGGAGAGCACGGGTGAGTTGGGCCGTGACAGAATGAGGCGGCTTCATGCAGCGAGGCTGCGAGGAGGTGCTCTGGGGTGAGGAGTTGTAAGCTCTTGAGGGTATCCTCCCTTTCTTCTCTGGAACACCAGTTTTAATCCATGATTGATTCCACTAACTTCCTTTTGGTTTCATTTTTTAAAACCGTGGTTCTCTCTTGTTTTCTGGCGGGATTATTTCTCTGTTCCTGCCCTCCCAGGTTGCATATCCTTTCTCCCAGCTCTGCCCACTGCCTGACGCTGTTGTGGACACAGCTGAGCTGCCAAACACGGTCACCAGGGTCCCTGAAGCCTCTCTCCCGTCACTGTGACGTTACAGTGAGCGTCTGGTCCATTTAAGGTGTGGGACTGTGTGTGAGTGTTCTCACTTTTTTGAACGAGACAGCACTGTGACAGCTCCCGTACACCCTCCTGTTAACGCAGATCACACTTCGTTCATTTTACTGACTGAAAAGCAGGTTCACAAAATACTCAACATCCTCCAGAAGATTTTCAAGCCTGTGCTCGGCTGTTTCCCGACCAGACTCTTGCCTGGCGCGCCTGCAGACTGTGGGCCCGCCCTGGTGGGAAGCGGGGCGCACCTTCAGCGGCATGTGTCTGGGCCACTTGTGGTGTAGCGCTCGACAACGCGTGTGCACAAACATGACGACTTGGGAGGCGTGACAGGGTCCCCGAGCCGGTGCCGTGCGGCTGCCAGCATGAAATAAAGCGGTGAGGGAGCGTCCCAGTGCCCCGTTTTATAAGCAGCTGCTGGGTTTTCTGAGGCCCGGCCTTTAACCCCACCCCACCTCCGTTGGTGAGCAGGCCCACGTGGAGAGCTCGGGCAGCCACAGGGCCGGTCCATACCCCTCTGAGCTGCCCCGGGGGAAGGGCTGAGTCTGCTGAGCCCTAACTGCAGGCTGAGGGACAAAGTGTGTGCCAGTGATTGTCCCTGCAGAACGGGTGCGTTTGGATTGTGCTGGAGAAGACTCATGCAAGTGCCCTGGGCGGTGAGGAGATCCCGCCAGTCCGTCCCAGAGGAAATTAACCCTGAATATTCACTGGAAGGACTGATGCTGAAGCTCCAATACTTTGGCCACCTGATTTGAAGACTTGACTAGTTGGAAGAGGCTGAGGCTGGGAAATTCTGAAGGCAAAAGAAGAGGGTGGCAGGGGACGAGATGGTTAGACAGCATCACTGATTCCACGGAAATGAATGTGGACAAACTGGGAGACAGCTGAGGAGAGTGAAGGCTGGCGCGCTGCAGTTTCCTGGGGCCGCAGGGTCAGACGTGACAGCGGCTGAACAACGTGCAGAAAGCAGCCAGAGGCTGCGCATCTGCTCATTTGCGCCAGAAACTCGGGATCAATCTGCCAGAAATGAATGAGCCTGGCTGTCTGCACGGGTGGCGTGTGGCCAGGAGAGGGGGTGGGACCCTCTGAATAACCTCCTCGCAGGCCCACAGGGCTGCTCCATTTAGGGCCAAAGTCGTTAATTCAAGTCGGTGATAACAAGGGAAGCGCACTATTGAAATGGGAGCGTTCCTACCGGTCCAGTGGTTGAAAACCGCCTGCCAGTGCAGGGGCCACGGGTTCGGTCCCGGGTCTGGGAAGACCCCACGTGCTGTGGAGCGACTAAGGCCATGAGCCATGACTCCTGAGCCTGTGCTCAGCACAGGTAGGCAAAGCTCACACGCAGCAGCTAAGGGCCAGTGCAGCCAAAATAAGGCGAACTTAAGTCCGATGAACCACAGGATTCTTAGGTCATCAGGAGGGGAAGAGGCTTGTATGGAATCAAAAGTGTCAACTGGCAAAGAAGCCTGGAGAAATTCCTGGGCATCTCTTAAATCTCATACTCCTCAAGAGCACTTCTGAGGGCCGTCAGCCCCAAACAGGGACCCCTGCCTGGCCATGCACACCCCAGCTCAGGGCCCTCTGAGAGGCAGAAGGCTGGTTTCTTGTTCGGTGGGAAATATGTCTCGAAGGAAATATGGAAAAAACTGTCCAATTACACAGGACAAATCCAGCTAAACATTTGAAATTTATTAAAATTTTGGCGAAAATAGCGAAACAAATATATACAACCCCATTTTTCCAGAAATGCTTAAGGACTTAAGACAGTTGTTCAATATCTCACATTTGTGAACTGCATCACAACCAACAGAGTAAAAGAACTACCTTTAAAGTAAGTGTATTAGGTTGGTGCAAAAGTAATTGTGATTTCAGACCATGAATTTTAAATCGTTATCAGTCACTCTTTGCAACCCCAGGGACTGCAGCACGCCAGGCCTCCCTGTCCATCACCAACTCCTGGAGCTTGCTTAAACTCATGTCCATCAAGTCAGTGATGCCATCCAACCATCTCATCCTCTGTCAGCCCCTTCTCCTGCCTTCAGTCTTTCCCAGCTTTTCCAATCACTCAGTTCAGGTGGCCAAAGTATTGGAGTTTCAGCTTTAGCATCAGTCCTTCCAATGAACACTTAGGACTGATCTCCTTGCAGTCCGAGGGACTCTCAAGAATCTTCTCCAACAGCACGGTTCAAAAGCATCAATTCTTCAGCACTCAGCCTTCTTTATGGTCCAACTCTCACATCCATACCTGACTACTGGAAAATCCATAGCCTTGACCAGATGGACCTTTGTCGGCAAAGTAACGTCTCTGCTTTTGAATACGCTGTCTAGGCTGATCATAGCTTTTCTTCCAAGGAGCAATAAATAGTTATAGTTAATATTTCTGTAGCATAAAAATACATGTTTTGGGATCTGATGAACGCTTGGAAAATAGCTTCTGCCTCCCGCTGGTTGTGGAAATGCTTTCTCTGCAGAAAGTCGCTGAGCTGCTTGAAGAGGCAGAGTCTGTTGGTGAGAGGCAGGTGAATATGGTGAGGGAGGCAAAACTCCACAGCCCAGTCGCTCAGCTCCCGAAGCACTGCTTGTGAGACGTGGTCGGGCGTCGCTGGGGAGACCTGGGCCCTTTCTGTTGACTGACGGTGGCTTGTGTTGCAGTTGTTGGTGTATTTCCAACAGGTCTGCTGAGCCTGCTTCTCAGGTGGAATGGTTTCACTGGGATTCTGAAAGCTGTCGTGGCTCAGAGGGGCAGCAGACCACCAGTGACCTGACCTATTTTTGGTGCAAGTGTGACTCTGGAAAGTGCTCTGGAGCTTCTCCTCAGTCCAGCCACTGAGCTGGTCATTGCCAGTTGAATAAAATCCGCTTTTCACCGCCCGTCACAATCCAACTGAGACGTGGTTCTTAGGTTTTGCATACAGTAAGAGAAGACAGACAAGGCTTAAGAATGACCATTTATAAAAAATTGTTTGGTCACCTCACGAGGCACCCACTTAGCCTTTTTACCTCTTCAATTTGCTTCAAATGCCAAATGACCGTAGCACAGTTGGCGCTTGAGTTCTGTGGCAGATTCTTACGTAGTTGTTAGCGGATCAGCGTGGATGATGGCCGTCCATTGCTCATTGTCAGCTTCTGACGGTTGGCCACTGCACTCCGTATTCAAGGCTCTCGTCTCCTTTGCAAACGAACCCCTGCTGCAGTGTATGTTCATTAGCCGTTCCTGGCCCAAACGCGCTGTAGACGTTGCGAGCTGTCGCCACTGCTTTCTGACCCACTTTGAACCTGAATAAGAAAATTGCTGGAATTTGCTTTTTGTCTAACATCATTTCCCTAGTCTCAGACAAATATGAAATACACGGCAGTCAGTCATTAGCAGAAAAACAAAGCAAGAAATGATATATAACATAACCGCATCTAGGATGTATTCCAGTATCAAACGACAAATTTCAGCAAAGCTGCTGCTGCTGCTCAGTCGCTTCAGTCGTGTCCGACGCTGTGCGGCCCCACAGACGGCAGCCCACCAGGCTCCCCCGTCCCTGGGATTCTCCAGGCAAGAGCGCTGGAGTGGGTTGCCATCTCCTTCTCCAGTGCATGAAAGTGAACAGTGAAGGTGAAGTCGCTCAGTCATGTCCGACTCTTAGCGACCCCATGGACTGCAGCCCACCAGGCTTCTCCGTCCATGGGATTTTCCAGGCAGGAGCACTGGAGTGGGCGCCACTGCCTTCTCTGTTCCAACAATGCAAAAGCCGCAGTTATGTTTGCACCCACCTAATATGTTTTGGTTCTCAATTTGCAACTGAAATGTGCGCTGATGGGGCCTCCGCCAGCACAGTGAGCCCACGAGCAGTGCGTGGGCCCAGCAGCCCGCCCCCCGGAGGACTGGGGCCGCGGCTCCAGTGTGGAATTCCACAGAGCAAGCTCCAGTGACATTGTTACCGCTGTATTTTTTGAGGGGGGCAGGGGAAATCGTGATTTCTGACACCAAAGATCCTACTGTTAAACCATCAAGGGATAGAAATTAAAACGGTTTAATTTTTGCTGCCTTTAAGTGTGAAATCCAGAGTATAATTTTAGCATTTTAAAGAAGTATGTTATCCCTCCACTCCGCACCTAGTACTTTAAAAAAGGTTTAGAAAAAGCACGAGAGTTTTCAACGGCAGTGCATCTGCGGCGTGCTTTAAACCCCGTGTTAGCTTCTCAGCAGCAGTTCTGAGGCTGCTCCCTATGATCTTCTCTCTCAGCTGAGGCTTCGGCCAGTCCTCACCTGGTGGGTCAGCGGTACCAGTTCTGCAGAAACAAGGGTTGCAGAAGTTTGGGGATGCACACGCTCAGAGCCTCAGGCACTACCTACATTCCACCGTTCTGTCAACGAAGTGTAAAAGAGTTTTAATTCTGCATAATTATTTCATTACGTGCAATGAAAGCAAGTAAAAAGACGATGCTTATTTTGGACTTAAAGACACTCTTTACAGTGCGTTGCTTTTATTAAGCGGCTGCGCCAGAAGGGGTGACGGTGGACTCAGGAGTGGGGAGTGCAGCTGCCCGGGGCCACACCGGGGACACAGAGCCATCGAGGCTGCTGGGTGGGTGGCAGACGCGGCCACGTGGGTGGAGGCCCGGGGGATGGCAGGGGGGGAGGAGGGCTGGCAGGAGAGGCTGCACCTGACGACTCCTCTTGGGTGTGAGTGTCTGGTCTCTAAGCTGGAAGGCAGGCTCAGACCTGAATAAAGACGTCTGTGTTAGTCACGGCCTCAAGGCCTGCTTCCAGCTGGCTTCTCACCTGAGCAGCGACACCCAGGGCCCTGCTCCCCGGAGCAGAAGCTGGGGCCCCTGCTTGGAGCCCCAGGCAGTCTGTGCTGAGGAAGGAGGGTATCCCTGCTTCTCAGAGGCATGGCGGCCACCGAGCTCCGACAGCAAGCAGGTATGATTCTGCAGACGCGGGGCCCTGTGCGCCGTAGCTGACCTCGTCCTGGAAGGTGTACAGGTGGCGGCCGTAGCAATGATTCTTGGCTGGGTGCCCGCGTGTGCAGGGTCTTCCTGCTGGTCCAGGCTGCCCACGCTCACCTCACCCTTCTGCCTCCCGCCCACACATGCCCTGCGAGGCTGCAGGCTGGCCCAAGGCTTGCTGTTCACCCTGCAGGCCTCCGGCGTCTTGGCCCTCCGGGTGGACCGGTCGAACACACAGGAGGAGCTGTTGTAGGGCCCGTGAGGACAGCGCTGCATGAAGGACGAGGACCTGTCAGCGGCGAGGGGCCCTTCCTCCCGCCCCGCCGGCCCCGGATGAAGCGGCTCGCCGTCTCCAGACGTCAGACAGGAAAGGCTGATGGCCAGGAGAGAACCGTGCTGAGACTGCCCCGCTGAGCCCCGTACACAGTCGCATCAGCAAGCACAGACACAGCAGAATCAAAGGGCGGACAGTGACGAGCCTGCACTTTCAATTCTATCGGTGTGTTTTTGAAAAAGGTAAAAACCTCGACTTTCTCCCTAGAATGTCTCCCATCTTCAGTGAATTCAGGGTCTCCTCAGCTGCACCGGGGGTGCTGAATCCACTGTGGGTTTTCAGGACGCAGCTCGCGTCCCGAGCAGTAGCCGGGGTCCCCTCCCAGTGTGGCGGCCACATGAGTGCCGTGCGCACGGCGCGGGCCGGCCCCCTCCTGCACGGTGTACATGCCGCTGCGCGTGCCTCTGGAAGCAGGATTCTCGGAGCGCCAGGCTCTCTCGTTTCCGGGGGCATGTGTACACTGCCCTTCCTACGCGTGCCTGCCCGTCTGCACCTGTGAGCTCTGGTTTCAGGGGTTTTAACCCAGGGGAACCCTGGGCCCTGGCGCCCTGGGAAGGGCAAGTCCTCCGTTGCCCTGCATGCCCTCAGCGGGTCTGCTGAGAAAGCGCTTCGTGAGGGCTCTGGGCCTGGGCCCGTCGCAGGCCCCAGCTGTGTGTTCCACCTTCTGAAGCCGGGCGGACCTCGAGCTCTAAGTGTTGCTGTGACGCCAAGCGCGCCAGGAGGGCTGCCCCACCTGGCCTGGGGCTCCCCTCAGGGCTCTGATGGTGCCCAGGCTGCTGTGCGAGGCCTGAGGGCGGAGTCCTGTCTCTGCCCCGGGTACCACACCGTCCACCCGCCGCTGGCACCACGTGGGGCACGTCAGCCTGTGAAGAGCAGGCGCCCATACCTGACACGTCTGTGCCCCATGTGCCTGGAGCGGCCCGCGGGGCGTGCTCCCCACATCAACACACGCACACACACACACAGCCGTACTGGGGCTCACCAATGCTGGGGACGTGGTCCACCCCAGCCCGAGGTCTCTCACACACGCGTCTCCCTTGGGGCCTGTCTAACGCAGATGGGTGCCTTCTACAGATCCCAAGGGTCTCCGTCTCAAGAGCCAACCTCTGCGGGTCCAGTCACGGCTCCTCCCGCCGGGGCTCCTGGGTCCTGGGTCCTGCAGAGGCCCCGAGGCCAGTGCCGTGCCCTCTTCACTCCCCCTCCCTCTTCACACGCAAGGGATGGCGGCGTCGCGGCCGGCAGTCCCCGGGTCTGTGCTGCAGGGCGCCTCAGGACGGCTGGCAGCCCCTCACCACCACAGGGAGGCCCTCAGTTCGGATACATGCACAAGCTCCACGTGGCACACAGCCCATCCCAGGCCCACGGCAGCGTCTCCTCCCATCCCAGGCCCACGGCAGCGTCTCCTCCCATCCCAGGCCCACGGCCGCGTCTCCTCCCATCCCAGGCCCACGGCCGCGTCTCCTCCCATCCCAGGCCCACGGCCGCGTCTCCTCCCATCCCAGGCCCACGGCCGCGTCTCCTCCCATCCCAGGCCCACGGCAGCAGAGGCTTCAAACGTTATCAAACACAGACCTCTAGGCAGAACCAGTGCGGCTGTCACTTCTAAGGCACGTGCCCACAGACGACCAGAGGCATAGAGACGGCTGTAGCCCCGGCAGAGAGGGGCGTCCCGCCAGCCCCGCACTGCCGTCCACGCACGCAGCATTCTCGGGTCTCGTCCTCCACTCGTCCCCAAGGCAAAGGCCATCCCACCCGCCCACATGACCTTCCTCACCTCCTCCTTTCACTCCTCTTGGAAATAATACAAAATAAGAAATTGTCATCCTCTAAGCATTTCAGACACAGCCAGCGTGAACCTAGCGCTGTGCTTGCTGTTCAGACACGGATGGAATCGCAGGCACGGCGAGAAATGTGCCCAGACCCCGTTTCCACTCGGGCGGCCGGGCCTGCGCCAGCCCTGGCGCTGGAGGCCTGGGTCCCCACGCCGGCCTCACCTGGTGGGGCCACTCCAGCAGCACTCAGTCATCGAAGATGCGGTCATTTTCGCAGAGTGGACACGGCTTGCTTCGCAGGTGCTCGTGGACCTTAATGGAAGCGCAGGAAGGTCGGGGCGGTGGCCCCCAAGGCCTCGCCCGGTGGGTCTTGATGGGCCGGTGGCCCCCAAAGCCTCGCCCGGTGGGTCTTGATGGGCCGGTGGCCCCCAAGGCCTCGCCCGGTGGGTCTCAATGGGCCGGCGCTCCGTGTCGAGGCCCCACACCTCCATCTGACAGGCAGTCCTGGCTCATCCCGTACCGACCGCTGCGGCTGAATTTCACGTCGGACACGGAGGAGATGATTTCTGAGAAGGACCTACTGCTGGGCTCTTCCAAAACCGGAAAACACAGTGTCTCCACTTCTGTTTAAAAGCCAGAGAACAACCCACTTTGCAGTGCAAGTGAGGCCCCCGGGCTCACCGGGCCCTGGCCTGAAACCTGGAGAGCCACCGGGCACCCCGCAGACGCCCTGCACAGCCTGTGGCTCCCGGGGGCCAGGGTGTGGTATGCACCGGCCGGCAGGCTCCACGCCGGGCACCACAAGAGGCCAACATGGGCCCAGGGCCCTCTGACTCCCGAGCCACGGGTCCTGCAGGGCCAGCCCTCGGCTGAGGACGGCGGGACTGCGGCCACTCCCACCTGCCACCGCCCGTCAGGAGAGGGGTTTCCTTCAGCGTTCGATGGGCAAGACTCACTGCAGCAAAACCCACCTACTACCTTCAGAAAGATTCTGAAGGCTTCCCGGGCAGAACTTTCTTTCCCCAGCACTTTTGCTTTATCAGCAATAACTCAAGTGCCTGTCTTACCCCCCACCCGCCCGTGCGCCAGACCCCAGCGCCTGTCCTGGCTCAGGGAGCTGTGAGCAAGGAGCTCTGTACTTGCTTTCATTTTCAGCTGCTGCTTTTTTTAAAAATATATGTATTACAAAGAACCTATATGTTTACTGACTCTGCATCTGAAGTTCATCCTAAGCAACCTAGCGGCAATACTGAGCGTTTACTGAGTGTTTACTCACATATATAACTTGGCTGACAAATAAAACCATTCTTGGAATCTAAGCCTGTTTACTCAAGAGTGTTGTCTTGAAGACACAGGCCAAATGTGCAGGCTCTGCTGGAGCTGACCCACTTTACAGCGGGAGACGCTCTGGACGGACTGACCGATACACACTGACTTCACTGCAGGACAGAGCGTCCAGAACAGGACAATCCACGGCACTCTGGGCCGGGATGCCGTCAGCGCTCAGCGCCCAGAGGCATGCCGGCAGAGTTCCCAGGACACACACCCTGTCATGACACACAGACTTCTTGGTTTTCTACAAAGTAGGGCCTGTTCCTTACGAGTAAAAATAACAAACCCAAAGCTCTTTTCCCCCAGAAGGACCTCAAGGCTCAGTGGGCTAAAGCCTGGACTTTCCTGAGGGAACTGGCTTCCAGGCCAGCAAAGCTTTGCAGGGACAGAGCCCATCCCAGGCGCAGAGACAGCCTTCGGCCTCAGCAGAGGTCCCCGTGCACAGAGGGGCTGGCCGGGGTGACCTGCAGGCCCCACCGCGGGTACCCAGGAAGCAGGGCCTCCGTGCAGGCAGGCACGCAGGCGACAGGAGGCACCGCGAGGTCTCTGGAGGTGGTGAGCGCCTGGACAAGGCGGGCTCTGAATGCGAGGTGCCTGAGTTCGCCAGCACTTACCCTTGGCGTGCCGGCAGCGGGGGCGGGGGACCGCGTGTCCCAGGGGCAGACGGCCTTGTGCTGCTGCTGTAGACGCTGCCCTGGAGGGGGTCGGCCTCCGCCGTGGACGAGCACGCTGCCCTGGAAGGGGTCGGCCTCCGCCGCGGACGAGCACGCTGCCCTGGAGGGGGACAGGCTCCGCCGTGGACGTAGCAGGCAGCACTGGTAGTGATCAGGCTCCACTGTAGATGGGCTTGCGGCACTGGAGGGGGTCGGCCTCCGCTGTGGATGAGCAGGCAACACTGGAGGGGGTCGGGCTCTGCCACTGTGACCACCTCCGTCAGCTCCTCCATGTTGGCTGGCTTCTGTCCATGATGTCTGGAAGCGCATGGTTAAGGCAGGGCTCGCAGGCAGGAGGTTTAAGAGCTTAGGTGTTTGAAGGAGGCGATTACAGGCACTGTAATCTGCTACGTAAGAAGATGTACGTTAATGGACTAATCAGATCCAGCAACGCCTGGGGAGAGGGGGCTGCCTTCACCTCATTGTGACTGCTAGCCTTCTATGAAAGACTTTCAAAGCAACATAACACACATTAAAAGGAAGAAAAGCGGCCAAGTGCCCACTGCACTCGAGTCCCACATGAACAGCCACGAAATGGCGCAGACGCAGGAGCATTGCCAGACTCCAAAGGATCCCGACAGGGTCGAGGTATCCGATGTCAAGAGCGTGTTCTAAGCTATCAGAGCAAGGTCACATGGCAGGCTGCCAAACAGACACTGCTTGACTGAGAACACGAGGAGTGGACCCGGCTGTGGGTCCGGCCAGGCGTGCAGGAACGGACGAGGAGGCTGACATACCCGGTGACCCCGCAGCAGCGTCTGCAGCCGTCAGACAGCACGCGCAGGGCCCTGAAGCACTGGAGCATGAATCTGCCCAGCACTCGGCTGCAGGCATCGCCAGGTGCCAAGCAGAGTGGGGACCAGGCCAGCCCAGAATCGGGCCGAGAGGCCAGTGGGTTCCGGAGGACTGGTCAGCACAGGCCTTTGAGGACGCCCCCCCCGCTGGGGGAGGAACCACCCCTAAAATGAGACAATGGTGACCCAGCTCAGGAGAGAGCTTGCCAAGGGGCATGGTTGGGCACTGGCTGAAAGTCAAGCGGGAGGCGAGGAGCCACAGGGCACCAGCTCGCCCCTGTGAGTGGATTCAAGGCACAAGAGTGCCAGCAGACCCCAGGAAGCGCATGCCAGTTCCCAGCTTTATGAGCCTGGTCACAAGACGGGCATCTGAATCCTGATGGGGGGATAGAATCTTTACGACAACCACGATAGATGCTACTGCATAAACAAACCCTTCACGCATGACAGTCCTCACAGATTACTGAGAGGAAACAATAGAGGACACAAAGCGTCACAGAAATGGACATCAGGTAACAGACGGCATCCTCACTCACCAATAATCGAAGAAGTGAGGCCAGTCTGGTTTCACAGAACCGGAAAGTAACTTTCTCAAGAGCTCTGATGTTCTGCTGAAAACACTCACCGTCTGCGGGGAGCACCCAGTCACACAGGCGGCTGGGGAGTCCAAGTGCAGAGGCTGGACAAGATGAGCTCATACGAAGTTTTCTCCTTGGATGAAGACAATTTCCACGAGAAACCTGTAATTATCCAGCATCCACTTTCTGGCTCTGGAGCCCAGAGTCCGTACGGGTTCATGGGTCCCTGGCACATCAGCATTTCTCTAGACTGGGCTGTCTTGCTACTCGATACAGAGTAGAAATTTAGGAAATTAATTTCGAGAGAAAGCAAAAACGGAGAACTGGCTCTAGAAGGCCGCTGCCCAACTTAAAATCCACGCCTGGCGTCACTTTAAAGACAAACCTGATGCTTACGTGACAGAGACAGACGTGCATTCCTCTGTGTGGTGACCGGTCAGCTTCTGGACAAAGCAGCGTCACTGCGAGCGCCAGCGAAAGTCTCAGGTCTGGGGAGTCACTGCCTTTGATAAGGATGGCATCGTCACCCAGTGGGACGCTGAGATTTCTGACACGGCCAGCACAGAGATCTGGACAGCCGCTCGGGGAGGGTAAAGCCACAGGAAGAAAGAGCAAAGCCCAGACCGCAAAGGCCTCGGGTGTTCAGAGGCAAGCACTTCAGGCAGAGGAGGTGGACCTGGGTTTATGACACAGATTTCTGATCGGGAAGGACACCCAGGTTGGGCTTCAGGGGAATCCACTTTCTCTGGGGTTCAGCTTTGCTGAGCACAGACCGATCGGACAAAGCCTTGGGTCTGGTCTTCTGAGAGGCTGGTGTGAGCGTGTTTTCTGACCAGAAGTAGACTCTTCATCTTAGTCAGCTGCTGCAGAGACTCTCCTCTCTGGCTGCTCCGTGGAAGGGTCGGAGCACAAGAGACCTGCGGCTGGGGCCTGCTCAAAGCGGGTGTCCTACCTCTGCATTACAGAGGAAAAGAGCATTCAAAGACATGCGGTGTAAACAGCTGTGATACACAACTTACCTACTAATGGAAGATAGACCCCGAAGTTGAAACGACTTGAAGAACGTCCCAGAAAGGGGGCCACAAAGTAACGGAACTCTTGAGTGAAAGTGGCAGTGGCTCAGCCGTGTCCGGCTCTCTGCAGCCCCATGGACTACGGAGCCCATGGGATGCTCCAGGCCAGAACATGGGAGTGGGCGGCCTTTCCTTCTCCAGGGGATCTTCCCAACCCAGGTCTCCCGCCTTGCAGGCAGATTCTTTACTAGCTGAGCCACAAGTGAAGCCCAGCTCTTAAAGATCTGCACAAACATATATTTGTTAATTTACGATATCCTTCCTAAAAATAAGTTCTTACTTAGATGAGATGGTTGGATAGAATCACTGACTCAATAGACATGAATCTGGGCAAACTTCAGGAGATACTGAGGACAGAGAAGCCTGGAGTGCTTCTGTTCCTGGGGTCACAAAGAATCAGACGTGACTTAGCGACTGAAGAGCAGCAAGAATGTACTGAATTCTGCCAGCTGGGTTGTTTTTTTTTTTAATCTTCAGGAAGCCTTGGGAAAGAATAAAGCTTTTTGTTAGAAGTGTCACCTTTTAAATTAAATTATGTGAAATAACCAAATATGCTTAAATGAAACCAAAATAGTCTTATTGGACTAAAAGGGATGAAAAATGTATGTCACTTATACCCAGGGGGTGCACAATATTATATAATTAATGGTATCCAGCTCTGCCAGTGATTCTCACACTTAATTAAAATGGTGTGAATCTTTTAAGAGAAATTCCATGACAGCCAGCAGTGAGAAAAATTATTTTCATTAAGCTATGTAAATATGTATGAGTTTAAAATTAGAAATATCCACTGTAGCTTTTAGGAGAGCTCTAAAATCAAAATAAACAAACTAAATACTAACAAAATAATACCACCAATAAAATTTTAATTTCCAAAATGAATTTAATCTGATTACAGAAGCCAGGTAAAAGCAAACTATAGTTATTAAAATGTGAGGTGGCAAATGATGGTCTCAAGATTTAAAATATTTCTCCTATATGTAAGGCGCATCAGAAAAACAATGAGATTACGACATTTCTTTAAACGTGGAGATTCCCAGGTCAGTGCAAGTGGCTGTTAACAAAGCCAGAAACAGCCCCCACGGTTAATAAAGCGATGTCTGTGTACAAACGCACTGGCGCACGCAGGCCCCGAAGGCCCCCTTCCAACAATCGCTACGAACAGGCTTATCATTTTGCTTGTTTCACACCTAGTTGCAAACACTAGAGCTTCAGTAATAGACGTGTTCATGGGCATCTATCTTGTTGTTATAGATACCTGGGGCAGAACTAAAACTCGGAAAAGCAGGGTTAACGAATACAAACTACTACACACAAAACAGGGAAGAGCAGGATTTACTGTGTAGCACACCTATAGCCAGTATCTCGCATCTTATAGTAATGACCTAGAATGGAAAATAATCTGGGAAAAAATACACAGAACTGAATGACTTTGCTGTACATCTGAAACTAACATGGGATTGTAAATCAACTAGACTCCAAGAAACAAAACCCAAAACCCTCAAGATCAAAAACCTTACCATGTCAAGGGTGACAAGTGGCAGTCTCAACAGTATGTGTTCATAAGCAGCAGGAAGAGGAACCTTTCTCCATCGTTATAATGCTAGTCTTTCCCTCCTCTTAACTGGCCTTTGTATCATCACAAACGGCGCCTCCGCAGCGTGGAACATTAATACAAGGCAGTGCAGAATAGAAGCCAGAGCCCCTCTGTGCTGCAAACCCGAGCCCTCAGCCCCGGGTCCCCAGACGCCAGCCACCCAGCGCCTTCCCGACATTTGCACCCCCGCAGTTTACACGGGGTCACTGACCTGTGCACTGCCTCTCACCCAACTCGCCCAGCATTCCACAAGCTGCTTTCCGACAGGCACGGGCCCCTTAACCCACAGCATGGGTGTGGCACACAGCGTTTGATCACATCATGACTGTGGCACACGTAAGCTTTTCCAGATATTACATTGCTGCAATGCACAACTCTAAATATGTCTTCATGAAATGCTGACATATTCCGGTAACGAAGCCATATGCTCCCAACCCTTGCTTAAAGTTTGACAGATAACATGAAACTGCCCTCCAGAAAAATGAGTTCAAGATACTCTTTCCAGAAAGTGAAAGTCGCTCAATCGTTTCCGACTCTCCAACCCCACGGCCTACACATGGACTACACGTCCATGGGATTCTCCAGGCCAGAATACCGGAGCGGGCGGCCGTGCCCTTCTCCCGAGGGCCTTCCACACACAGGGACTGAACCCAGGTCTCCCACATCGCAGGCGGATTCTTTACCTGCTGAGCCACCAGGGAAGCCCGAGAACCCTGGAGTGGGTAGCCTATCCCTTCTCCAGCAGTTCTTCCTGACCCAGGAATCGAACTGAGGTCTCTTGCATTGCAGGCAGATTCTTTACTAGCTGAGCTACCAGGGAAGCCCACTCTTTCCAGAAATGTAAAGCAAAAATAAAACCTCATCACTGCTTTAATGAAAATGTTTATGCTCATTAATGCCCTTTCTTTGATGATCTGTATTAACTTTCTCACCCCTTTTAAAAAGTGAATGACATGCTTACAGATATGGTTAAAAATGAGGACTCATCATTTCTTTTTTTCACCTAAATTTTCCACATCTTTCTCAGGGAACTTACTACCTCTGGGGAAGGTACCCTCATGACTCACTAAGAAGCCACCATGTATTAAGGTACTTCCTATGAGCCAGCATTCTACTAAGCGCAGCTCAAGATGCAGAATTCACACCCCTGCATTTCAGCTGTGGCTTCGGCTTTCCTGGTGGCTCAGACGGTAAAGCGTCTGCCTGCAGTGCGGGAGACCTGGGTTCGATTCCTGGGTCAGGAAGATCCCCTGGAGAAGGAAATGGCAATCCACTCCAGCACTCTTGCCTGGAAAATCCCATTGACGGAGGAGCCTGATAGGCTACAGTCCATGGGGTTGCAAAGAGTTGGACACGACTGAGCGACTTCACTTTCACTTTTCCATCTCTGGAGAGCTAGACGAAATGGGCTGGAGTCTGTTTCCAGCCTCAGTGACGTCCTCACCAGGTGCCCTGAAGGTCCCAGGCTCTCCTATTTCCATGGTCGCCCCTGACCTCCTGCTACTGTGAGTCGCTCTTGGTCCACGCATTGTCCCTCTTCTGCACCGTTAACTGACCCAAACAAGCATCTCAGCTTTTTCTTAATTCCCAACAGCAGCAACAAAAAAAATCCACTTTTACAAGACATATATACAGTATCGTTGAAAAATTAAAAATCAAAAAATATTCAGAGATTACTCTTTATAATGCATAAAAAGCTTTTAAATAAAGATTTTTTAAAAACTCAGCAGAAAAATGGACAAGAGATACAATCTGACAATTCATGGAAGGAATGGAAATAGATCTCAATTGTGTAACTGTAAGGAAATGCAAATTACAACATTAAAGTTGACATTAAAATAGCAACGATGAACAAGACGGAGGTTCTCGGCATGCGCAGTGAAGGTTTAGGTGAGCAGCGTCTCTGGAGCACAACCCGGGCCACGCGGAGGGGTAACGCCCAAGGCCTGAGTGAGTGTCCTGAGTCGGAAGACAGACATGCCTGCAGGGCAGATGGAGGGACTGTCTCTTTAATACAGCAACTTCTGTAACAGCAAAATCTGGAACCCAGTCACAGAGGGCTTGTTAAATAAATCAGTAATTCATCCAACTAAATACTGTGGAACCATCAGAAAAGGTCCAATTGGGCTATGCAAGAAAGCATAGCTTTTTAAACCATTTTTAACCATGAAAATCCATGAAATCAGAAGGTGCTTGCTTCTTGGAAGGAAAGCTATGACAAACCTAGCCGTGTATTAAAAAGCAGAGACATCACTTTGCCAACAAACATCTGTATAGTCAAAGCTATGGCTTTTCCAGTAGTCATGTACAGATGTGAGAGTTGCACCATAAAGACGGCTGAGCACTGGAGAACTGATGCTTTTGAACTGTGGTGTTAGAGAAGAATCCCGAGAGTACCTTGGACAGTAAGAAGATCAAACCAGTCACTCCTACAGGAAATCAACCCTGAATATTCATTGGAAGGACGGATGCTGAAGTTCCAATATTTTGGCCACCTGAAGCTAAGAGCTGACTCACCGGAAAAGACCTGGATGCTGGGAAAGATTGAAAGCAGGAGGAGAAGAGGGTGGCACAGGAGGAGATAGCTGGATAGCATTAATGGACACGACTGAGCAAACTCCGGGAGACTGTGAAGGATGGAGGAGCCTGGTATGCTGCAGTCCAGGGCGGGTCACAAAGAGTCAGACATGACTGAGTGGCTGAGCAGCAGCAGCAGCAGCAGCTGGGTTCTGGCCCCAGAACAGCTGGGCTGGAACCCTGGCCTCGGCACCACCAGCCGTGTGTCCCGGGCCAGTGACCACACCTTCTGAGATCCACAGTGGGCGCCTGTACACACAGCATCAGGAGCCCTCGCAGCTCCAGGGGCCGCGTGCAGGGCGGGTGGGGAGAGGGCACGCAGAGCTCAGAAGCAAGCCCGGCACCGCACACCTCACATCACCCACTGGGGACGCAGACGGGCAGCAGTGGAACGCCACCAAGAGCAGGATGCACAGTGTGCAAGGGACTTGGGAACCGCAGCTCACACACACCAGCCCCTGAAGCAAAAGCGCCCAGAGGCACGCTAACAGGAAGTGGTCTAAAACATGCCTGCACCCTGCTCAGGGTGGTCACCTCTGGGGAGGGATGACGGGAACGCTTGCTATCACTTTTTACCCCTGCATCATTTGAGTTACTTTAAATAATGAACGCACCGCTTTGGTATTCTGAGACAAAACCAACAAATTCCAGGAAAGATGAGAGGCAACAGATAATCTCGAAACCTGCCCTGTTCTGTTCTTCCTATTGCTGGAGGCTAGCTTTAAAGCAGTCATTCTCAAAGTGTGGTCTGTGGACCCCTGGGGGTTCCCCAGAAGCTCTCGGAGGTCTACGAGGGCAAAACGCTTTCCATAACACTGTGAACCCCGCCTCTGCCGTCTCCACTGTGTTGTCAGCTGCACGAACCACGAAAAGCAGCAGTGGCTGGAGCTGGCGTCCAGCACAGGCCATAGTCCTGCTGTTCACCTCACCCACGGCACCAAGAAAGGGAAGAAGCCAGTTTTACTCAGGAACATCCTTGACGACCTGTCAAGCGAGTCGATTTTCTCAATCCCAGTGCCTGAGTGTGAGGCTTCTCAGGGTCTCTGTGGTCCTACAGTCCCAGTGCCTGAGCGTGAGGCTTCTCAGGGTCTGTGGTCCTTCGTGAGACATGCACGCAGCGTGTCTGCTGCGTCCCGGGCGCCGCGATGGGCTCGAGGGGGAGTCGAGGCGTGGCTGCGGCGCTGCAGTCACTGTTCACAGAGCGCGACTCGTCTGAAACAACGGAACAACGGCGCTTATTCAGACTTTGACATCTGGCGAAAATTTTCTTAAAAACGAACAAAGTGAGCTACTCTCTACACAGAAACTGGACAGGGTTTGCTGCTGCTGATAAAATCCAAGCTTTTGAGAGAATCAGAACTCTTGCAAAGTGTTTCGACTATTACTACTTTGACAGCTTCCCACTTTTAAGACTTTTCTGATGAGATCAGTATTCATTTTCTCGATCTTGGACAATGAAATATATCAACGTTTAGAAGATGTGAAGTACTCTTGCTTGGAGAATCCCAGGGATGGAGGAGCCTGGTGGGCTGCAGTCCATGGGGTTGCTAAGAGTCGGACACGACTGAGCGACTTCACTTTCGCTTTTCACTTTCATGCATTGGAGAAGGAAATGGCAACCCACTCCAGCATTCTTGCCTGGAGAATCCCAGGGATGGGGGAGCCTGATGGGAGGCCGTCTATGGGGTCACACAGAGTCGGACACGACTGAAGCGACTTAGCAGCAGCAGAAGATGTGGCTGAATACCAACACATCCAAAGACTAACTTAAACAAGCCATCACCTGCCCACTTGTGTTGTGGTGCTGGTACTAAAGGGGAGCCTTAGGGACTCCCTTGCCAGAACAGTGGCTAAGACGCCCCACTTCCATTGCAGGGGACATACGCTCAGTCCCTGGTGGGGCAGCTAAGATCCTGTACGCCATGCAGCACGGTCAAAATACAAAACAAGCAAACACACACAGTGGGAAACCCATAATCACACGAGAAAGCTGTTAAATCATCCCTCCCTTTTCTAACGACATGTAAGGATGAGGCCAAATTCTCACGCATTTCAATAAAACAACTGTTAACAAACAGTGCAGAAGCAGATCCGGGAGCCCAGCTGCACCCTGTTAAGCCCACACTCAAAGCGCTTGCGCTGTGTAAGACAGAGGCACTGTTCTCTTTCGAGAAAGCTGTTTTTCACTAAAATATGTTAAGATGTAATAGCTTATCACAGTGAAATAGTAAATATTTTCAGTTGTCCTAATTTCCAACACAGTAAATATTGATAGATATAACCCTCATGGTCTTCAAAAATTACTGAGAATATAAAACCAAGAGGTTTTTGAACCAAAAGGCTTTGAGAACCACTGGCTTAGCACAGGGCAGGCAACCACCACCTGAAATCAAAACCTGGCCCTTGCCGGTCGGTACATACTGGTCTCGGCCCACGGCCCCACCCTCGCTGCTCTGGGCTCAGGGCACTCATGCCCCTGGGGCCTGCGGCTGCTTTCCTGAGGCATAGCTGAACTGAGCAGATGAGACACAGACCAGACAGGCCTGCAAAGTCTGGAAGACTTACGCTTGGGCACTTTAAAAAGAACTGAAAACCTTCTGAGTTAGAGTAAGCCCGCATTCCCAGCCTTTACTGCTGCAGTAACGCAGCCCTAAGCATTTCGGCCTCCACCCTCACCCCATCACCACCCATTTTCCAAAGGCCAGAGTGACCTTCCAAAAAGCTGATGTTGCGCCTCTCCTTGGCATCTGAAAGGTCCTCAGCACGGAACTCCAGGCGCCCCCTCCCACCTCGGGCCCTCCGCTCCTGCCAAACCCTCCAGGTCCTGCTGCCCGGAATACACCCACCTCACCCTCTCTGATTTCCACTCCAAGCCCTCACCCTGGGTGCTCTCCTTCTCCCGACACCCGGACTCCCTTTCACTCCCCACCCGAGTCTGTGTACCGGCACACGGGTGCCTTCCCTTCGCGCACCCTGCCCTCAGTGTGGGGCAAGGGCCCATCTGCTGGCCAGTCCGTCTGAACGGAGTTTCCGAGGTGGACACTGGGTCTCTCCATCCCAACACAAGCAGCCCTTCATGACTCCGCTGCGAACTGTGCAGCTGAACCAAGCTAGAAGTCAGCCCCCATAACACCCTTCGTTCTCCCAGGCCGGCTTCCTGGAGTAAGTTATCAGGTAACAGAGTGAGTTATGGAGAAGGAAACGGCCACCCACTCCAGTATTCTTGCCTGGAGAATCCCATGGACAGAGGAGCCTGTGGGCTACAGTCCATGGGGCTGTTAAGAGTCGGACACGACTCAGCGTCACCACCAGAGTAAGTTGTTCTCCTATGCAAGAGGGTCTCTTAAAAAAAAAATCAACATTTTCCTGTCATCAAAAAGAACACAACAAATGTCCAGGGTGTGGAGAAACGGGAGCCCCCGTGTCCTGTTGGGTGGGAATGTGAACTGGGGCAGCCGCTGTGGAAAACAGCATGGAGGAGTCTCAAAAAGCCACAGGTGGGCTCACCTCGTGGTCCGGCAATCCCACCACTGGGCACACACCTGAAAAGGACAAAGACATACATTAACGTGAAAAGATACATGCGCCCTAATGCTCACGGCAGCGTCACTACAATAGAGAAGAAATGGAAGCAACCAAGTGTCCACTCATAGGCGCACGGACAAAGATGACGTGGTGCATGCTTGCAGTGGCGATGACTTGGCCACGAAGAAGGCGGGTCTGCCGTCTGCAGCGACACAGATGGCCTTGGAGGGGACTGTGCTTAGTGAAAAGTCAGACGGTCACTGCACGTCATCATTTATACGTGGAATCCAAAAGCCACAAGCGAATGAAGGGGGCAAAATGAAGGAGCTAACAGAACAAAGCAGAGGTCACGGGGGGACCTGGGGGGGGCGAGAGGCACAAGCTGTGCGGTGTAAGCCAGCCTCAAGGGTGCACTGTGCAATCTGGGGAGTACAGTGAACGTTTAGTAATGACTGTAAACGGAAAGTAACCTTTAAAAACTGTATTAAAAACTGTTTTTAAAGACACCAGCATCTTCACAGTTATCAGTTACTGTGAGCCATTTGCCGAAGCTCTCCCTGCGTTCTCTGGAATCTAACAAGCCTGTAAGGGTCACCGGAAACAGCACCCCTGTTGTTACTCACGAGGAACAGACGGCAGGTAACCTGCCAGGTTAGCACAAAGCTAGTCAGAAAGCCGAAAGGGATTCATACCAAAGTCTGTATCTTGATTAACACCAGGTAGAAGAGCAAGCCGAACCTGTAAGATAAAACTGGAGAACAAGCAGGACACAGCCAAGGCCAAACACCGCGACCTGCTAAGTGACAGGAAGGTCAGGCTCGGAGACAGAACACTGGGTGCGAAGAGTGGCTGGGCAGTGGCTCGCTGAGGTGAGATGGGTCCAGTCTGAAGTGGCTCGCTGAGATGAGATGGATCGAGTCTGAGATGCATTCAGATGGATGAGCAGGTGTGGAGGGAGGACAGGAAGCTAAAGCAGTACAGAAATCTGCCACTTCAGTTTTTTTTTTTTTTTTGCCACCCCACTTGGCTTGCAGGATCTTAGTTCGCCGACCAGGGATTAAACCTGAGCCCCCAGCAATGAAAGCCTGGAATGTCAACCACTAGACCACCAGGGAATTCCCGAGAAATTCCCCACTTTTTGAAAGCTTGCTGTATATTATTTTACTTTAACAAAAGACCTGCGTCAATAACCTGTCCTTGCTAACTGAAAGATACCCAAAGATTTTCACTTTAGCAAAAAAAAACAAAAACAAAAAAAAACCCTTCAGCAACTGTTTTGCAGAAAGTGATCACACAGACAGCGAACCCTGAGCAGCCGGGGCTCGGCAAGCTCCATCTCCAGGAACCACACTCAGCACCTCAGCGTCAGGCCGGCGGAGCTCTGGACTGTGTCTGAGTGTCTGGGTTCCACCTCGGCTTCTCTGTGCTTCCATCAGCAACATGTGTCTTAAGCAACTGCCTCTTCCCTTCACACCACTTCAGCTTACAGAAGTCTTTGCAGATAGGATGGGCTCTGTAGACAGGCTCTTCCAGAGAGGATGGCAGGGGAAACAGGTATTCTACACTGGGTAAGAAACAGGAGCCAAGAGCAAGCGAGGGGAAAGATCATTAAATAATAACAAAAAAAGAGGTCAGGCCCCATGGAAGGGACCTGGGTGAGTGGAACGGGAGGTCAGGAAAAAATAAGAAACTGCTACTTTCACGTTTAAAAATAGGTACAACCAAACCCAAACACCTTAAAATACATGAGAATTAATGAACAGCTGGACCTAACACTCCAACACCACCTTACAAGTTCAAAAGCACTGCACTGTTTTATCTCAACAAAAATCTTATTATGTGATTTCCAGATAAGCAAGCTGAAGTCTAGAAAGGGCCTACAAACTTGATAAATAGCAGACACAAACTGAACCCAGAACTTCCCATCAAAACAAGAGATTTTAAAAGTCAAGGGATACGATCTGCCCCTGCCATGAACCATGCGAACCTGCACCTGATTATGTAACTCGGATCTGTCCAGCTTCCTGGCGGCACAGCCTGACTGCAGACATGACAACGAGCTGTGCTCAGCAGGCGCGGCGAACGCATCCATCTTAAGGAAACCATCTGTCTCTGATTTCCTAAAGGCAGAATCTCCTAAATGAAACTGCAAGAATGTTACCAGATTGTTTTCTTGTTTGATGGCCTTCCCTACAAGATGCTTTCCTGAAGGCTCTTTTTAGTGACACAGGTATAAATATTAAGTAAATGGGAATTCTAAAATGGAAGGTAGACACCAGACTGAAAACGATTCAAACAATCAGATAAGGTGTCCCACTGTGACTTAAAAAAAAAAAAAAGATGAATGATAAAGACTGCATCTGTTTTTTCTTTCCACAGGAAACAACTCAATGCTCCAGAAATAATGACCTTGACTGAAAACGCATGCAGCATCTCCTCTCATTTTAATGTCTGTGAAATCACGTGTCTAACAGTCAGTGAAACATACTGAACATCCCTGCTATTGATGCCCAAATGCTCTTAGTTTTTGTTATCCTTCCCCAATTTAAATGTTTCTTTCTTTCATAATATCCATGGAAACCCATTTAGGAAGGCTGGCCATACCAGATTACCCAGATACCCATATGATTTACACAACTTCCCAGACTCAAGCTTGAGTTTAGCAGATGAACCTTTAATTTTGTTAAGCACTATTTCCTCAGAAAAAGATTAATGCCTAATTCAAAGGAACAGATTAGATTATGGATTAAGAAACTGATTATACAAAAAAAATGTTTAAATCTGGGTAACAGTTCATAGAGTTTTGCCAAGAGAATGCACTGGTCATAGCAAACACCCTCTTCCAACAACACAAGAGAAGACTTGTGGACATCACCAGAGGGTCAACACTGAAATCAGACTAATTATATTCTTTGCAGCCAAAGATGGAGAAGCTCTATACAGTCAGCAAAAACAAGACTGGGAACTGACTGTGGCTCAGATCATGAACTTCTTATTGCCAAATTCAGACTTAAATTGAAGAAAGTGGGGGAAAACCACTAGACCATTCAGATATGACCTAAATCAAATCCCTTACAGTGGAGGTGAAAAATAGATTTAAGGGAGTAGATCTGATAGAGTGCCTGATGAACTATGGATGGATGTTCATATAAATAAGGGTTTGTGGCGTTGTACAGAAGACAGGGATCAAGACCATTCCCAAGAAAAAGAAATGCAAAAAAGCAAAATGGCTGTCTGAGGAGGCCTTACAAATAACTGTGAAAAGAAGAGCATAGAAAAGCAAAGGAGAAAAGGAAAGATATTCCCATTTGAATGCAGAGTTCCAAAGAACAGCAAGGAGAGACAAGAAAGCCTTTCTCAGCAACAATGCAAAGAAATAGAGGAAAACAATAGAATAGGAAACACTAGAGATCTCAAGAAAATTAAAGATACCAAGGGAACATTTCATGCAAAGATGGGCTCGATAAAGGACAGAAATGGTATGGACCTAACAGAAGCAGAAAATATTAAGAAGAGGTGGCAAGAATACACAGAATTGTGCAAAAAGGATCTTCAGGACCCAGATAATCACGATGGTGTGATCACTCACCTAGAGCCAGACATTCTGGAAGTCAAGTGGGCCTTAGGAAGCATCACTACAAAGCTAGTGGAGGTGATGGAATTCCAGTTGAGCTATTTCAAATCCTGAAAGATGATGCTGTGAAAGTGCTGTACTCAATATGTCAGCAAATCTGGAAAACTCAGCAGTGGCCACAGGATTGGAAAAGGTCAGTTTTCATTCCAATCTCTAAGGAAGGCTATGCCAAAGAATGCTCAAACTACCACACAATTGCACTCATCTCACATGCTAGTAAAGTAATGCTCAAAATTCTCCAAGCCAGGGTTCAACAATACATGAACTATGAACTTCCATATGTTCAAGCTGGTTTTAGAGAAGGCAGAGGAACCAGAGATCAAATTGCCGACATCTGCTGGATCATCAAGAAAGCAAGGGAGTTCCAGAAAAACATCTATTTCTGCTTTACTGACTATCCCAAAGCCTTTGACTTGTGGAACATAACAAACTGGATCACAATAAACTGAAAATTCTGAAAGCGATGGGATACCAGACCACCTGATTTGCCTCTTGAGAAATCTATATGCCGGTCTGGAAGCAACAGTTAGAACTGGACATGGAACAGATTGGTTCCAAATTGGGAAAGGAGTACGTCAAGGCTGTATATTGTCACCCTGCTTATTTAACTTATATGCCAAGTATATCATGAGAAATGCTGGGCTGGATGAAGCAAAAGCTGGAATCAAGATTGCCGGGAGAAATATCAATAACCTCAGATATGCAGATGAAACCATCCTTATGGCAGAAAGTGAATAACTAAAGAGCCTCTTGATGAAACTGAAAAAGGTGGCTTAAAGCTCAACATTCAGAAAACTAAGATTATGGCAACCGGTTCCATCACTTCATGGCAAATAGATGGGGAAACAGTGGAGACAGTGTCAGACCATTTTGGCGGGCTCCAAAATCACTGCAGATGTGACTGCAGCAACGAAATTAAAAGACGCTTACTCCTTGGAAGGAAAGTTATGACCAACCTAGACAGCATATTAAAAAGCAGAGACATTACTTTGCCAACTAGGGTCCGTCTAGTCAAGGCTATGGTTTTTTCAGTGGTCATGTATGGATGTGAAAGTTGGACTATACAGAAAGCTGAGCACTGAAGAATTAATGCTTTTGAACTGTGATGTTGGACAAGACTCTTGAGAGTCCCTTGGACTGCAAGGAGATCCAACCAGTCCATCCTAAAGGAGATTAGTCCTGGGTGTTCATCAGAAGGACTGATGTTGAAGCTGAAACTCCAATACTGTGGCCAACTGGTGCAAAGAACTGACTCATCTGAAAAGACCATGATGCTGGGAAAGATTGAAGGCGGGAGGATAAGGGGATGACAGAGGATAAGATGGTTGGATGGCATTACCAACTCAATGGACATGGGTTTGGGTGAACGCCGGGAGCTGGTGATGGGCAGGGAGGCCTGGCGTGCTGCAGTCCATGGGGGTTGCAAAGAGCTGGACACGACTGAGCGACTTAACTGAACTGAACCAGTTCATGACAAGCCCCTCCTCTCTTTCCCACTGTTCCTCCAGGAAATCAGGAAAAGCAGTGAACACACAGAAGCACGGAGCCAGAGCTTCCCTGCAGGAGGGTGGCCGTGGTCCTGTGAGAGGCCATCTTGACACCTGACGTGTCCGTGTTGTGTCCTCCCAGGACTTTGAGAATGGCCTCTCGGAAACCCTTGTTACTCATCTCACATCATTGTGAGAAGCACCTCCTTTAAAGACATCTCATTTTCATTTTCTTTCAGAGGTCACTTTCTGCAATTCTTGCTGAGGAGATCTCTCCCGAGCTTTTGAAGGATAGGGCAATCGCAAAGCTGGGCAGCCACATCCCACAGCGGGGGCTTCATCAGTGCTGGCCACAGACGGCCGCTGACTCAGGCCAGCAGGCGTGGGCTCGGGAGCCAGCTGGCTAGCTGTAAACCCCGGCCTGGCCACCCTGCCGACCAAGTGCCCTGCCCCCGGGCCTTGGCTTCTGCGTCTACAGCTGGGAAGAGCAAGAGGCCCTCCCCCAAGGTGTGAAGGCTGCACAAATGGACACAAGGCCCTTGCAGCAAGCTCTGGGTGTGAGAGACTCGACGACCCTGGGTTGGGTCTTCTACAGCAGGGGTCTCCACCCTCCAGGTCGTGGACCGGCACCTCCTGTCAGACCCGTGGTGGCATCAGGTTAGAAACGAAGCGCACAGTAAATGGAACATGCTTGGATCACCCTGACCCCACCCCCACCCCGGTCTGCAGAAACACTGTTTTCTACAAAACCAGCCTTTGCTGCCAAAAAAGCTTGGGGACTCGGCTCTATAAGGTGGTGGGGCAGGGAAGGGGGCACCTAGCCCTCCAGCTTCAAGCAGAGCGCTCGCTGCTGGAGACGGACAAGCGAAGAACCGGAACACGTGCTGCCGCTGCTGCTGCTGCTGCTGCTGCGTCGCATCAGTCGTGTCCGACTCTGTGCGACCCCACAGACGGCAGCCCACCAGGCTCCCTGTCCCTGGGATTCTCCAGGCAAGAACACTGGAGTGGGTTGCCATTTCCTTCTCCAATGCATGAAAGTGAAAAGCGAAGGTGAAGTCGCTCAGTCGTGTCTGACTCTTCGAGACCCCGTGGACTTCAGCCCACCAGGCTCCTCCGTCCATGGGATTTTCCGGGCTAGAGGACTGGAGTGGGGTGCCATTGCCTTCTCTGGGTAACACAGGGGACACCTGCAAAAGACCTCTGTGCGGTGAGAGTGGCCCAATGGAAGGGAGAGTGCTGGGAGGCGGTGAGTAGCACCACGTGGGAAGAATCTGCCCCAGTACCAAACAGCTTCCCAAGAGCAGTCGCTGTCTAGGGCCTAAGGACCTGGAGCAGGAGCTGACAGCTCTCCTCACTTCCTTCTGGAAGCCTCCCCGGCTTTGTTACTGTGATGCTTCTCAGCTGCTCCACCTTCAGGCTGGCCTAGCACCAGGGCCAGCTTGCTGCAGGGAAGGAGGCAGGGCAGCCTCCAGGGACCATCACTCACGTGTCCCGGCACCAGCAGCAGACACTGACTACGTCCTGAGTCCACCTCTATCCCTGCCTGAGGGGAGCACAACAGCTGGCCGGACCCACAAACAATACCCTGTTATTTAAAAAGAAAGAAAGCCACCATCAAATCTTACACATTATAATACTTTCTTCAGGAGTCTCCAAAAATTAACAGTTTTAAAAACAGAAAGGAAATCAAAAGCTTCTCTCCACTGTACTGACCCTGCAGCCTTCAGAAGTCAGGGGAGCCCACGCCACCCCATGCCTTCACGCTCACTCACTCAGCTCAGGAGCGGCCCACCTCAGCCTCCCCTTCTCATCCCCAGCGCAGCGCAAAGCAGAATGACCTCCGGACTCTAAGGTTACCAGAGCACTCTTCAAAGTGGAGCTTGGAGTAGAACAAAACCTCAAGGAACAAAACACTCACCAGCCACAAATCTGAACAAATAAATTCACTGCACCTCTAGTCCGAAAGTCCAACGATCAGTGTACAATCAGTTCAGTTCAGTTCAGTCGCTCAGTCATGTCCGACTCTTGGCGACCCCATGAATTGCAGCACGCCAGGCCTCCCTGTCCATCACCAACTCCTGGAGTTCACTCAGACTCGCGTCCATCGAGTCCGTGATGCCATCCAGCCATCTCATCCTCTGTCGTCCCCTTCTCCTCCTGCCCCCAATCCCTCCCAGCATCAGTCTTTTCCAATGAGTCAACTCTTCGCATGAGGTGGCCATAGTACTGGAGTTTCAGCTTTAGCATCATTCCTTCCAAAGAAACCCCAGGGTTGATCTCCTTCAGATGGACAGTGTACAATCACCTCCCTTAAACTACGAATCTGCCATTCTTCTGAGAAACATGTATGAGGGTCGAGACGCCAGTTCGAACCCCGTATGGAAGAACTGACTGGTTCAGGATGGAGGAAGGAGAAACAAGGCTGCTTACTGTCACCCTGTTCAACTTACACGCAGAGCACCTCACGCAAAATGCCAGACTGCATGAGCTACAAGCTGGAATCAAGACTGCCAGGAGAAATATCAACAACCCCAGATATTTGGACAATACCACTCTAATGGCAGAAAGGGAAGAGGAACTAAAGAGCCTCTTGATGAGTGTGAAGGAAGACAGTGAAAAAGCCAATTTAAAACTCAATATTAAAAAAAACCTAAGATCATGGCATCTGGTCCCATCACTTCGTGGCAAACAGAAGGGGAAAAGGTGGAAGCAGTGACAGACTTCCTCTTCTAAAATCACCGCAGATGGTGACTGGAGCCATGGAGATTAGAAAACGACTGCTTCTTGGCAGGAAAGCTGCGGCAAATCCAGACGGTGTGTCAAAAAGCAGAGCTACCACTTTGCCAACAAAGACCCGTCTAGTCAGCGCTACGGTCTTTCCATTAGTCATGTATGGAAAGGACAGGTGGACAATAAAGGCAAAGCACCGAAGAACTGGCGCTTTAGAACTCTAGTGCTGGAGAAGTTTCTTGAGAGCAAGGAGATCAAACCAGTCAGTCTCAAAAGAAATCAACTTGAATACTCTTTGGAGGGGCTGAAGCAGAAGCTTCAACACGTTGGCCACCTGATGCGAACAGCTGACTCACTGGAAAAGACCCTGATGCTGGGAAAGACGGAAGGCAGAGGAGAAGAGGGCGACAGAGGGTGAGATGGTTGGATGGCATCACCGAGTCCCTGGACATGAACTTGGGCAGACTCTGGGAGATGGCGAGGGACAGAGAAGCCAAGCGTACTCTGAACAACAATCAACATTTCTTCACCAAGGTTGAGTCTGGGCACAACCAGCTTCAGGACCGACTTGGCTTCTTAATTCTGGTTGCTTAACAATCACGCCATTTTACTTTTCTTCCTTTCTCATGGACTTTCAAGATAATGATACAATTTAAACAGTGTCACACCTGTTTGATAAAACGATGAGTGTCATCAATGTTAACCCTGAAGGATCACTAAAACCGAAGTATTATGTGGAGTAAAACAGAAAGCTTTGAATACATACAACAACCAAAAATTACCACAAAGTGATCTAAGAAAATAGATAACTCAAAATATCAAACTTTTAGATATATTCAAAATTTTAGTTAAAGTACAGATTTAAAATTGGGAAAAAAGTTCTGAGTTTAGTTCGGAGAACAAAATATTTTTGTCAAGATGTTTAAAAGTAAAAATACCATTTTTCAAAGTATAACATCAACACTTAAAACAGACCGTTTTAGTTAGACTTAAATTTTAATTCACTCAGGTTATCAACTAAACCTTCTTGTAAAAAGGGAAGAAACTAGAAGTTAAGACAGACAGTAAGCCCTGCCACCTCTCTAGCCATAAACCAACAGGTTTTGCTTTACTCCCAAAAGCAATTTTCAGTAAGCTGAAGTTACCCAAAGAGAAAAAGGAGTATGTCAAGGCTGTATATTGTCACCCTGCTTCTTTAACTTCTATGCAGAGTACATCATGAGAAATGCTGGGCTGGAAGAAGCACAAGCTGAAATCAACATTGCCAGGAGAAATATCAATAACCTCAGATATGCAGATGACACCACCCTTGTTGCAGAAAGTGAAGAGGAGCTAAAAGCCTCTTGATGAAAGTGAAAGAGGAGAGTGAAAAAGTTGACTTAAAGCTCAACATTCAGAGAACTAAGATCATGGCATCTGGTCCCATCACTTCATGGGAAATAGATGGGGAAACAGTGGAAACAGTGTCAGACTTTATTTTGGGGGGCTCCAAAATCACTGCAGATGTTGATTCCAGCCATGAAATTAAGATACTTACTCCTTGGAAGGAAAGTTATGACCAACCTAGATAGCATATTCAAAAGCAGAGACATTACTTTGCCAACAAAGGTCTGTCTAGTCAAGGCTATGGTTTTTCCTGTGGTCATGTATGGATGTGAGAGTTGGACTGTGAAGAAGGCTGAGCGCCGAAGAATTGATGCTTTTGAAGTGTGGTGATGGAGAAGACTCTTGAGAGTCCCTTGGACTGCAAGGAGATCCAACCAGTCTATTCTAAAGGAGATCAGTCCTGGGTGTTCTTTGGAAGGACTGATGCTAAAGATGAAACTCTAATACTTTGGCCACCTCATTCGAAGAGTTGACTCACTGGGAAAGACTCTGATGCTGGGAGGGATTGGGGGCAGGAGGAGGACAGGATGACAGAGGATGAGATGGCTGGATGGCATCACTGACTTGATGGACATGAATCTGGGTCAACTCCAGGAGCTGGTGATGGACAGGGAGGCCTGGTGTGCTGCGATTCATGGGGTCGAAAAGAGTCGGACACGACTGAGCGACTGAACTGAACTGAAGGGTCCCTAGCTGAGTAGCGTGATCACACACAACACAGTCACTACAGTACAAACCGCGCCCCCTGCGCACCACGGGAGGGTCTGAGACGACACACACGGCGGCGGGAAGCGCCCTGCGCCCTGCAGCTCTGCGCCGGGACTAGGGGAAAGACCGCCCGGCTTCGAGTGGCCCCATAAGGTGCAGCAGTGCGGCCTGCAGTCGGCACTTTCCGCCGCCTCACTGGAGGAGGGACGGCCAGGAAACCGGGGCGAGCGGTCCAGCGCAGGCGGCAGCCACCCGCAGCGGGGAGGGCCGGGGCCCGCTCGGGCTCTGAGGCTGGCCTTGGGCTCCTCAGGCAACCCCGGGGCCGCCTCCCCCGGCGGGCCGCTCGCCGAGCGCAGGGGCCGCCAGGCGCGCGCCCGCCTCCCGCCACGGCCTGTCCACGGCACCACGGCTCGTCGCGGCCGCCCGCCGGGCAGCCGCCGGCTCCGGCTCCCGCGGAAACACCGGGCGCTCGGCGCTCCCTCAGGCGCTCCCGTCCCCGCGCAGCGGGAGCCCCGGCCGCCGCGCCGCCGCCGCTCGAGCACCTCAGCCCAGCCCCGGCCGCCGCGCCGCCGCCGCGGCACCTTTATCCCTTTCCAAAATGGCGCCCTGCGCGATGACGTCACTGTCCCGCCTCCTCAGGCCCCGGGCGGGGGCGGGTCCGCCGGGAGGCTCGCCCGCGCGGGGCGGGGCTCACCGCCGCCAGGGCCGCGGGCGCTCCGACTGCGCCTGCGCGCGCCGCGCCGCGCCGCGCCCCGCCCCCTGCGGGGAGGAGTCCGGGCCGCCGCGCGCGCTGCCGCAGGCCTGGCGCCGCCCTGCAGGTCGGGCGCGGGGATGCTGCTGGCCCCGCGCACCCCGGGCAGCTTCGGAGGCCGCGAGACGGTCCCGGGCCCGCCTGGCCCACGTGGGGCCTCCCCCACCTGAGGGCATCTTGCCGGCCCGCTGACTCTGGCCGTACGCGCCCCCGGCTCCGGCGACCGGGGCCGGTGTCCACCTTTGACGGCAGCCTGGTCGGCCTGGGTTCCTTCAGCCCCCGCGCCCGCGTCAGTGTCCGGTCCTGGGGAAGTGGTGGTGCAGTGCAGTGTGGCCCAGCCTCCCTTCGTTCGTGGGTGTGTTTTCTGTGGCCTGCGTAGAGATTATTCATTTGTGGGGTTTATGTGTTCGAAGTCATAACTTTCAGTGATACTGTAAAGCTGGTGGTGACCGCGTGTCACACTAGAAGATGGCCCTCCTACATCAGGAGCTGCTGCTGCTGCTGCTAAGTCGCGTCAGTCGCGTCCGACTCTGTGCGACCCCATAGACGGCAGCCCACCAGGCTCCCCCGTCCCTCGGGTTCTCCAGGCAAGAACACTGGAGTGGGTTGCCATTTCCTTCTCCAATGCATGAAGGTGAAAAGAGAAAGTGAAGTCGCTCAGTCGTGTCCGACTCTTCACGACCCCATGGACTGCAGCCCGCCAGGCTCCTTGGTCCATGGGATTTTCCAGGCAAGAGTACTGGAGTGGGGTCCCATTGCCTTCTCCGACATCAGGAACATTTGTCCACAAATAGAGCATTTTGATTCGCTCAGGCTGCGTGCCACATTGCTCATGGCCCAGAAGGCTGGAGGGTAAACAGCAAATGCCTGCCCTCAGGGAGCGCATGTCTTGGTTTGAGTGAGTGAAGTTCCCTCAGTCCTGTACAACTCTTTGTGACCCCATGGACTACACAGTCCATGGAATTCTCCAGGCCAGAATACTGGAGTGGGTATCCTTTCCCTTCTCCAGGGGATCTTCCCAACCCAGGGATCAAACCCAGGTCTCCCGCATTGCGGGCAGATTGTCTACCAGCTGAGCCATCAGGGAAGCCCAAGAATACTGGAGTGGGTAGCCTATCCCTCCTCCAGCAGATCTTCCTGACCCAGGAATTGAACTGGGGTCTCCTGCGTTGCAGGCAGATGCATCTGGGTTTAGGGATACAGAAAATAGCAGGAATATAGCAAATCCTGTAGTAGATCAGATGGAGTTGGACAGAAAACTAGAGGGGGAAAGAGTGAGGGAGTGCCTGTTGGATGGTGGCGGTTTTAAACAGGGTGCCTGGAGAAGAGCTCAGGAGGATGAGGGAGCAAGCCACGCCGACGTGGGAGGAGTGTGTGCGGGGAGTGGGATGGAGTCCAGGCAAGACGGGAAGCTGTGGGGCCATGAGCAGAGAGGGGTCACGGGTGACTTGGCATTTAACGGCCACCGTGACTGCTGTGCTGAGAACACACTGTAGGGAGCCAAGGCCGTCCAGGCAGAGGGATGAGCGTTCAGCCGTCATGGATGTGGTGATTGTACAGAGAGGACTTGAGTGCTGGTCAGGGGTCAGCGGCATTTTGAGGGTGGAGCGCTTGGGGCCGTGGTGAAGTAGGCGCAGTGTGAGAGAGAAGGGACTCAGGGACGCTGCACGCCTTGGTCTGAGCGCCCAGGACCAGGGAGTCTCCTGGCCCCGAGATGGCGGCAGCTGGGCCGGCGCAGGCGTGCAGGCTGTCGCAGAGACTGGTCCTGAACTTGCGGAGTGGTCGCAAAGGTTGCAGGTACAGATCTGCAGCCCTGGGGAAGGAGGCCCTGGAGGTGTAGGTTCCGGAGGCCCTGGAGGTAGAGGCGTTTCAAGCCAGAAGAGCCTGGTGAGCTCCTCACCTTGGAGGGAGGGCAGATGGAGGAGAGGACCGGGTTCAGAACCCAGGAGGAGGCTGAGGAGGAGCCCTATGGGAGGACCAGGAGCACGGACAGGGTGGGGAGGGGCCCGCTTGCAAGCCCCTGGGGAGGAGCTCTGCCGGAGGGCCGTGTGGCCGTGTGCGTGCCCTCGCTGACCTGAGAGCCGGCACGCCAGGGTGGCAGGTGCAGCCTGCTGTGAGAGGGGTGAAGGGAAGTCAGGGAAGAGAGAAGGCGGTGAGGGGCAGCAGCCCTTTGTGAGGCGGAGTGCGGTGGGCGGTGACCTCCTCTTTCCCTGATAGATCTCGCTGGTCTTTCCCCGGGCAGCTGGCAACCCAGGCTCACTCTCAGACTCTCCTACATGCAATTGCTTTAGTGTGTGCTGCAGAGAAGTCTTCTGAAGTGACCACAAGAGAAACTGGTTTTAGTTTAGACTGTATTCTTTGGTTAATTAGTTGCCACTAAATTAAAATCCTAAAACAACAAAAACAACACGAAATGAATGCCTTCCCGAAAGGGTTGAGCCACCTCCTTTGCGTCCCATTGTGCTTCAGCTGATATTGAGACATTTTAAACCGCTCTGTTGTATAATGCCAGTGAACTTTAAATACCCAGCGAGCTACTCTGGTGGGTTCTTACAAGTCCCTGGGCATCACGAAGCAATTTTCTTGTTTTGTTATTTGTAGATCTCTTGGCTAAATTGCGAAATGCCTGGTGTGTATTAGAATCTAGCTTACTGTATTCATACTAGAGGATACCTATAATAGGGAACCTACTACAGAGACAAACAACAGGGATGAGTCAGAAATTTGCCACAGAAGGAAAGGACCCGGACCCAGAAGAGCACACGCTGTGTGATTCCAGCTGCGGGATGATTTGAGTCTTCTGTGTCTGCTTCACTAGGGCATAGGACCAGGAGTAAGTCACGTGGGAATCTAGGTGTTGCTGTGAAGGTATTTCGTAGGCGTGGTTAACCCCTGGGATCGGCTGACTTTAAGGGAAGAAGGTGACCCCTGGTGATGTAGGTGGACCTCACCCCATCGGTTGAAAACTTCACGAACAAATACTGAGGTCTCTCAGGGAAGAAGTTCTGCCTCAAGACTGCAACCCCCCCCCCGCCCCCCGCTGTGCGACTTTCCAGCCTGCAACACGGACTTCAGACGTGCCAGCTCCTGAGATCAAGTGAGCTGTTTCCTTAAGATGAGTCTCTTACTGTGTCTCACATATCCAGTTGGCTCTGTGTCTCTGGAGAACCCTGAAGTTCTGAAACAGGCTAAACCTGCAGGGAACTCTGTTCAGTGTTGTGTGGCAGCCTCGGCAGGAGGGGAGTTTGGGAGAGAACTGATACCGGTGTATGTATGGCTGAGCTCCCTCGCTGCTCGCCTGAACCTGGCACGACATTGTTAACTGGCTACAGTTGTTGCTGTTCAGGCGCTCAGTCGTGTCCGACCCTAGTGACCCCGTGGCCTATCGCCCACCAGGCTCCTCTGTCCATGGAATTTTCCAGGCACGAGTACCGGAGTGAGTGGGTTGCAGTTTCTTCCTCCAGTTAATTGGCTATACCCCGATACAAAATAAAAGTTGAAAAAGGCTAAACAACCCGCTAGTGGTAGGGGTGGTAGTTGCCGAGCAGGGAGGGGGGTTGACTGGGAAGGAGCACGAGAGAACTTTCCAGGGTCATGGAGACGTTCCAGGTCTTACTGGAGAAGAGATTACACAAGTGTACGTACGCAGCCATCGAAACTCCTCAGCACCAAGCCATGCAGTGCAGGTGGGTCCGTTTTACTGTATGTGAGTTACATCTCAATAAAATAGCTTTTTAAAATTATAGCTTACAACTTGCCATATGTGTAATTTTTCTCCAAGCCTAAAGAGGACTTTATGTCTTATGAGTTTGGAAGAAATCATGGAGAAACATGCCCTGTTAATCTTCCCGGCATGCTTATATTTAAAAAAAAAAAAATTTCTTTGAGCTATTCAGAGTTCAGGGACTAAATGCCATTTAACAAGCTAAATGAGGGTTATTTTCCAGTTGAGACACAGTCGCCCACCTAGAGATAGACCCTCCTGGAGTAGGGCAGCCTGATTCAGAAGCTCGTTGGGGTTGGGTGTCTGGCCCCACCCCTGGGCTGCTTGGGGCCAGGCGGGCTGTGTGAGCAGCTCCGGAGCGCCTACCCTGGGCCCTTCACACCCCTCCTGTGGCCCTGGGGTGGTGTCTGGCTCAGAGTGCAGCTGCTGGGTCATGCCTCTGACTCTTAAGACAGCTTTTTAAGAGAAGATTTAGGTTCACAATGAAATTGAGAAGGAAGTGCCAAGGTTTCCCCTGTACCCTGGGTTTCCACACCTGTACAGCCTCCTCCTTTGTCAGCATCTCTCAGCAGGACGGTGCCTGCGAGAGCTAGGATGAACCCGTGTTGATAGATCACCTCCCAGAGTTCCCAGTGTGACCGGGGCTTGCTCCTGATGGCGTCCGTTCTGTGGGTTTAGATGAACGTGCCATGCCGTCTCCATCGCTGTGACATCACACCGTGTGTTTCCACTGCCTTAAAAGTCCTCTGTGCTCCCTCCCTCCCTGCAGCGAGTGCTGAGCTTGTCAGGGCCTCCATGGTATCACCTTTTCCAGAAGGTCTCCGTCAGCTCTTTTCATGTGCATTTGGTTCTTCCATATCTTTTCATGGCTTGACAAATAATTCGGTTTTCTTGCTGAGCAATATTCCTTTGTCTGGATGGACCGCAGTCTACTAATCCGTTCAGCTACGGAAGGACACCTTAGTTGCTCCCGAATTTTGGTAATTTGAATAAAACTGATGTAAACATCCCTGGCTCTTCATAATTTGCTGCCTCCTTACTGCTGGAGCTCCACTAGCGTTCCAGGCTATTCTGTCTTTGTCTTTACTCCTGCCAATGACCGGATCCCTGGATTTTTCCCCAAATGATTAAGGGAGGAAAAGTGAAACCGCTGTGCTACATTACATGTTAAAAAGGGACTTTGCAGATGGGATCGTTACAGACTTCAGGGGCTTCCTGGCGGCCCAGTGGTTAGCACTCCACGCTTCCACTGCTGGCGGCGTGGGTTCAGAGCCTGGAAAGGTGCTGCAAGCTGCGAGGTATGGCAAGAGCAACAATGAAAAGAAAGAAAAGGCTATAGACCTGAGCACAGAGAGGTAATCCAGGAGCAACTGTGTGGAGTCTAACCACACAGCGCGTAAAAAAGCAGAGAACTTTCTCCAGCTGGAGACACGCAGACGGGAAAGTCAGATTCGCGGTGTGTGAGGCCTTGGCCTGTCCGTGCTGGGGGACCACGTGGGAGGCACAGGAAGGAGTGCAGGCAGCCTGGAGCAGCCGGGGCCAGGCTCCCGAGGAGGTCCCTGGTTCCACAACCCACCAACCTCAAAGGCCAGGAAACAGCCAACAGCTGGAAGGAAAACCGAGGGACACGCGTCCCCAGAGCATCTGGGGGATGGCACTGCTGAGGGCCGCCTGGATGCTCCAGGCCGGGGCCAGCTGAGCCACGCTCCCGTGTCTGTGAGGGCATTCATGGAAGACACTGACGCTGAGTTGGCGGGCTGAGTAGAGGTACCTCCCGAGCGGGGGTGGGAATGTGGGTGGCAGGTGTCAGCCAGCCCCTCGGAGCCTGAACACAGCAGACGGAAGGCTGAGTGTACGAGGCTGTGCTGTCTTCGCCTGCCGGTCTTGAAGCGGGCACGTTGGTCTTGACCTGCCTCTGACTCAGACCATGGTTCTCCCGGGACTCAGGTCTTCAGACAGCAGGTCTTAAGGCTTCTCAGCCCTCAGCCTCCATAATGTCTCTCTCTATACGTGTGCACATACGTGTGCCTGCGCATGTGCTCAGTGTGTGCAGAGTGTGTCTGACTCTGCGACCTCATGGACTTCAGCCCACCAGGCTCCTCTGTCCGTGGGATTTTCCCGGCAAGAACACTGGAGTGGGTTGCCATGCCCTCCTCCAGGGGATCTCCCCAACTCAGGGGTCAAACCTGAGTCACCTGAATTGCAGGCAGATTCTTGACTGCTGAACCACCAGGAAAGCCATCTATCTATCTATCTATACGTCAGTTCAGTCACTCAGTCGTGTCCGACTCTTTGCGACCCCATGAATCGCAGCACGCCAGGCCTCCCTGTCCATCACCAACTCCCGGAGTTCACTCAGACTCACGTCCATCGAGTCCGTGATGCCATCCAGCCATCTCATCCTCGGTCGCCCCCTTCTTCTCCTGCCCCCAATCCCTCCCAGCATCAGAGTCTTTTCCAATGAGTCAACTCTTCGCATGAGGTGGCCAAAGTACTGGAGTTTCAGCTTCAGCATCATTCCTTCCAAAGAAATCCCAGGGCTGATCTCCTTCAGAATGGACTGGTTGGATCTCCTTGCAGTCCAAGGGACTCTCAAGAGTCTTCTCCAACACCACAGTTCAAAAGCATCAATTCTTTGGCGCTCAGCCTTCTTCACAGTCCAACTCTCACATCCATACATGACCACAGGAAAAACCATAGCCTTGACTAGACGGACCTTAGTTGGCAAAGTAATGTCTCTGCTGTTGAATATACTATCTAGGTTGGTCATAACTTTCCTTCCAAGGAGTAAGCGTCTTTTAATTTCATGGCTGCAGTCACCATCTGGAGTGATTTTGGAGCCCAAAAAATTAAAGTCTGACACTGTTTCCACTGTTTCCCCATCTATTTCCCATGAAGTGATGGGACCAGATGCCATGATCTTCGTTTTCTGAATGTTGAGCTTTAAGCCAACTTTTTCACTCTCTTTCACTTTCATCAAGAGGCTTTTTAGTTCCTCTTCACTTTCTGCCATAAGGGTAGTGTCATCTGCATATCTGAGGTTATTGAGATTTCTCCCGGCAATCTTGATTCCAGCTTGTGTTTCTTCCAGTCCAGCATTTCTCATGATGTACTCTGCATAGAAGTTAAAGAAGCAGGGTGACAATATACAGCCTTGACATACTCCTTTTCCTATTTGGAACCAGTCTGTTGTTCCATGTCCAGTTCTAACTGTTGCTTCCTGACCTGCATACAGATTTCTCAAGAGGCAGGTCAGGTGGTCTGTACTCCCATCTCTTTCAGAATTTTCCACAGTTTATTGTGATCCACACAGTCAAAGGCTTTGGCATAGTCAATAAAGCAGAAATAGATGTTTTTCTGGAACTCTCTTGCTTTTTCCATGATCCAGCGGATGTTGGCAATTTGATCTCTGGTTCCTCTGCCTTTTCTAAAACCAGCTTGAACATCAGGGAGTTCACGGTTCACGTATTGCTGAAGCCTGGCTTGGAGAATTTTGAGCATTACTTTACTAGCATGTGAGATGAGTGCAATTGTGCGGTAGTTTGAGCATTCCTTGGCATTGCCTTTCTTTGGGATTGGAATGAACACTGACCTTTTCCAGTCCTGTGGCCACTGCTGAGTTTTCCAAATTTGCTGACATATTGAGTGCAGCACTTTCACAGCATCATGTTTCAGGATTTGAAGCAGCTCAACTGGAATGCCATCACCTCCACTAGCTTTGTTCGTAGTGATGCTTTCTAAGGCCCAGTTGACTTCACTTTCCAGGATGTCTGGCTCTAGATTAGTGATCACATCATCATGATTATCTGGGTCGTGAAGATCTTTTTTGTACAGTTCTTCTGTGTATTCTTGCCACCTCTTCTTAATATCTTCTGCTTCTGTTAAGTCCCGACCATTTCTGTCCTTTATCGAGCCCATCTTTGCATGAAATGTTCCCTTGGTATCTCTAATTTTCTTGAAGAAATCTCTAGTCTTTCCCATTCTGTTCTTTTCCTCTATTTCTTTGCATTGATCGCCGAAGAAGGCGTTCTTATCTCTTCTTGCTGTTCTTTGGAACTCTGCATTCAGATGCTTATATCTTTCCTTTTCTCCTTTGCTTTTCACCTCTCTTCTTTTCACAGCTATTTGTAAGGCCTCCCCAGACAGCCATTTTGCTTTTTCACATTTCTTTTCCATGGGGATGGTCTTGATCCCTGTCTCCTGTACAATGTCATGAACCTCATTCCATAGTTCATCAGGCACTCTATCTATCAGATCTAGGCCCTTAAATCTATTTCTCACTTCCACTGTATAATCATAAGGGATTTGATTTAGGTCATACCTGAATGGTCTAGCGATTTTCCCTATTTTCTTCAATTTGAGTCTGAATTTGGTAATAAGGAGTTCATGATCTGAGCCATAGTCAGCTCCTGGTCTTGTTTTTTTTTGACTGTATAGAGCTTCTCCATCTTTGGCTGCAAAGAATATAATCAATCTGATTTTGGTGTTGACCATCTGGCGATGTCTGTGTGTAGAGGCTTCTCTTGTGTTGTTGGAAGAGGGTGTTAGCTATGACCAGTGCATTTTCTTGGCAAAACTCTATTAGTCTTTGCCCTGCTTCATTCCGCATTCCAAGGCCAAATTTGCCTGTTACTCCAGGTGTTTTTTGACTTCCTACTTTTGCATTCCAGTCCCCTATAATGAAAAGGACATCTTTTTGGGGTGTTAGTTCTAAAAGGTCTTGTAGGTCTTCATAAAACCGTTCAACTTCAGCTTCTTCAGCATTACTGGTTGGGGCATAGACTTGGATAACTGTGATATTGCATGGTTTGCCTTGGAGACGAACAGAGATCATTCTGTCGTTTTTGAGATTGCATCCAAGTACTGCATTTCGGACTCTTTTGTTGACCATGATGGCTACTCCATTTCTTCTGAGGGATTCCTGCCCACAGTAGTAGATATAATGGTCATCTGAGTTAAATTCACCCATTCCAGTCCATTTTAGTTTGCTGATTCCTAGAATGTCGACGTTCACCCTTGCCATCTCTTGTTTGACCACTTCCAATTTGCCTTGATTCATGGACCTGACATTCCAGGTTCCTATGCAATATTGCTCTTTACAGCATCGGATCTTGCTTCTATCACCAGTCACATCCATAGCTGGGTATTGTTTTTGCTTTGGCTCCATCCCTTCATTCTTTCTCAGTAGAGTTATTTCTCCACTGATCTCCAGTAGCATATTGGGCACCTAATGACCTGGGGAGTTCCTCTTTCGGTATCCTATCATTTTGCCTTTTCATACTGTTCATGGGGTTCTCAAGGCAAGAATACTGAAGTGGCTTGCCATTCCCTTCTCCAGTGGACCACATTCTGTCAGACCTCTCCACCATGACCCGCCCGTCTTGGGTTGCCGCGCAGGCATGGCTTGGTTTCATTGAGTTAGACAAGGCTGTGGTCCTAGTGTGATTAGATTGACTAGATTTCTGTGAGTATGGTTTCAGTGTGTCTGCCCTCTGATGCCCTCTTGCAACACCTACCAACTTACTTGGGTTTCTCTTACCTTGAGCGTAGGGTATCTCTTCACGGCTGCTCTAGCACAGCACAGCTGCTGCTCCTTACCTTCGACGAGGGGTATCTCCTTACCGCTGCTGTTCCTGACCTTCAACGTGGGAATACTCCTCTAGGCCCTCCTGTGCAACCCTCCTCGGGTTGCTCCTCCCGGCCGCCGGCCCTGGCCTTGGGTGTGGGTGGCTCCTCCCAGCTGCCGCCCCTGGCCTTGGGCTTGGGGTGGCTCCTCAGGGTTACCGCTCCTGGCCTCGGGCGCAAGGTGGCTTCTCCCGGCCACCCCTGACCTCGGATGTGGGTTGTCCCCTCCCGGCCGCCACTGGCCTGGGACGCTGGGTAGCTCCTCCCGGACACCGCCCCTGACCTTGGATGTGGCCCACTGGCGCCGCCGCTTGCGCTTAGTGCCATATATATATATGTATATGTATGTATATATGTATATATATGTACACACACACACACACACACGGCTATCTATCTGGTTCGGTTCAGTTCAGTTCATTTCAGTTGCTCAGTTGTGTCCAACTCTGCAACCCCTCTGAACCCCCATGAACTCCAGCACGCCAGGCCTCCCTGTCCATCACCAACTCCCAGAGTTTACCCAAACTCATGTCCATTAAGTCGGTGATGCCATCCAACCTTCTCATCCTCTGTCGTCCCCTTCTCCTCCTGCCTTCAATCTTTCCCAGCATCAGCGTCTTTTCAAATGAGTCAGTTCTTTGCATCAGGTGGCCAAAGTATTGGAGTTTCAGTTTCAACATCAGTCCTTCTGATGAACACCCAGAACTGATCTCCTTTAGGATGGACTGGTTGGATCTCCTTGCAGTCCAAGGGGCTCTCAGGAGTCTTCTTATCTATGTATGTATCTGACAGCCTCACTATCTGACAAGCCTCACCGATAATGGGACCTGCTGTCCTACTTTTCCTGGGAGGCAGGACTCTCAGTGCTAGAACCAGGACAGCCCCAGGCAAGCAGGGTCATCGTCACCTCACTTAGGAAGATAGTCAGAGGGAAGGCTGCCAAGTGGCTGAGCCTGGAGGAGCAGGTCTGGGACGTGGCTGAAAGATTCTGTGGGGACGAAGCCCAGAGGAGGCAACCACAGGACTTCCTTGGCGGCTGTGTGGAATGACCACAGCCCGATGGGTCCACACCACTGGCCCTTGTGCTCACGGCCTGAGGCTGGTGTGAGCAGGGCCATGTTGCCTGCAGAGGCTCCCGGGGAGGGCCCTTCCTACCCCCCTGGCTCTGGTGGCCACAGTGTCCCTGGGTTGTGGGGCGTCCTCCCAGCCTCTGCCTCCATCAGGTGCCTCTCCTCCCTCCCCCCAAGCGTTCTGTCTGATGTCCCTCTGTCTCTCTTTGGTAAGGACACCTGTCACTGGATTTAGGGCCACTCAGAAGCCAGGATGACCTCATCTTAGATCTGCAATGTAATCCCTTCTGCAAAGACCCTTTTCCCAAACAGGGTCACACTTGCAGTTCCGGGTCTGGGGCGTGGACTCCTCCTCTGGCCTCCCCGCCCGGCCCCCTCCAGCAGTGCCCTCGGGGATGTGTTTGTGTTTAGCAGGTGATGTGTTTCGTGGTTCAGATTGATGGGAGACAGAGTCATAACTGACCCCGATTCTGGGGCGTGTAGGTGCGTCCCAGACATGAGTGAGTCCCGGGTCAGCACAGCTGCTTCCTGTAGCATTAGGACAGGCCAAGTGTCCCAGCATCTCAGCAACACTGCAGGCAGGTCCCCAAAATGTAACATTTGGGGAGCCATGCATGTCACTGGCGGGTCAGAGGTCACCAAGCCCTTCCTCTGAGCCAGGGGCTCACACCCGTCCTCCCTCCTCACCCACAGCGTCCTGCTCACAGCGGAACCAACTGCTCTCTTCTCTTCCTCTGGTTCCCCAACTTTTTCAGGATGCCCAGCACACAAGCTCACAGGAGGAAACACTCGATTGTAGCTTAATCTGCCTGGGGGCCCCCAGCCCTTCGGGTTCCCCTGAGGGGATGAGCTCAGGCCAAGGGCGGAGCCAGAGCCCAGTGCCCGCACCTGGGGGGCAGCTGGGCCAGCGCCACCTACGCAGAGGGACCTGGCACGGCCAGACCCCCAGACCCGGAGGCGGCCGGGGATTTCCCACCGTGGTCTTGTCCAGAAATACTCAGGGGCTTCTCTGCCCTTTGTGGTTTTTGGAGCAACAGACCAAGGTCATGGGTGTGAGGTGATTGGACCCTCCGTTTCCGAGTGTCCCTGAGCAGAGGGGTCTGGGAGAAACGTCATAGGTTTTCCTGGGGGAAAAAAAAAAATCTCTCTGTAAATTAGACACCCACCTGCACCTGTGTTTCTCAGTGTTCTGGAACACTGTCAGTCATGTGGTGTTATCTCTGAATCAGATATTTAAAATTGAGAAAACACTTGCTCATTTTAAGTGTTTTTTCTTTTAAAGAAATAATTCACAGTGGGGATAACTTCCTTTCGAAAGCAAAAACGTGAACATCATGATATTCTGCAGCGTGGTTTTGTTCTCTAGATTCTAAAAATTAAGGCCGATCCAAGGCGGCATGGAGCCCTCCTGTCGGCAGAGGATCAGACCCCAAAGCACGCAGCTGAGGCTGTCTGGTGATTTTCCTTTGCTGGGAGCAGTTTTGAATTTTAAATTATGCGCAGTAAATGTCAAATCTCCCTCCATTTATCTCAGTAACTTAGGAATTCTGTATATTGAGAAAGATCTTTGTTCTTCAAAGGCTCCTTGACAATCTGAGTCTCCTGGTCTCCTGTGGGAGCCAGACTGCCTGATTGATGGGGTGGCTGGAGCCTGCAGGAGGCCCCAGAGGAGGGCCGCCTGCCCTGGCATGCCAAACCCTGCACCCAGACCTCGCACCCCAGACCCCACACCCCCACCCACACCCCCACCCCGCGCCCAGACCCCGCGCTTCTTCCTCTGCCTCCTGGTCAGCTCCCATCTGCCTCCAGGACCCCCTCTCCCTGGCCGCTTTCTTTCTGCTGTGGTGACGGTGAGCTTCCGACGCCGGCCTCCCGTGCGGGGTGCGCGGTGCAGACCACCGATTGCACGGTGGGGGTCCCTCGCGGGCACACAGTTGGGCCCGACACCCAGGAGTTCAGGCTGCCTTCCAGCACCAACTGGAAATGCGCAGGGCGAGGGCGTCGCTCCCAGGACCCGCCCTGGACGGTGCCGGTTCCCTGGAGTCCAGTCTGAGCTCTGAGAACAAGGCCCCGTACGCGGTGGGGATTTGGGGCATGGACCCCCGATACACAGCAACTCCGGGAATGACAGCTGGGGTGAACGCGCGCCCCAGGCGGCCCCGGCATGGGCAGCCTAGTGACCGCGTGCTCAGCCCCGGGGTGGGGGCTGGTGTCCACCCGTCCCTCCCCGGGGACACGGGGCCAAGGCGCTCGGACTCTGGGTCACGAGTTCCCGAAGCCTGCCCTGCAACTCGGCTGCAGGCGCTCGGTCCCCAGTGCGAGTCTGTCTCCGCCTCCTGGCGGACAGGCGCAGTCACCCCACGCGGCCACGGAGGTCACAGGAAAGACGGAGGAAAGCTCTGGAAACTGTCGCTGTGTCTACTTGTGGGTGGTTTTTGTTACTGAGCTTTAGAGAGCGGGCGGCCACGCTCCCGCCCCGATCCCTTTCTGCAGAGTGGGGTCAGCTGGAGGGGGCGGCGAGGGTCCCGGGCCGCTCGCGGGTGGCCGTCCCGGATGCACCCGGGCCTTTCCTCGGCTGCCCTCTGCTGGCCACGCGGGGAAGCGCGAGGCCGCTGCGGGAGCAAGCCCGGGGCTGCTCTGGGAGCTGGGCACTGTGGCCTCAGAAGCATTTTGGAAACGGGGGACCCTAGGGGCGGGGCCCACACTGGGGGCTCTGCTTGCGGGGCGGGTGAGCACTGTGGTCGAGCAGCAGCGGGTTCAGAGAGCTCTGTGTCCGCGTCCGCAATGGAGGGAGAGGCCGTGGGGCCACCTGCTGAGGGTGGACTTGCCCAGCGGTGGTGAGGACCAGGCCTGCCTGGGGTGGACAGTTCACCCGACCAGCCCAGAACCACCGCAGAAAAGCAGGGGCAGAGCCCTCCCCGCTCAGGGGTCTCCGAGCTCAGGGCTGCGCCTAGCCCTGTGGGAGGCCGCACTGGTCTTTCGATCACCGGTTGCAATACAGCCTCTGCTTGGAGAGCCGTGGCTACCCCACGGCCAGTGTCTTGCAGAGTGTTTGTGAGTCTGATGTTTTGATGAATGTGAGCCATCCTAGGAGGAAACACATCCTTTCAGTTACTTTTATTTAAATTAAAAAAACCAAGTCCGCACCCCAGGAAGAGGCGTGAGTTGCCCTGCTCTGTAGGAGGCTCATGGCTCCGGCTGAGAGGCCGAGTGGAGCCAGGCGCCCATCCTTTCCGTGCTCCCTGCGCTGCCCCAGGGCTGCGGCCGAATGCGGCCTGGATCATCTTCCCAAGGCTCATCGGGAGGGTTCGAGACCCGCCCGGCTCGGGGTGTTGGTGGTGGGGGTGGTAAGGGGTGGGGTAGGAGTGCGCAGGCTGGGGGTGTGAGGGGGTGCTGGCTGCCCGTCTTCCAGGACGCCACCCCCACCCCCCCCACCCCCGGTTGTCCCTGCCAGGGGGTGGAGCTGAAGCCCAGCGGTCACCTGGGCCCCTCCTCGTGGGACGAAGTGGATGAGCCATGGGGCTGCACAGGCAGAGGCCAAGATGAGAAGCAAATCTTCACTGAAGACGTTGAGCGCAAGCCTGAGGGTCAAGCTGCGACTTCGTGGGCACGGTCGTCGAAGGAGAATATGACCGGCCGTCCCTGTGCTGGGCCTGTGTCGCTCGGCGGGCTTGCCCGGGCCATGGGGGGTGGGCCTGCTCTCTGGTCGCGGGCCATGGGCTCTCCTGGCGGGGGTCTCTCTTGCTGGGGAGCACAGACAGGCTCCAGGGGGCCGGGCTCAGTGGCTGCAGTTCCCAGGCTCCAGGGCGAGCGTTCGGTAGCTGCTGCACACAGGCTTGGGTGCTGTGTGGCATGTGGGACCTTCCTGGACCTGGGATTGGGAAGCCCTATGACTGTGGTCCTGACACAGACGCACACAGACACACACAGACTTATGCACACACCCTACACAGACACACACCCCAGACGCTTCCTGGCCCCGGCCACAGACACGGCCCAGAGCCCCTGTGTCTGCTCTTGGTCTCCAGCATCAGCTCCCGCTAAGCGGGGCACTGCTCCCCGAATCTGGGCAGGGGAAGCACAAGGTGAGCCTGTGAGACCAGGAAGAGGGAGGTCAGGGTCTCTGAGACCCCGGGAGGTGGCTCTCCTGCCAACAGTGGACGCCGGTGCCTCCTGCCATCTCCCTGTGGGCCTTTGCCACCCCTACAAGAGTGTCGGTCCCAGAGGGAGGCGGGCCGGAGGGATTTGGGGCGGGGGTGTCCTGGGGACCCATCCAGGCCCACCTTCCACTGCCTCCTGAGACCCCAGGAGCTCGCTCTGGGCGAGGGTGTCCTGAGTCCTGGCCAAATGCAGGCCCCTGGTTGTACCTAGGAGGTGTTCACAGATACACAAGCCTACGAAGGTCTTGCACGGCCCAGCATATAGTGTGTAATTTTAAAGTCTACTTTAGAAAGGGAATGTTTCTTTTAGAAAAAGAAGAGAGTGGTTTGATTAAATCCACTGTGCTTATCCTGTGGCCTGCAACTTCTCCAGATTAAAGGAAAGACTCGGGTGGCCGAGGGCACTGGAGAGAGGGAGGAGGTGGGCGGCGGGGCGGTCGGCTCCTGGGCGGGAGCTGGTGGGTCTGATTGGGGTGAGGAAGGGTCCCGGAGCAGAGGGGGAATAGAAGGGGCGTCTACAGAGCAGATGGGAGAAAAATGGATAAGCTAGACTTCATTGGAATAAAAGAAGACTTCTGCTCTGTGAAAACCGCTGTTAAGAGAATAAAAAGATGAGTCACCGACCGGGAGAAATGTAGTTGCAAAAACAACATTTGATGAAGGACTTGTATCCAAAATGTACAGAGGAGTCCAGAGAAGTGAGACGGGGGCGGGCGAGCGCCCCGAGGCTGTGTGACAAAGCGCCGCGGCCCTGCTGGCTGGAAAAAGAGGAATCTGTTCGCTCGCAGCCCGGGCGGCCCAGCTCCAGAATCAGGACCGCTGGGACCAAAGCGAGACGCCGGCAGGGCCCCGCTCCGTCCGGAGCGCCGAGGGGCGACCCCGCGCCCTCCGCAGCTTCAGGGGCCGCTGGCGCCCGGCTGCGGTCTCTGCCTTCGCCCCACGCGGCCTCCGCTCTGTGCGGCGGCCTCTCTCCGCCTCCCTCGTGACGGCGGTAGGGCTGGCCAGCCCCACCCTCCTATCGAGCCGGGCTCCTCCTCCGCCCCAGGGGCCCAGGGGGCCCAGCAGGGGCGGGTCCCTCCCGGCTTGGCTCTGGGACCTCCTTCTAAAGCAAGAGATGCGGGGACTGGGTCCCCACTGCCGCACATCAGCTCGGCCCCTGCTCTACAGCTGGAGAACACGGGCGGGGAGGGGTCTCTGCTTCAAGGCGCTCCCAGCCCCGCAGGGCGTGGACATACAGGTCCCGTCCAGGGCCGTCCAGGAAGGCAGGCCTCTGGGAGGAAGCCGCCAGAGCTCCTTAGCGGAAATGGAGTCTCGTGCCAGCGCCTGTGAGGTCAGCCCAGTGGCCCGGGGGGCGGGGGGGGCCTGCCCCGACTTGGGTCAAGGGTAAGCAGGGCGGTCAGGCCACGCAGTGAGGATGCCACAGGTCAGCGACAGAAGTGACGGGAGTCAGCCTTGCTCTGATCTAGAATGTACGTGTGACGCCAAGGTACGTTCAATCAGAAACCCGCCTGGAGCACAGTCTGGCTCATCACAGACTCACACAAGCGCCGGGGCCACGTGCAGATATCTAATGTGCTTCCGAATAAATGTTCTTTCTTTTTGTTGTTGTTGTTGGCTGTGTTGTGTGGTTTGTGAAGCTCCCCTGGAGAAGGAACTGGCAACCCACTCCAGAATTCTTGCCTGGAGAGTTCCACGGACAGAGGAGCCTGACGGGGAACAGTGCACGAGGCTGCAAAGAGTCGGACACGACTGAAGGGACTTAGCAGGCAGCAGGCACTGCGCCTTGTGGGGGCTTAGTTCCCTGACCAGGGAGCTCCCTTCCGCGTCCACCCTCCAGGCTTTGTGGCTGGAGCTCTGGGCGGGCCCCGTGGGGACAGCCATCCAGAGACACGCTCTCGGGGGATGCCCCCTCGGCCAGGGTGGGGCAGGGTCTGGGCTCCCTGGGCAGAAGGAAGGCGGGGGGAGCAGCTGGGGGGCTGTCCGCTGACCGCCTGGCTCCCCTGGACACTTCCGGCCGGATGTGCATGCTGGGTGGGGTGTGAGGGCGTCCCGGGCACCCAAAGAAAATTAGGAGGAAGATGCTGGGAATTCCCTGGGGCGCTCCCAACTGCCTGGCCTGGGTTCAGCCTGGGTTGGAGAACTAAATCCCACTGCAAACGGCTGATGGGAGCGAACCGCCACGGGGTGGCGCCCTTGCACCTCATTTAAAGGGTGGGGAGCCCGCCGCCTCTGTTCAGGGTCCTGAAGTTTTGCTGGCCTTTTGCAAAAGTGTATCCTGATAGGGTGAAATATTGGAATTGCAAAATAGTGAATAAAACTTGCATGTTTTCTGCGTGTGGCAGGCAGCCCCAGGCCGCACCCGAGACTGCTGGTGTGGTGAGCTTCTCTGCCTCTGAGTCTGGAGAAAGTACAAGCAGCCTCGGGTTAGGTGTCATCCCACCTGGCATGGGTGGCCGGCCCCCTGGCTTCTCCCTGGATGACGCTGGGGGAGCAGTTCAGCGTCCGATGGCCTCGCCTCCTGCAGCCGAGGGGATGTGGCCTGGTGCCTGGCAGGCCTCCCCAGCCCCTCTCCTTCCTGCCCACTAGCCAGGAGGGAGTCCCTGGGTTCAGTGGCTCAGGCCTTTGGTGGTGGTATTTGGACATGTGGCCGTCTGAATGTGTTGAAACCTTTCGTCTGGAAGTTGGTCTCGATTTCAGTCTTAGGGCTTATTTTGCCTCTAACAGTGCTCGTGCGTGTGCGGCTGTCGTGTCCGACCCTTTGCGGCCCTGTGGACTGTAGCCCGCCAGGATCCCCTGGCAAGGGCTTCTCCAGGCGAGAGCACTGGAGTGGGTTGGCCTGCCCTCCCCCGCGGCAGCGCTCACACTTCGTAGCCAGGAGAGACAGAGCTTTCTTCCTGGGAATGATCAGAGCTGTGGGATGTGCCTGGCAAGTGGCGCCCTGGAGACCCAAGGGCCCTGCAGAGCCCCCTGCACAGACCTCTCGGGGACACTGCTGATTCAAGGGCAGCAGGGCAGCTCTGTGAAAAGCCTGCTCTCTGACGAGCCCGTGGGCTCATAAGCAGGAAGGAGAGGCACAGGCGTGTGAGTCTCTGAACCCCGGACGCTGGGTCCTGCCAAGTGCACCCCGTTACCTTTTCCTCTCCTGTGACCCTGTCTTTCTCTCCCACCTCGGGTCCAGAACAAGGCCCATCCGCTCACCTCCCCTGCCCCCGACACAGGGCTCTGCAGGTAACGCCACCCCCATGTTTATCACCATAGGTCAAATCTGCTTGCTTTGGACAGCATTAAAGGGTTCATCAGCTCTGACTTTTCAGATGTTTATTAAATTAGAGGCAGTTCAGGTTTTTCCCTTAAATGAACAAAGAGCCAGTGTTGATTTATTTAGTCTGCTTAACACAGTTGCAAGGTGAGGTCTTAAATACAGCTTACCACTTACAGTAGGATGCAGAAAAGTCATTTTGTCACCCGAGAGGATCCCCGGCAGGGGGGGCAGTGCCATTCTCTGGAACCAGGCTCCTCAAGCTGCCCTCTGTTTTCCTGGGACACCAACATGGCTGTGGTCTCATTCGTTGCTTACACACTGGGGAATATTCCAGAAACAGCCACTGAGCATGTGGGCAAGAGGGGGAGCCCTCTGGAGTTTCCCCTCTTGCTTCTGGAGTTGCTCGGTGCTTGGGGGCTGCTGAGGAGATGTGGTGTAATTGAGCCTTGAGGTGACCTCCAGACCCAGACTGGGAGGATGTGGCCGGAAGGTGGGAATGAGAGTTTCACCCATAGGAGAGCTCAGCAAAGAGCGCCTCACGCCGCGGTGGACTGCTCGAGACCTGCGCTTCCACCCCTGCTGCTGCTCCCGTTTATTGCTCAGTTGTGTCCGACTCTTGGTGACCCCATGGACTATAGCTTGCCAGACTCCCCACCCATGGAACTTCCCAGATGAGGATGCTGGAGTGGGTTGCCCCTTCCTCCTCTGGGGATCTTCCCAATCCAGGGATCGAGCTCAGGTCTCCTGCCTGGTTCTTTACCACTGAGCCACCCAGCAAGTCCACTGCGTTGCCACTAGCCACACGGTGCTGTGGAAACGTGGCTAGTGTGGCTGGAGAACTGAGTTTTAAATTTTATTTAAGCTTAATTCATTTAAATGTAACTGAAATAGCTTATGTGACTGATGGTTACCATGTTGGGTGATAAGCTCTAGTAGGAGGTCTAGAGCTCATCCCTATCTTCATCACCGACTCAATGGATGTGAATTTGAGCAAACTCCGGGAGATGGTGAAGGACAGGGGAGCCTGGCGTGCTGCAGTCCACGGGGTCACGAAGAGTTGAACAGAACTAAGTGGCTGAATGACAACAACAAAGGAGCCTCTGGGGCAGCTGGTCTGCATTTCCACCTCCAGTGAAGGTCCAGCCACTGCTGTGCATGCTGGGAGAATCCCAGGATCAGGGGGAGGGTATTAGCCACCCTGTGCATGCTTGGAGAATCCCAGGATCAGGGGGAGGGTATTAGCCACCCTGTGCATGCTGGGAGAATCGACTGTCTTGAAGGGCTTTTGAGGATGAGGGGCACCATATGAGCACCGCCTCCTCTTGGCAAGTCCATCCTTCTCCTGTTGACCACTCCTCCTGACCACACTCGTGAATGTAGGTTTAGCATAGAATTCACAATGGTTCCAATCAGGGAGCCACTGGTGACTTATTTCCCACTTGTCCTCAGCTTCGCAAGAAACCTCGAGTCTTTTCTTCCCAAAGCCCCAGGGTAGCAACAGCATTGCTCTGTGTGGAGGATGGGGAAGCCAACCCACCTACCAGGCCTTAGGGTACAAAGTCCTGCTTGGAAGGCTTTTTGCTCTTCATCTATTTTCATGCTTCTTGTATTAAAGATCCTTAAAGAGTCCAAATGAGGTTCCTGCTTAGGTGTTCAGGCTGGGTACAGAGCCTTTTCAGCACCTCAGACAGAGGCTTTTTCAGACCACACAGCACCCTGCTGTCCCCTTATGTGAAAGGGCAGCCTTGGGTCTCCAAGTCTTCTCTGTGGGCTGAAAGGACAGAATCGGATAAGTCACAGCAGGAACTCTGAGTCTGCTTTGCCGCAATCTCAACATGTGGTGGGTTATAAATATGGGACAGTTTCAGCAGAATCGAGGTAAAGCTTCAGTTTATTAGTGTTAGAACATTAGTGACACTCCCTCTTTCCCGAGGTTGGCTTGAAGGGTGCCTTCTCAGGACCTGGGGGCTCTGGGCAGATGGTGCAGACCCGCCTGCAGCCTCCCCCCTTCCCAGGGCCGCGGCGCCGGTCACAGCCTCTGGGCAGGACTGTTTGTCTTGTCAGACTAGTTGGGCTGTTGTCCCGATGCGGAAAGGCTCCTTGATCTCCCCAGTCAACAGAAATTGACCAGAGGCCAGACAGAGGTTCAGGCAATGCTTTACTGGAGGCCCTGCAGCGTCGGGGGGTGGGGGTAACAGCAGGTCCCCTCGCTCCTCACTCCCCTGGGGCGGGGAGCAGGCTCCTTCCGTGGGGTGGGGTAGGGCTGTCCAGGGGTCGTGCAGGCTCAGGTGGCTTGCCTGCCCTTCAGTAGAGTTGTGAGCAGGGGGCGTGCTGAGTCCCCTGCGTTCGCTCCCAGGCTCTTCAGAAGTGGCAGTTGCGTTTTCGCCCTTTCTAGTTTTGTTGTATTTGTTGCTCAAGGAGACGTCTGTCCAGGTACAAGGACCGCAGCTCAGGGTCCCAGGTCCCAGCTTGCCTCATTCTGCCCAGGCTGGTCTAGGGGTGGTCAAGAGAAGGGCCTTGAACTTTCTAAAAAGTGCATTTTATTTTTCCTTTTTAAAAAGTGTGGTGAATGCCTGTAATATAAAGCGTGTCTCGAGCGTCCAGTTCAGTGGCATTAAAGTTTATGCATAATGTTCTGTAACCATCTCGAGTTCCGTCTCAGGAAGCGTCTCGTTGTCCCAAACAGAGACTCTGCCCCATCACGCACTGCCTGCCTCCCTCCCCCCAGCGCTGGTACCTTCCGCTCTACTCCTTGTCTCTAGAGTCAGGCTCGTCCACGCACCTGGTGAGGTGGGATCACACAGGGTCCCTGGCGGAGCACGTGTAGCCTGAGGTCCTCGGGGTTCACCCGGGCTGTGGCTCGTGTCAGAACCTCCTTCCCTCAGACGCTGAACCGTGTGCTGTGATGTGGATGGACCGCTCGTCCCCTGACGGGCACTGGGATTCTTTCCGCCTTTCCCTGGGTGTGAATCAGGCTGCTTGAACTCGTCTACAGACACCTGTTTGAGTCCTTGCTTTCAATGCTTTTATACTCAGAAGTGGAGTTGCTAGTTCATATGGTAATTCCATTTTTAATTTTTTTTGGAATAATTGCCTTATTGTTTTCTCCAGAGGCTGCACCATTTTACATTCTTGCCGATAATGCACAAAGTTTCCAGTTTCACCACACTTGCCTAAACTTGCTGTTTTCTGTTTTGCTCTTTTTCCCCTCCCTGATGATAGCCGTTCTCATTGTACTTTGATTTGCATTTCCCTAATAATAAGTAATGCTGAGCGTCCTTTCATGTACTTATTTGCTATTGGTCTTTTTTTTTTTTTTTTGAGAAATGTCTACTCGAGACTCTTGCATACTTTTGAATTGGTTTGTGTTCAGTTCAGTTCAGTTCAGTCGCTCAGTTGTGTCTGACTCTTTGTGACCCCATGGACTGCAGCACGCCAGGCTTCCCCATCCTTCCCCATCCTTCACTATCACCTGGAGCTTGCTCAAACTCATGTCCATCGACTCGGTGATGCCATCCATCCAACCATCTCATCCTCTGTTGTCCCCTTCTCCTCCTGCCCTCAATCTTTCCCAGCATCAGGGTCTTTTCCATGAGTCAGCTTTTGGCATCAGGCGACCAAAGTACTTGAGCTTCGGCTTCAGCATCAGTCCTCCCAATGAGTATTCAGGACTGATTTCCTTTAGGATGGACTGGTTGGATCTCCTTGCAGTCCAAGGGACTCTCAAGAGTCTTCTCTTGGTTTGTGGCTTTTTTTGTTGTTGTTGTTATTGTTGACCCACCTTAAACTTTAAACCCGTTGGAAACCTACACCATAGTGCTTGCACCAGTAAGGAATCAGGGACGTATTTCTAATCTGATAAACAACGGATGTAAAGGGCCGGAGCTCCTGCAGGACAGACACTCTGAGCACGTGCAGCGTGCGTGGGTGATCACCTGCCGCCCAGCAGAGTGGCCTCGGCTCAGTTCAGAAGAAGAACGCGGAAGGGCCTCCTCTGTGCTGTCAGAGAGAATACCTCCCTGCAGTGTCCCAAGCTTCAGGGTAAGAATTTGGCTGATGGAGTGGGAGTCATTAGTGCTCTTTTCCTGCGGGGAACATCAAACCCCAACCTAATTATTTGTAAAAGTGAATTTCTCCCCCTGAAAGTTGCGAGCTTTTCATAATTGGTGTGAGAGGCACGGTCTGTGCACACAAACGGGGTGATGGCAAGGCGCCTGCTAACTGGCCAGCAGCCATGGCAAAGCCGGCTGCACCCGAAGAGGAGGTGCCACGGGCTGCCGCGTGAGAAGGGGAAACACTGAGGTGAGTGATCTTGGGTCGTTATTTAATCAGGGGAGAGGCCGGGGAGCTAATGAGGGCTCCAGGAATAGGATTTAATGAGGGGAGAAAAAGCAGGAATTCATGCAAAGGTCAGCAGAACCGTGTAAAGACGCTTGGAATTCTTAATGAGCACTCGTGTCCCGACCTGCTCTTCACAGAAAGACTTTGCGATCATGGAATATGGCTGGTTAGTCTGATGAGGAGCAGTGATACTAACCGTCCTGACGTGCGTTTAGCTCTTGGTGATTGACAAAGCCCATGCAGGGCTCTCTGGCCCCCGGGGATGGGTGTCGTGGCCAGCCTGGCCCCGCAGGGTCTGCCCAGGGTGGGCCGGGGGTCGGGCCACCACCTCCTCGCATCACTCACTCCCCAGAGCGGCGGGCCTTGCCCTGACCTGGTGTGACAGGCAGGTGCGGAGACGTGCTTTCGCTGCAGGGCGCCCAGCCCTGGCCTCCTCTCAGGCCTCTCCGTGCTCTGCCCCTTGGGGACCTGTGGGTGACGGTGGGTCAGCCGGCAGCGTCTCCGTGTCCCTTTCAGGTGTGGGCAGGATCTGGCGCCGGGCGGGCAGGATGGCGGGCTCAGTCCCCTTGGGTCGGGGGCAGCTCTCCTGCAGAGCCCTCAGCCTCCACGGACCTGCCAGCAGGTGGGCCTCATGCTCCCTCCAAGGCCCACCCCAAGGGCCGGCCAGCGGGGTTGCTCATAAAGAAGGCCCGCACTCCCTGCTTGCTGGCAGAGGCCAGCCTGGAAGGTCCCGCAGCAGCTGGTGGGCGCCCGGGAGCTCAGGCAGGCGGCGGTGATGCCGGAAGAGCGTCCTCGCTCCGGCTGCTGCGTCCTAGGGCCTTCTGCCAGGTTCCCGCCGGCTTCCGGCCCAGAGCAATCCCCCGGGGGTCAGGGTATCTGGTATTTGGCAACCGGAGGAGGCCTTTGCCACGAAGTGGCCTCCATCTCTTCAAGCCCCCTCTTCTGTTCCTCATTTCATTTCACGACAGGGCCTGAACCTCCAGGTAGGATGAAGTGTCTGCGATTGTCTCATTTCTTTATGACTAGTTTCTGCTCCTTGCTCTTCATTGAAAATACGTGGATATCGCAATAAGGGAAACTATGTCTACCAACAAGTAATTAAAATAATCCCGTTAGCACAATTACGTTTTCCCTTTGTCTCATCAAAAGAGGCTTCTCTACCGGTGCATCTAAAGGACGAGACAGTAAGCGTGATGGCGGCTGATTTACTGAGGGGTGTTCTGTGTAAGCACCGAGGAATTGGTGCTTTTGAACTGTGGTGTTGGAGAAGGCTCCTGAGAGTCTCTTGGACTGCAAGGAGATCTAACCAGTCCATCCTAGAAGGGAAGAACTGACTCACTGGAAAAGCCCCTGATGCTGAGAAAGACTGAAGGCGGGAGGAGAAGGGGACGACAGAGGATGAGATGGCTGGATGGCCTCACTGACTCGATGGACATGAGTTTGGGTGAACTCTGGGAGTTGGTGATGGACAGGGAGGCCTGGCGGGCTGCGGTCCACGGGGTCGCAGGGAGCGGGACACCACTGAGGACAGAGCTGAGCTGCTCTATGTGAGACAATATGTTCAGTGCTCAGCATGGATGCTTGTTAATCCTCCTCGTTCTCCTAATACAGATAAATCCTGTATTTTACCCATGAGGAAACCAAAGCTGTCTATTTCCAGAAAAAGTTCACCATGCAAAAGAGAAATCCAGTTCCCATTAGAAGTCGGTCTGTGTGTAGGCTTTTTCTTTTATTATTTTTGCATGTAGGCACCATTGTTCCATTCTTAAAAAGACTGTATTTTCTCCTTTGAACTGCCTTTTCACTTTTGTTAAAAAATCAACTAACCATGTTTATTCAGTCCATTGGTCTATGTGTCTGTTCTTTTGCCAAAACCATGCTGTGCTGATCACTGTGATTTTACAGTAGTTCCTGAAACTGGGTAGAGTGAGACTTTCACACTTGTCCTCCTTCTTCAGAGTGGCCAGTTTTGGGCCTTTGGCCTCTCCATGAAAACTTTATAACCAGTTTGTCACTATCTACCATGTGACTCTGGAGTCGCACTGAACGTCTTGATCAAGTTGGGAAGACTCGACACCTTGAATATGACCAAGTCTTCTGACTGTGAGCACAAACAGCCCCCTGCTCATTCACATCTTTGATTTCTCTCGTTAGTGTCTGCAGTTTTCAGCAGACAGGTCCTGTGGTTCTTTCTTATTCAAACATGCACCTCAGTATTTCATTTCTTGGAGCTGGTTTTAAAATGTCAGTTTCTAATCGTTCATTGCTGCTAGGTAGGGGAGAAATGCCCTCTGCCATTCTCTTGGTGTGAGAAGCGTGCATGATGCCGCCGTCGGGTGAGACATCCCCCAGGACAGCTGTCGCAGGTGACTGCAGGTGCTGCTGGGGTCAGCTGCGTCCTCGCCGCCTTCGGCCCGCTGGGCCTGTCAGGCACGGAGGCGAGGTGATGGAGGCTCCACTCTCGCACGGAGCCCTCGCTCCTCGCCTTGGCTCTGCCAGTGCTGGTCTCGTGCTCTGACGCTTGGTTCTCAGGTTTGCCGTGCGCCCTGGAGAGCCGACTCTGTCCTTGCCCCTGACCATCCTCCCTGTTCTGAAACTTGCGGCCCCGCGGCCTATAGCCCAGCAGACTCCTCTGTCCGTGGGATCCTCCAGGCAGGGATGTTGGAGTGGGCTGCCATGCCCTTCTCCAGGGAATCTTCCCGAGCCAGGGATCAAACCCGGGCCTCCTGCCTTGCCTGCAGATTCTTCATCATCTGAGCCACCAGAGAATGAAGTCTGAATAAGCAGAGCCACCCAGCTTTCTCCCGACTAGTGATCCGTGGCACGTCTTTCTGCACCTCTTCACTTTTGACCTATCCTTGTCTTTCTGTTTAAAGTGGGCTTACTGTAGTCAACAGCTCGTCAGGCCTCGTTTTATAAAAAGCCACTCTGACCATCTCTGCTTTTAATTGATGTGTTTAGACCATTCACATTCAAAACGGTTTGATATTATTGAACTAATACTAATACCTACCATTTTTAACTCGTTTCTTTTTCTTGCCTTTATTCTTTTTTTTTTTTTTCCCCTCCCACTTGGCTCTTCCCACTTGGTAAAGAGTTTGCCTGCAATATGGAAGACCTGGGTTTGATCCCTGGGTTGGGAAGATCCCCTGGAGAAGAAAATGGGAACCCACTCTGGTATTCTTGCCTGGAGAATCCCATGGACAGAGGTGCCTGGTGGGCTACAGTCCATGAGGTTGCATAGAGTTGTACACGGCTGAGCGACTTCACACTTTTCCTACCTGCTCTGTTTTTTTACTGAGCACTTTGTACGATTCTGTTTAATCTCCTCTCTTAGGGTATCAATCTTCCTTCTTTTAAGAAATTTCTTAGTGGTTGCCCCAGGGTTCTTAATATACATTTTTAACAAATCGGAGTTTGCCTTCAAATAGCACCTTACCTCCTTACCTGTATGTAGTCCAGCACCTCACGCAGAGTATCCCCAGCTCCCTGTCCCCAGCCTCTGACCATGCCTGCCTTCCTTTCATCTCTCCATGCACTGTAGTCACCCCGCGTACTCTTGCTACTGATATTTTGAGCTGGCAGTTATTTTTTTTTTAGCATCTGCTTTTATTGTTTAGGAGTAGTTTATTTATCTGGGTGACAGGTGTATGAATTTTCTTTATAATTATCGATTAAACTATACATATAAACGTATGCATTTTATCTGTATGTAACTTGCACAAGAAAAAAGGTGAAAATAATGCCGTGATAAGATATATAAAAATGCTTTAAAAGGAAAACTGCTGTACACTTGTTAAACCATGATAATCTCCTTTACGGTTCCCAGATTAGCTGTCTTACGGGGAAAGGTGTCTCCTCTTGAAGGATGGAATGTTGTCTTCAGTCATCTTTTCCTGTTCTCACCTGTCCACATGCATCTCCATCCACGGGGAGTGGGCTTTACCCCTGGTGGGCACAGGGTCTGCATGTCTCCCCTTCATTCCAGTGATGCTAGCGTCTCACATCCATCCACTGTTCCCACCCCAGTCCACCTTCCTGTTGGGATGTGGACCAGCCTTGGCCACTCAGCTGGGCCCTTGCTCCTCCCTTGGATTCCTGGGTTCAGGCCTGTGGTTGGGATTCCCTGGCGATGCTGGAAGTTTCCATAGTTGAAAAGGTCGATTCCCATCTCATGATTTTTTTTAAAAAAACCTTCTCAGCTATCTCCAGACATCTTTCTTCTGTGTGACTTTACACACCGTTTTGCTTCTTTAAGCAAAGAAAACGGGCATGATCGCTTTAGGATTCTGATTCAGGTGGCATTGCAGTTACCCACTTGTGTGGAAGATTTTTAACAAGACAAACTCATCTGCGCGTCGGGTGCTCCCCTCCACGTGGACGCACCGCCTGCGGCCGGCCTCATCCCTGTTCCTGGTTGCTGCGCGAGCTCCACACGCCCTCTCGGGCTTTGCAGAGAGACGCTGGCTCTCCCGGGCCTTCCCATTAGGGGCGCGGTCACCCACAGGCCCCGTGACGGTACCGTCATGAGTCAGCTTGGCTGGGCCGTGGTACCTGGGTATTTGGGCGGATGTTATTCTAGGCGCTGCATGAAGGTGTGCCTTGGATGAGATGAAGATTTGGTCAGTAGATGTAGGTAGATTGTGCTCTGTGTGTGTGTGTGTGTGTGTGTGTGTGTGTGTGTGTCGGGGGTCCGGCTCCCCCAATCAGATGAAGGCTTTAGGGAGAGGACTGCCGTCTCCAAAGGAGGATCTCCTGCCCACAGACGCCTTCCTGGCGCGGGCTCCAGGCTACCAGTCTGCTCGGCAGATTTGGGGCCTGCCAGCCTCCGGTATCGTGTGAGCTGAGCCCTTAAACTGTGTCTCCTTTTTTCTCCCTCCCTCCCTGCTCCTTCCACCTGCCTGCTTGTCTACTTATCTGTCATCCGTCTCTGTGTACACACATCTCTGTCCTGCTGGCCCTGCTGCTCTGGAGAGTCCTGACTGGCGGCCCCCGTCCAAAAGCTGGAAGCTGCCGATGGTTCAGCGTTCGCAGGCCTGGAGTCCCACCCTCAGGTCCTTGGGTTGCAGTCTGGACTTTCTCGCTCATCTCCCCTCTGTCCCCGCCACCCAGGGCGGGGCCCTGCAAACCCACTGAGATGCTCCTGTGTTTCTGGAGCCTGTCACCCCTCCCAGGATCACTGTTCATTGCACAAAGCTGACACATTTAAGAAACATTTTTTGAAAAATTCGCCCCCTGCGGCTGTTGGTCCTCATTCCTTGGACTTGAATGTCCATGACGCCAGCCCCTGCCTGTGGAGCGTCCCCCGCCCCCTGCAGCCCTGCCTGTGGCCGTGTGAGGCCAGCTCAGGCCTGGGGCAGTGGGAGAGGGCCGGGCTCAGCGTCTAGTCAGACCGTGTACCCTCAGAACACGGAGACTGGCTTTGTAGCTGACTTGTCTCTCTCCGCCCTCTGCTTGTTTCTTCTCTGGAAACGCCGCGTCCTTTGTCTGGGCGGATCGAGCTGGGCACGCTGGCGCTTGTTCCTGTTTGTAGGTGGCGGCCAGGGCGGCCCCAGTTCCTTGCTGGTGGTGGACTGTGGTGCCTGTGCTTGGGGTGCCCCAGGGGCCCACGGCACCCACAGCCCTCCCCGCCTGCTGCCCGCGAGCCCCATGTGTCCTTCTTGGGGCCAGGGCGGGTCTTCTCCCTGGGTTCCCACCTGGCTGCCTCCCTCCTAGGTGCGCTCCGAATGGCTCTCCACAGTTGACCTGGGACGGGCATCTGGTTCACCCACCTGCACCAGCTCCCAGGACAGACCTGCCGCTGCCTCCTTAGTGCCCCTCCTCCTGGCCGCACCCCCGCTAGAGGGGCTGCTTCCAGCTGCGCTGGGCCCACACCCTGCCCGCAAATGCACCTGCCGTGGGCTTGGCCTCTGTTCCCTCCCCATCTCAGACCCGCCTGGAGAGCAGCCCAGCAGGGCTGGCAGGGTGCGGGCCCCAGAGACCTCTGTGCCTGGGTCTGCAAAACTGGTGAGTATATCAGGGAAGGAGGCTGATGAGCAGCTGGCCTTTCCTGGACCATCCAGGCGGGCCCAGCCTCATCCCGGGGGCTGGCAGAGCCTGAGGCCAAAGCTGGCTGGGCATCGCAGGCTTTGAGGATGGAGGGGTGGGCATGACCCAGGGGAGGGGGTGCCTCTCAAGCCGGAAGAGGGAGGGAGCCGGTTCTCTCTGGAGCCTCCAGAAGGGGCCAGGCCTGCGGAGACCTGGATTCCAGCCCAAATAGACCAGGTCAGGCTCTGGCCTCCAGAGCGCTGAGATAACAGGCGTGTGCAGTTGTGAGCTGCCGAGTGTGAGCTGCCGAGTGTGAGCTGATGCGATACAGCTCCCCAGGCACGTCAGACAGGCCCAGGGCCTCACCTGTGCCTCGAGGACCCCCGAGAGAACAGCAGTCTCCCTCCTGCTGGGCCTGGGGCTGTCTTCCAGTTTTCCCCCGGGGTCCAGCCAGCCGCCTGTCCCTCCGGGCCCCAAGGCCCTGATTCTTAGCTCACAGCCCCTCTCCTCTGGCTGGACCTGCCCTGGGCTCCGCGGTCTCTGGGTTCTGATCCAGTTCTGTTTCACTGCCTCCCACCCGACCACCTCTGCTCGGCATCTGCCTGACCCCAACCAGCTCTGCTCGGTGTCTGCCCGGCTCTGACCGGCTTTGCTCTGGGAACTGAACCTTTACCTCTGGCCTCCGCTGCTTGGAGCTGCTTCTTCCGGGGCACCGCCTTCCTGCTCTGGCTCTCAGCCTGGGCTGGGATGGGCACTTAGGGGGTCTGTGGCTGACCAGCATGCAACGCCCTCCCCGCGCCCCGGTCCTAGGTGTCTCAACACACCTGGGTCGCTTCTCTGCTCAAAACCCACCTAAGGCCCCCATCTCACACTTGGCCTGAAACCTGGGCTCCCCGTGGCCACCAGGCCTTGCCCCCGCCTCTCCCTGCATCCCTCCGGTCTCCCTCCTCACCCTCCCGACTCCCCTCTCCCTCACCCTCCCGACTCTCCTCTCCCTCAGGCCTTGCACCGCTTTCCTCTCTGCCTGGAACGTTCTCCAGGTTTCTGGGTGGCCTCTCCCTCATCTCGTTAGAGTTTTGCCCAGATCTCATTTTCCCAGAGAGACTGTCCCGTTCACCTTGGTAAAGTTGCAACCAGCCCCCTGTTCCATCCCCCACCCCGTCCATTTCCCCTGATTCATCATCACTTCGAACACCGTCTGTATCTTTCTTATTCACCTTGGTTCCTCCCTCGCTCTCCCTTGGGGGAAGGATGTGGAGTCTGCACCCCTAGGCCGTGATCCCTGTCTGCAGGCATTTCAGATCCATGCCTTTGCTTTCTCCTCACAGCCACCTTTATAAACCCAGGGCATGCTGGGGTGTGGGAGGCTTGCCCCCGGGCGCCTTGGAGGAGCCCTCACTCGGCCGATGGGCCCTGGAGCATCCCCATGGCCTCCACCACCCGCTTTCCCTTTCCGCCCTCCACTGGTCTTCCTGTGTGGAGGTGCTGCTGGTCGGTGGGCTTCTTGTCAGAGACCCTCTCTACTGGTCCTGTGGCAACTCTGAGGCTAGGAAGGGCCTTTCGGAGGCAGAGGCAGCCCGCCCCTCCTTTGGGTCAGGTGGCTGAGGGGGCCTTATGTGACCCCCTCCTGGGTCCGGCTGGCTCACCCCTCCCCTGTAGCCGCAGCGGTGGCCCCTGACTGGGCACTCACACAAGACACAGCCTGGAGCCACCCTCCACCTGCCATGCCTCCCATGAGCCTTTTCCCCAAGAGGCAGGATGCAGGGAGCCCCCAGCTTAGGGTCTTGGTCAGGCAGCGGCCGTTCAGCCAGGCTTCTGAGCGTGGCCCTCGATGGGGGGTTATGGAGGCCCAGACTTCACAGACACCTCCCGCAGAGCCACTTCAGTCAGGCGACAGTCCACGGGGTCGCAAGAACTGGACTCCGTTTGGCGACTAAACCACCCCCAGGGGAGGGGGCGCTGGGGGCTTTGCCTCACGTCCTTGTGTTAACCTGCTCACGGATTCCTTCACTCACTCACTCTACACCCACGGCCGCCTCACAGGGAACCTCGTGGCTCCTGCCTTCAGGGAGGCCACTGCAGGGGCCTCACAGGGAACCTCGTGGCTCCTGCCTTCAGGGAGGCCACTGCAGGGGGACAGCCTGGAGGGGGTGTGACGCTGGGCCCACCCTCCCGTCTGGGGGTGGGTGCTCAGGTGGTGGACCTGGGGAGTGGTGCTGGGGAGGTTATTTTGGGGGGGGAGGTTGTTTTTGAAACGACTGAACCTTATCACTGTCTTTTGGTGACTCTTGAGCAAGAATGGAAACCCATTTTGATGGATTCGGAGAGAAGCCAGCTCAGAGAGTGACTGCTCTCTGCCCTTATCGGCCTGTGTCCAGACTCGAGCCACCTTCCCCCATGAAAAGCAGGCTTCCTTCCGTGCTGGGGACGCTGCCCCTCTTCGTGGTCCCCCGAACCTGGCAAGTGAGTCCCTGGGATGGTGATTCCAGTGGCTGGCGGGATGCCTGGCCCTGGGCTTCGAGGCCCCGCCCCGCCACCGCCCCCCGCAGCTTCCCAGCAGCACAGACCCAACAGTGGTGTCTTCCTGACCCATGTCAGGACAGAGCTGGGGCGTGGCCCCTGGACGTGAGGATCACAGGGGTCCTGCGTGTGTGTGACAACCTCCTTCAGGGACTCGCTCAGCCTCTCGTAACTTGTCCCCCTGTCCCCTCCCTCCCCTGGAATGGGGCTCCCCTGACCTTGTAGCTGAGGGCCTGGTCCAGACTGTGAGCTTCCTGGGGCCATGCGTCTTAAAGACATTTACTTACCAATCCACGGTTACCTGTCCACACAGACGAGTTACTGCAGGAGCTGGGAGGCCGAGGAGGGGAGGACGGTTTCTCTTCTCCCTCCCAAGTAGTCAGCTTAGCTAATTGCCACATGTAATTTTAATAGATTTTCATTAAATTATAGACACAACTTTGAACCCTGCCTTCCCCCGTATTTTAAAAGTCTTTCTGCTCGTCATTTTTAACAACAGCCTACTGTTCTGCCCCCAGTGGGAGGGCGCTTGAGCGGCCCCCCTGGTGTTCCCCGGACCCTCACTTGTCAATTTAGGGATATTTTAATGCAAATGCCTTGTGAATAGTTAGTATCAGTTCTTCAGATTTCATTCTCGGAAGTGCAAGAAATAGGTCAATGGATGCTGTTATCCGTTTTTAAATCTTGGTTGAATTTGAAACTCCTCTCTCCTATAGTGCTGGGGCTTTGCTAAAGGCTCAGTGGTAAGGAATCCGCCTGCAGCGCAGGAGACAAGGGCTGGATCCCTGGGTCGGGAAGATCCTCTGGAGGAGGAAGTGGCAACCCACTCCAGTGTTCTTGCCTGGAGAATCCCATGGACGGAGGAGCCTGGAGGGTCCACGGGGTCGCGAGAACTGGATGCCCTTTAGCGGCTACACCACCGCCCCCAGGGGAGGAGCGCGGGGGGCTTTGCGGCGCCTCCTCGCGTTAACCTGCCCAGGCATTCACTCACTCGCTCGCTGGACGGCCGCCTCTCCGGGACGCGCCTTTGGCTCCTGCCTTCCGGGAGGCCACTGCAGGGGCACAGCCTGGAGGTGGTGCGAAGCTGGGCCCACCCTGCCGTCTGGGGGGCTCGGCGCCCCGGGCAGATGGACCTGCCTCCGGGGCGGTGGACGCGGGGCCCTGGGGGTCCTGCCCTTCCTGGGCTGCGGGCACGGCCTGCCGTTCGCCCCGCGGGCAGCAGAGGGCAGTGTCCCGACGCAAACGGCGGGTCCCGCGGCCAGGCGGGGGCGGGGCTTCGCTGTCGGCTGCGCAGGGTCAGGGCTCCCCGAGCGCTGTCCCCTGAACACCCCTTCATGAAACCAAAGCTCGATGTGAAGTGGAACAAGCGCTTCCTGCCTGACATGGGGGTAGGTCTCCAACCCCGCCTCCAGACCTTACGGAGTGAAGCCGTCCCGCTCGGAATGTTCTCGGTCAGCTGCTAAAGTCGTGTCTGACTCTTGGCGTCCACGTGGACTGCAGCACGCCAGGCTCCTCTGTCCTCCACTGTCTCATTCATGTCCATCGAGTGCACGACGCTATGAGGACCCCTGAAAGCAGGCGTTATGCGATGGGGTGAGTGCCGATCACCCAGGGACGTGGGTCCAGGCCTGGATGACACTTTGCAAATTAAATCTCTAGAACCTGAATCGTCTCCCTCTCCATATCCCACGTCTTAGCATTTATAGAGAGTATTTTATGGGCCTCCCTCGTGGCTCAGACAGCAAAGAGTTTGCCTGCAATGCGGGAAACTCGGGTTTGATGTCTGGGTTGGGACGATGCCCTGGAGAAGGGAATGGCAACCCACTCCAGTATTCCTGCCTGGAGAATCCCCTGGACAGAGGAGCCTGGTGGGCTACAGTCCATGGGGTCACGGAGTCAGACACGACTGAGCAGCTAACACTTTCACCGGGGCTTTCACATGGATAATCCATAATAAACTGCCAAGAAAAGCGCCGCTGGGAGGGCCTTGTGTCCCCGGGTCTGACGTGAACACCGTCCCTGCGCCTGCCTCCCCCTGGGCTCGGTTTCCCCCTTCCCTCCCTCTTCCCAGTCCTGCTCGGCCCTCTTCCCGTGGTCTTTGTCTCGGATTTTCCCTCCCATTTCTCTCTCCCCTCCCTCTGTCCCGCGTTTTCAATCTCTGCCTTCGTTATGCCATGGAACAGATTTCTTTGCTCTAGGAAGTGGTGATCAAATGAAATTCCCGCCCCTCACTTTTGTGGTTTAAACTTTGAAAGCACTTATGTGTCTTATTTTTCAGCCTCCAACTCAGGACTTTTTAAAAAAGCACCAAGTCACTGCCTGCATGTGTGTGTCAGTCACGGCGGGCTTTCCCCAGAGAGAGTTTCCTGTGATGAAATAAGGAGGTTTCCCATCTCTGCTCTGGAAGCATCTGTGCTGGCAAGTACCGTAAAGGGTCTGTGCACACCTTTCCCTGCCAGGGACGCACCCAGACCATCAAGGTACCAATACAGTGACCAGTAGGCGTCAAGACAAGGCTACTTTTCAATGCATTCCCATATCTGCCCCTCGTTGTCAGTGGCTTAAAGAAATTTCATGATTTTACTGCTTTGCTTTCAGATTTTCTGAATATGTTTGCCCTATAGAAACGATTTTATGAATTCGGCTTTAATTGCATCTCCCTAGCATTACGGCTAGCACTCCCACAAGCTAAGCCAGCCAGGAAATTTGTGTGGCTTTCCACGTCTTCTCTATTTGATAATGGCTCATTTGTTCCCCCTCCCAGTTTATTTCCTTCATTGCTCCCTTTGTCCCAACAAGCTCCTAAAATTAACTTTAAATACCTGTAGGAATAACAGAGGGCTTCCCAGACAGCTCACCAGGTAAAGAATCCGCCTGCAATGCAGAAGACACAGCTTGCCTCCCTGGGTTGGGAAGATCCCCTGGAGGAGGAAATGGCAACCTACTCCGCAGTTCTTGCCTGGAAAGTTCCATGGACAAAGGAGTCGGGTGGGCTACAGTCCATGGGGTCACAAAGAGTCAGATACAGCTGAGTGGCTGAGCACGCACACGGGAATGACAGAGAACTCCCCAGTTGAAAGCGCAGGAGTGCATGTCTTCACGACCTTGGATTTGGTGAAAACTTTTGTGTGACATCAAAATCACAGACCAAAAAAGAGAAAACAACCCAGGAAGCTGAACTTCATTGAAATTAAAAACTCCTGTATGAAAGATGCTGTTCAGAAAAGGAAGAGGCAAGCCACAAGCTGGAAGTCTTTGCAAATCGTATTCTGGAAAAGCCTCGCGCTTTTAGCAGAATATGTAGCTAAATCTCAAAATTCAGTAATAAGTAGACAAAGGATCTAAAAATGGGCAGAAGACTTGAACAGACGCTTCTCTAAGGAATACACATGGATGGCAAATAAATACATGCAAAGACACGCAACTTCACTAGTGAATCAGGGAGACGCCAATTAAACCCACGGGAGAGGCTGAAACCACTGGGAAGGCTAAACACCAAAACAAGCAAAAAGTGCTGCCAGCCCCCGGTGCTGGTGAGGGTGTGGAGAAACAGGAGCCCTGGTTCACTGCAGGTGGGAGTCGCAGCCGCACAGTCGCCTTGGAAGGCAGCGCGGTGGCTTCTTACGGGATGCTTAATACGGGTTCACATTGAGACATTCGACTCCTCGAGAAACACCCACAAGAAATAAAAAGCTACCTTCCCTTAAGGTCCCTAAATGTCCACGAGCATTTAGAGTGGCTTAATTCCTCACTGCCCCAAACGAGGAACAACCCACATGCCCTTCAGCTGGCAAGTGGATGAGCAGAGAGTGACCGGTCTGTGCGAAGGGCGCACAGCAGAAAGGGGGTGCCGACCAAAGCCGCGCAGCACCGTGGGCGGGCCCCGAGCGGGTCACACGACGCGAAAGAGGCCAGACTGAAGACGCGGTGATTCCGTCTGCATGACACTCAGCAAAAGGTAACTCGAGGAGCAGAAGGCAGAGAAGTGGCCTTGTGGGGGTTGAGAGTGGGAGAGGGTTGATTAAACAGCCAGCAGAAGGGGATTTGAGGGCGAGGAAAGTGCCCCGTATTTTTGTCCAGGCTAAGTCTTTAATATCACTTATCGATTCTTTCATATATAGTATTATTGAGAAGATTGGTTTGGCTGGGTGTAACAGAGATACCTTAGTCACCACGGCAGACAGAAAAATCTCCATCTCTTTTATGTTGTGGTCGAAAGACAAGGGGTCCCAGGCTACGAGGATGTCTCTGCTCCCTGCGGCCCTCCAAGGACACAGGTTCCTTCCCCCTCGTCCTGCCTCCCTCCCATGAACTGCCTTCATTCGGCTGCAGGTGACCCGCTGCCTGGTCTACGGTCCCCACAGCAGGATGCAGAAGTGGGCGCCGTCTGGAAGCTGCACGCGTCGTCTCTGCGGCCCGCTGGCTGTGATGTTCACAGCCACACCCAGCTGCAGAGCCTCAGGTTTTGATGGTGGCGGTTCCGCAGCACAGCAGACACCCCGTCCCTGCCGCCCGCTTCTCCCAGAGGGGACCCTCTGGGTTTTTCACAGGCGCAATATCGTTTCTCATCAACATCAGGAGTGATTACGGCTTTAGAGCGTTCCCTTCAGTACCCCGTATCCTCTGTTTCCACACCATACTTCTACTTAACAGGTGTTTCCTTATGTATCTTCCAGCCTGTGGCAGCCGAAGAGTGAGGCAAGTGAAAGGGATGGGGGCCCCTGAGGAGGCCTTGCTGAGGGGTGGGCCCCCTGGATGGAGGAGGTGATGGGCTGGTCCCTGATGGAAGGCCCCCCGCCCCGCCCAAACCAGGGCCTGGGGGCCCTTTCTAACGGGGAGGGCTGGTACATCTCCTTGGCCTTCTGGGGACTGCCATCTCTCATTGCAGTCTGCCACTCCTGTCCTCTGTGGATGGGTGTTCTGACACTGTGCACTTGTCTCTGTGCCTGGCTCCCCTTTGGTGCTCCTGTGCCTGTGGGTTTACGTTTACAGCGACTTTCTCCTGTCCTTTCGGTGGGCGGGCTCCTTGGACGGAGAGGCCGTGGTGCCTTTGTCTGAAGAGAAACCCCCTCAGGGCTTCAGGATAAAATCTCAGAAGAGGGGCTGTTTTGGTGAAAAGCAAGAGCAGTTCCCAGGTTTTCCCGATAGCACCGCTGGTCCCCCGTTCTCCTCTGGGTCTGTGTGTTTCGGGTGAGGTTCTGATTCTGTGTGAGCTTCCCTTGTGGCTCAGACGGTAAAGAATCCACCTGCAATGCGGGAGAGCTGGGTTGGATCCCTGGGTCAAGCAGATCCCCTGGAGAAGCAAATATGGCAACCCACTCTAGTATTCTTTTTTATTTTATTTAATTTATTTATTGAACATGCAACATGCGGGATCTCAGTTCCCCAGCCAGGGGTCAAACCCATGTTCCCTCCACTGGGAGCTCAGAGCCCTAACCACTGGACCACCAGGGCTGTCCCCACTCCAGTGCTCTTGCCTGGGAAATCCCATGGATGGAGGAGCCTGGCGGGCTACAGTCCACGGGGTGGCAAAGTGTTGGGCATGACTGAGTGACTTCGCTTTCACTTCCCTGTTTTATGCAGCTGCTCGGGGACAGGCTGTGTGCTCCAGCCGAGGTACGGTCGTGGCATCCATGGCAGAAACGTCCCAGCAGGACACATGGGGTTCCCAGTGGGACCCTGAGGAGGAGGGTGGAGCCTGTGCTGCTCGAGGGGCAGGGGGCGTGTGTGAGCCTTCAGGCCTCTGCCCGGGGATGGCGGGAACGGGAACCTCCCTTAGGAGGTGGTCTTGGCCCCGAGCAGATCAGGCCGGAGCTGGGCCTCTGGTCCTCCTGAGAGGGGCCGGGCAAGTGCCGGTGGCTCTCGGGCCTGGGACCATGCCTCTGCCATGCGGGCCTGCAGGTCTGCAAACACCAGCCCTCCCTCATTGGAGCGCTGTGTCGTGGGCAGGGGTTTCCCGTGCCAAGGCACATCCATGGGATGAAAGAAGTGGTTTCTCCTGCAGCACAGGCCTTGTGAGCAGGGTGCGGCCAGCGGGACGCCCGTCCCGAGGGCTGTTTGCTTGTGTGCCGTGGGGTTAGACGGTGCTAATGCCCGTGAGGAAAGCAGCCGCTCCTTCTCAGAGACCACACGGCTAGCGTCAGGCGTTTGCTTTCCTCTGTGGTCTGGCCTCTCTGAACCGTCTCAGACCCACGGGGCTCTCGGGTCACTAACCGGGAGCGGCTTCGAGCTGCTCAGAGGGTCTGACCCCCTCCCTGGGGCACGGAGCACTGAGGGCAGCGGCAGGGCCGTGGGGGCGCTGGCGGGCTACCCCGGGGGTCGTCAGGGGGTGGCTCCCGAGCAAGAGAAGGGGAGAGGGAGGCCTGCCTCCCTGGATAGGTGACCCCTGGGTGGCACGCGGGGGCCGAGGCTCCACCAGACGGAGCGAGTGTCCGATGAGGCCGAGACTCGGGAGCAGGACTCCCAGATGCTTTTCACTCCTGTTTGCTGTGTTACAGCGTGGGGTTGGCCGAGCTCTCACTCCTGGGGAAGCCGCCCTTCCGGCAGCTTCTCCTGGGCACAGCGGCCGTGATGGGCATCAAGGGCACCAGGCGGGGCCATGACCTCTGACTTCAGTTTCATTGTAGAAGTCCAGCTGGTCAGATTGCCTAAGGTCGTGGCCTTGGTTTAAGTGAGACAGAAAGCACTGGTCGCTCGGAGTGACCCTGGGGGTCGAAGCGAGACCGAGGGCTCGAGCTGGTAGAGCAGAAACGGAAGGACCGCTGGGGCTCTCGGGGGGCGCGTGGGGAGCGGAGGCCCGGGCCGGCTGTCTGGAACCCACCGGCTCAGGGCCTGAGTCCGGGGTCCTGCCCAGCAGGAGCTGTCCTGAGTGGGCCTCATGGCTGCCACTGAGTCAGCAGGGTCCTCGTGCTCCTGGGGAGGCCCCTGCCCCCCACGCCCCCGAATCCTGCTTGGCCCCAGTGTGGACGGTCATCACCAGCACCGATGCTGGACATCAGCTACCCCGCCCCTAACAGAGGGCAAGGGGGCCGCCAGAGCCACCGGCTGCCCCCTGGGACTTTGGAGAATATGCATTTGGGAAGCAAGTGCCTTCCAACCCTTTGTTCTCGGGGAGGGAGAGACATGGGCCTCTGCGGTCTCAAGGGGCAGGTAGGAGTGGAGCGGCCCTGGGTCAGTGCTGAGTCCCTGATTTTACAGGTGTTTCAGGGGTGAGAGACGGGCCGGATGCAGGCAGGCAGGCGTAGGGGCTCCCGTCCTGGCCCTGGGGTGGGATCTGTGGGTGCTTGACGGAATCACCGTGGTCTGGCAGGTTGTGGGGAGGGGGAGCCCCCAGCTCCCCCCGCCCCTCCTGTCCCCCGTCTCCATGCAGAGGGCTGGCACGCCTCGTGGGGAGTGGTCAGTGTTGCAGTGGGCGGGCAGCCTGCTGCCAGGCCCAGCTCATCCGCCTGGGCTGGTGGGCCTGGACGTGTCCAGCGGCCCTGTGGCCAAGCGTCTTCCAACTGCTGAGTTACAGCTGGGCTGACGTCCTCCTCCGGCACCCAAAGAGGGGACGCCTCCACGGGCAGCTTTGGCATCGAGCGTGGGCATTGCTTATCTAGCACCCCTATTTCACCTCACAGAGGGTTCATCACGGCGGGCATAAAGTGAGCTGTTAAGTGCAGAAGAGCCACCTGTTGGCTCTGATGATCTGAAATCAAACCAAAGGCCACGTCCGGTGTTTCTCTGCTTCAGGGGGACCCGTGTCCTGAAGGGAATAAACGAGGCGCACAGATTCTCCTGCCTTCACGTTGTTCATTTCAATTTGGAATTGCCTTAAAAAAAGAATAAATTTTATTTTTTAAGAATTACTATTTCTTTCTGGCTGTGCTGGGTCTTCATGCTGTGCCTGGGCTTTCTCTAGTTGAGGAGAAGCACGCGGGCCCAGGGGCCGCGGCTCCCGGGCTTAGTTGCTCCAACGGGGGATCTTCTCAGACCAGGAGTGGAACCTGTGTCTCCTGCCCTGGCCGGCGGATTCTAATCCACTGCAATGCCTGGGAAGACCCTGGAATTGCCCCTTTTTTAGAGCTTTTTGTCTGATGGAGTAGTCCAGCTGATGAACATTGCTGCGACGGCTGCGGGTGGACAGTGGGGGGACTCACCACAAACGTGCACGTGTCCACTCTCCCCTGCTCTCCCCTCTGGTCCGGGCTGCCACGTGACATGAGCAGACTTCCCTCTGCTGCATAGTAGGACTGTGTGGGCCACCGCATTAAATACTGGAATCAGTCTGTCTCCAGGACACAACATTCAGAAAACGAAGATCGTGACTTCTGGTCCCATCACTTCATGGGAAATAGATGGGGAAACAGTGGAAACAGTGTCAGACTCTATGTTTCTGGACTTCCAAATCACTGCAGATGGTGATTGCAACCATGAAATGAAAAGACCCTTACTCCTTGGAAGGAAAGTTACGACCAACCTAGATAGCATATTCAAAAGCAGAGACATTACTTTGCCAACAAAGGTCTGTCTAGTCTAGGCTATGGTTTTTCCAGTGGTCATGTATGGATGTGAGAGTTGGACTGTGAAGAAGGCTGAGCGCCGAAGAATTGATGCTTTTAAACTGTGGTATTGAAGAAGACTCTTGAGAGTCCCTTGGACTGCAAGGAGATCTAACCAGTCCATTCTAAAGGAGATCAGTCCTGGGTGTTCTTTGGAAGGAATGATGCTAAAGCTGAAACTCCAGTACTTTGGCCACCTGATGTGAAGAATTGACTCATTGGAAAAGACTTTGATGCTGGGAGGGATTGGGGGCAGGAGGAGAAGGGGACGACCGAGGATGAGATGGCTGGATGGCATCACCGACTCGATGGACATGAGTTTGGGTGAACTCCGGGAGTTGGTGATAGACAGGGAGGCCTGGCGTGCTGCAATTCATGGGGTCGCAAAGAGTTGGACATGACTGAGCGACTGAGCTGAGCTGAACCCAATATTTACAGAGCTCACAGAAGCTCTGCGTGTACTTGGCATCAAGTATGGGCATCAAGTGATGCCCACAAAACAAAATGCAACGTCCTCCAAGAGGGTCAGGTGACCAATCAGCCAGTGCCGTTCAGTCGCTCAGTCGTGTCCAACTCTTTGTGGCCCCACGGACTGCAGCATGCCAACCTTCCCTGTCCATCACCATCTCCCAGAGTTGTTCAAATTCATGTCCATTGAGGCGGTGATGCCATCCAACCATCTCACCCTCTGTTGTCCCCTTCTCCTCCCGCCTTCAATCTTTCCCAGCATCAGGGCCTTTTCAAATGAGTCAGCTCTTCATATCAGGTGGTAACGCCAAATCTTTGAGAATGTTTCTTAATCTTAGAATGAGACTGAATTAGAACGATTTGTTTTAGGGGGCTGGTAGGTGGTGGGGCCCCCGGGGGGTGGGTGTGGGAAGGAGGGAGCAGGCGTGTTGCACGGTAGGAAGGTCCCTGAGTGCGGACTCCCTGCAGGGAGGCGTCTGCTGCAGCCTCCTCAGTCAGGGGACGGTGCGGGGGCTCAGAGGAGCCCGTCTGCGGCCTTAGGGCTTGGCCATCTTGGCTTATCTACCTGGGGTGGGCATGGGAGGGGCTGGGCCGCGGCCAGGCTGGGAGGTGCAGGCCGGACACAGAGCATTCCTCTTCCCGCACTTTTGCCTGGCCCTTCTGCACTTCAGATGCCCCCAGGACTGTGCAAGTTTAAAAGAATTTAAGCAGCAACTGCGGGCCTCTCCATTTTCCATTCAGGCGCCTAATGAGCCTCTTTTCCAGCCCTGTTATTAGTGCTGTGAGCTGGCTTCTCCCAGTGTTCTGCACCAAGTAGCTGCCCCCAACCCTGCCCAGAGGCCTCGGTCGTGACACGTGGACTCTGCCGCTGGCGCTTAGCTGCTTCTCCGGGGATTGTGGAGGGTTAAGTATTGCTGTCAATAACCAGAAACTGCTCTTCAATATGAAGTCATAGACAGTCGGGGGCGAGAGCCAGAAGGCTCGTGACCTGCTCTTGGCCCCGGTGCCGTCTCCTTGTTGACGGTCATTTCGTGCAGGTGAGCAGATTTAAAAGTCGCGCAACTTCGGGAGTGGTGCGTGTCCAGTCTGACTTGGGGTGGGTCTGGAGGAGGCGTGATGCTGGGATGACACCCCACTCCCCTGGTGCGGGGAACTGACCAGGCCAGGCCTTTCCACTCTCTCAAGGGCCAGGGTTCCTGGGGAAACCCGCCACCCTGGTGGAACACCCACACCCCGCTGGGGCCCTGCCCTGCAGGGCAGCCTGGCCCCCCTAAGCCCCAGCCTCCTCCCTGGCTCCCCCCTTTTGGTGCAGCACGCGCTGGCCGAGGGTGGTCTGCCCCCCACTTCCCCTCCCTCAGCAGGCCTGCCGCAGCCTGTCCCCTGTCCCTCTGCCCACCCCCGTGAAGGGTGGGTCCCCGCCGTCGCCTTCCAGGCCTCTCATACGAGCCCCCCTTCCCCGTACCCCAGCCAAGCGTCTGCTGCAGAGTCTCTGTCACTCAGCCAGCAGGGGTGGGGCTTTGCCCTGGGCATGATGGCTGGCTCTGGGCCCTGCCCTGGAAGACACCAGGCTGCCACTGTGGGCAGGGATGGGTGCATGGTGGCCCAAGGGGCTTGTCCAGCAGGGACCGAGATCCTGGGTGCTGCCACGGTGATGCTGCCGCTGGGGGGCCCCCGGGGCTGGCTTCTCGTGTGCAGTGGGCTGAGGCGGTGATCGGCTGGCCGCTGGGCTGAGCCTTGTAAGTCCGTTCAGACTTTGGAATCGCAGGGTCAATATAGCCCCTAATGTTCGTGTCGAGTTTAAAACCTTACCTCTCACCCCTCTCCCCACTTGGAGACTGTTGCATCCGCAGCCAGCGAATGAGAATTGAGAGTGGGGGCTGCAAAGGGGTGAGCTGGGGGTCCCTCCCACCCCTCTGCCCTGCGGTCACCACGATCACAGCGTCTGTGCGTGGGCCCCCGCAGCCACACACGCTCCCATGACGGCTTATCCTGCATCAACTGTTACCATCGAACATCCCCATGTCCTGAGACCCAGGGATGTCACTGGGTGTCCATCTCCTGCAAGGAAGCCTCATGAACCCAGCAGGGCTCCCGTTCCAGGATGCTGTTTGACACCGGCTGATGGGGTCAAAGCCTTGGGAACCCTCAAGAGCCGGCAGAGGGGCGGACACCGAGGACGAGGCAAGGAAGGCTGAAAGCTCGGCAGGGCTCAGCAGGGCGTCCGGAGTTCCCCAGGAGAAGGGCTAGACTCAGAAGAACGTGCGTGCCCGGTTCTTACTTTTGGAGTGCAGACAAGGCAAAACCCCTCTAGACGTATGTTTGCCTAAATAGCGGTATCTTTACGTGCATGGGATTGAAGAGAAACATACAGACACGCTCATGTGATATTTTCCACCTGGTTCCCCGGGGGGAGAGCTGGGGGTGGGTGGAGGAGCGGTCAGCAGGTGGGGAGAGAGACAGATAGGGAAGTAGAGAAAACTGGCTTGGTTTTGAAGCTGAGTTTGTATGGCGCCCTACTGCAAGCACATGCGATTGTCTTAAAGTGGACACCTGTGGATCCCCGTGTAAAGACGTTTAAAAGCCCGTGGCGCTGGCAGATTTTCTGTCTGAGTTGATGAAGGGGGTTGGGACGGGTCCTTCCCTTCTGGGTCTCAGCATGGCCTCTCTGGGCTGTTGGCAGTAGCCAGGGAGCTCTGGCAGGCCGTGGTCTTGGGCGTCGCAGGCACGGATGCTCGGGGGTCAGGGGGCAGGAGAAGATAGGTCTTGCTGGAGAGGTGCGAGTCTCGTCAGCGCGCTGGTGGCAGAGAGTCAGCGTCTTCTCTGCAGCCACGCGGGCTCCCCCGGGCGCTGCCTTCAGGAGAAGAGCAACCAGGAAGAGAGACACTTGGAGGCAGTTGGCTCCTGTTCCCGATGCTTAAATGAAAACTTATGAAATAATAAGCTACACAACATAAAACAAAACGTCCCCATTCACTAGTAATTAAATGCTTAAACATTTAAATTATCCGCATCTTATGTTTATCAAATTGCTGGTAGCCTCCAGGCTATAAAAACATGCATTCCTCGCGTTCCCCAGATGTTTCATAGCTCCGCTATGTTAAATCTCAAGTTGTCAATTAAACCGCTCTTAGGACGGAATGGCCCTGCCAACTCCAGCACGCCACACACCCGTGATATCAGGACTCCCATTATTAAGGAAGTAAATCTCCTGCTTCCAGAATAAAGACGTAAGCACTGTGTTTTTGCTAGGAAAAATGATGTGGGAAGTCGGCCTCCAGAGATTGTCTGTCAAACACCCTGGAAGAATCGTGTCTGGGTGTGTGTATTGCAACGAACATTCTCTAAATTGAACGCCAGCTGCAGCTCCACTCTGCACACTCCCTCCTTCCCTGCACTGAATGCGGTGTCGGGTTCGGAGGCAGACTGGGCTCGTCCACACAGAGCTGCCCGAGGCACCCAAAGGTCAGGAGGGCGAAACAGCTCAGGAACCCAAGAAAACCCACAAAGAGGCTTTGCTGTCACCCAGCAGCCCATGATTAATCAGGGCCCAGAGCAGCATCAACTGAGGTGGCTAACCAGGGCCACCCACCTGCTGGGCTGGGCAGAGGACGGCAAACCCTTGAGCCTGGTGAGTGATGCCAACACGCCTCACCTGTTGCAGGGCAGAGGTGAGCCTCGGACAAGCAAAGTACTTTCGTTAGCATGAGAAAACAGAAGGTGTTTCGTGGGATCACGTCCCCGGGATGGTCTCTCTTGCCCAAAGCTTTTCATCTCTTGGGTACAAATGTCAAGTCAAGCTGTGGCTGAAGCAGACGGCATCTCGGTCACTCCTGCTATGTAACGAGTCGCCCCAGGAGCTAGCAGCCATTTCGTTGGGCTTCCGGATTCAGAGGTGGGGGCTTTGGCCAGGGAACGGGGGGTGGTTCCTCTCTGGCCCACAGCGTCTGGACCCCAGCTGGGAAGACCAGAGGGCAGGGTCGCGGCACGGCTGGGTGCTGGGATCATTCAGAGGCTTGGGCACTCCCGTGTCTGGGTGACTGGAAGCCTGGGACCGCCGGTGGGTCCCCTGGGTGGCCTGGCTCCTCACAGCCTGAGGTCAGGCACGGACACAGTGCAGGCAGAGATGGCCGTGTCTCCTGTGACCAGCCTCTGCCTTTCGTGACCTCGTGTGCTTTCATGTGGCCCACCCCACGCGGGGACCACCCAGGGAGGGGTCCTGGTACATGCGACCCCAGCCCGTAGATGCTACCACCCTCGGGGGCCTGCCTCAAGCCCCCGAGGCTTGAGAGGCGTAAATGTTTTCTCCTCTGAGCCTGGGGTGTCTTCTGGGGCAGTGCAGCATTGGGTGGTCCACAGAAGCGGACCCCAGTGTCAGACGCCAGGAATCGGGGTGGGCAGGCTGAGACGTCGTGCGGCCGTGAGCATGTGGTCAGTGTGTTCAGTGGACACAGGAAATAGGGCAGACCGGGTCCCCGATTGCAAGCGGGGCTCCTCCCACCCAGGCTCACCCGGGCGGGGCGCAGTTTGGAGCATGCCTGGAGACAACGTGGACAGAGCCAAGGGCGAGTCTCGGGGCAGCACTGACCCTGCAGGGGCTGCCGGGCCGTCAGAGAAACATGGGGGGGTGTGTCCCGGCTGGATGTCAGCTCACCAACAGCCAGGAAGGGGGGCTCACGAAGGCCGCTGGTGGGGGTGGCGGGGCTGAGCATGAGCTGGCCCTAAGTGAGGACTCTGCCCTCCCCACCCGCAGCCACCCCCGTCCAGCCCCCCTGGGCAGCCCATCAGCACTTAGCAGGGGCCAGGACTGTGACTGGAGGTGTGGCCTGGCACCAAAGGATGCTTCTGCCCTTGAGGACTGGCCTCGAGGTCGGCCAGGCTGAGGAGCGCCACCAAGGGACTCTGTGCTGACCACCTGCGGGAGACCCGCCTGATCCTCTGAGAAGTCAAGCCCCTTTGCCTGCCAGGGACGGCCTCACACACCTGTGGGCACCCAGACTCTGTGTGTGTGTTCACAAGCCCCAGGAGTGCTGAAAACACTTGCTGATGCCTGGCGGCCTGGCAGACCTGCAGCTTGCTGGCTGGGTTGTTGGAGAAGGCTGGCCAGGGCCTCGCGTCCTGCTGCCTGCTGGCTTCATGGGGGTCCAGGAGCTTGAGCCAAAGCCACATGTGATTTAGGTCAGCACGCCTGCTGCAGGCCGTCCTGTGCCATCAGCGGGCGCGAAGTGGAGGCCTGTGCTGGGGCGGCAGGGGCACCTGGACAGAGGGGGGCCTTCGTCAGCAGTCGCCCAGGGTGCCCTTGGACCCTGCAGCTTGCTCCAGGGCAGGGAGCAGGCGTGTGACATCTGCAGAGCTGAGAGTTGGGACAGCCGGCATCCTTCGACAAAGGAGCTGTGTTTTACAAACTTGGCCTTCTCGCTGCTGCCCGTTACCAAAGCTCGTAAATCCTGCTCATCAGGGAAAAGGCCAAGGAGGAAAATGCCATCTCGGTCATTTGTCTGTCTGCACGTGTGCCATGCACTTGACTCACTGTAAATCTCCCTCTTAACGACTGCTGCCTGGGACTTCCTGCCTGCGTCAGCCTGTGGGGACCGGCTTGACGGCCCCGGGGGACCAGGGGCTGCCCCGAGACAGGCACCGGGGCCTTGGGAGAGCAGTTTCCAGCAAAAGAGCAAGAAAAACCACCACGTTCCATGTGCTCATGTGCCATCCATATTGCCCTTTAAGCAAAGTATATGTTCAAATCTTTCCATTAAAAAAAAAAACTGAGTTGTTAGATTTCTTATGATTTAGACAATTATTTCTATATTCTGAATATAAAGTCCTTTATCAAATATATGATTTTAAATATTTCCTGTTGCTCTGTGACGTGTCCTTTTGTTCCCTTAACAATGTCTTTCAGAGAGTGCCTGCACAGACGCTCAGTCGCTTGGTCATGTCTGACTCTTTGCAACCTCATGGACTGTAGCCCACCAGGCTCACTATCCATGACATTTTCTAGGCAGGAACACTGGAGTGGGGTTGCCATTTCCTCCTTCAGGGGATCTTCCCAACCCAGGGATCGAACCCGGGAGTCCTGCACCTCCTGAATTGGCAGGCAGACTCTTTACCACTGAACCACCTGGGTAGAAATTCTTAGTTTTGATGAAGTCTAATTCGCCAAGTTTTTCTTATACATCAAGCTTTAGGTGTCCCGTTCAAGGAATTTGTGCTTAATCCAAAGAGTTAGGCTTTCCCCCTGTTTCTTTTAAGTGTGCTGTAGCTTCTCACATGCCATTTAAGCTGAAGGGCTGATGTGAGTTGAGTTTTGCACAGTGTGTGCGGCGTAGGCTGAGGCCCGCTTGTTTCTGTATTGTTGGTGTCAGTCGCCCAGTTGTGTCCGACTCATTGCCACCCTGTGGCTGCAGCACGCCAGGCCTCCCTGTCCTTCACCCCCTTCCAGAGCTTGCTCAGACTCATGTCCACTGAGATGGTGATGCCATCCAGCCACCTCTTCCTCTGCCGTCCCCTTCTCCTCCCACCTTCAGTCTTTCCCAGCATCAGGGTCTTTCCCAATGAGTCAGCTCTTGGCATCAGGTGGCCTAAGTATTGGAGCTTCAGCTTCAGCATCAGTCCTTCCAATGAATATTCAGGACTGATTTCCTTTAGGATGGACTGGTTGGATCTCCTTGCAGTCCAAGGGACTCTCAAGAGTCTTCTCCAGCACCACAACTCAAAAGCATCAATTCTTCTGTGCTCAGCCTTCTTTATGGTCCACCTCTCGAATCTATACATGACTACTGGGAAAACCATAGCTTTGACTAGATGGACTTTCGTTAGGAAAGTGATGTCTCTGCTTTTTAATACACTGTCTAGGTTTGTCACAGCTTTTCTTCCAAGGAGTAAGCTTTTTTTTTTTTTTTTCTTTTGCATTAAGATGTCCAGTTGGTTTAGAAACGTTTCTTGAGAAGATAATCTTTCCTCCATTGAGATGTCTTTGCACGTTTGTCAAAGATCAACTGGCCATATTGTTGTGAGTCTATTTCTGGTCTCTCTTTTTGTTCCGTTGAGATATGTGTGCAACCTCTCACCAGTATTACACTTTCTTAATCATTGCAGTTTAGGGCAAGTAAAATCCAGCAATGTGAGTCTGCCAATTTCATTCTTTTTCAAAAATACTTCATCTATTATGCTTCCTTTGCCTTGCTGTATAAACTTTAGAAAAAGCATCTTCATGTATTTAAAAAAATCCTGCTGTGAATTTGCTTGGGATTGTGTTAAATTTACAAATGAGTTTGGGGGAGAATTAACATCTTATCTCAGTCGAGTGTTCCAATCCATGAATGTGGTATGCCTTTCCGTTTATTTAGGACTTCTTATATCTTTCACTTTTGTTACACTTATGCCTACATGTTTTATGTTTTAGAGCTATAGTAAATGATATTATTAAATATATTTTCCTTTTCTAAATATTCATTACTACTATATAGAAAAATAGTTGAAATTTATATGTTGACCTTTATTCTGTGAGGAGTTTCATAACGCATGTATTGGTTCCAGAACTTTTGTAGATTGCTCGGGGTTTCTGCATAGACAGTGATGTCATCTGTGCATAGCGACAACGTTTTCCTTCCTTCATATTCGGTGCCTTTTTACTTCACTTTGTTTCCTTCCTGCACTGACTGTGACTCAGCAGGATGTGGAACAGGGACGGTGAGAGAAGGGGAGACACTCCTGCCTCGTCCCCAGTATTGTCAGGAAGTCAGTCAGCCTTTCCTCATTTAGTGAGACGCTATTCATACTGAATGTGATGCTTTTAGGAAAAAGGTTTGTTTTTGTTTTTTGTCAATGCTCTTTATCAGGATAAGGAGGGTTTTTTCCTCTTGAGAAGGAAAGATTGTCAAATTTGGTTAAAGGTCTTTCTTGCTTCAGCCTATACGGTCATGGGTTTTTGTCTCAGTCTATTAATCTGGTGGATTCCATTGACTAATTTACAAAAGTGCATCAACCTTGCATTCTCAGAACAAACCCTGGTTGACTGTGATGTGTTATTCATTTAAGGGATTGCTGAATCCAAACGGCCTGGAGTCTAGCCCAGAACAGGAGGAAATAAACCAGGAGATTAGCTGCTATGTTAGCTCCCTTTGACTTTCGATTTCTGGCTCCAATCTTCTGCTGTTACTTGTCCCCGGATGCTTGCCTATGTTTTCTGCCTGGCGTTTTTACTTGTAGTCGGTGAGCGAGATGGGTGTGGTGTGTTGACTTCATCTTAACTGGAATTAGAAGTTTCTCATTTCTCATCAGTTCTTAAAATTGCCTCATTTACCAATTTTGTTTTAACTCAAATACATTGACCAAATTTAAAAAAAAATTGCTTTTGACCAAACACTGTGGACAAAGTGTGAGCATCTCTACTCAGTGTCATCGCCTGGGCCCCCTTGCCTCCAGCTTTCCCTGAACTAGCAGCCAGAAGCAGGGGTGCCTTCCTGGGGCACCCTCACCCAGCCCCACTTGGGGTCAGAGGGCCCTGGACGAGGCTGTGCTCTGCACTGGGGATGCTATGGGCGGCTGAGACAGGCTTTGAGGCTCAGCCCATGTCTGTGGCCTGACTTCTTGCTGTCGTCATGGTTTCTGGCACGCCTGGCCCCCTGACCCTGTTCCTGTTGGCATCCTTCTTCTAACACTGTTGAGCAGCTCAGAGTGCCATGCTAACAGCCTCTTCTGCACGATGGATGAGCTCCAGAGACATGGGTGCCTGGCCTTGTTAACAACAGAGGAGGCTCCCCGGGCTTCTAACAGGAGTGGAATCAAACCCTGGGGGTTCAATTACCAAGTGTCATTGTAAATTCTCTCTCAGCGGTGCTGTCTGCCTGCAAAGGCCGATCCTCTCATTAGGGAGATCTGAGTCCCCAGGAGAGCTGCCTGGGAACCCTGCAGGCAGAACTGGGGAGGAGGACTCCCCCAGGGACTGGCCGATGCAGGGTGGGACCCAGGGTTTGGGCCTGGATGGTAAACCTCGAGTGGCAGTGAGGCCGGACATGCCATGAGGAACCATCTCCAGGCTGGCTGTCCCCCTTTCCTTTCCCCCCCTCAGAGTCCCAGGACCAGGCTTGAGGCCAGCTGTGAGGCATAGGGAGCCTTAAGTGACTCTGGGTCACATACTGCAGCTGCGTGTCCTGGGGCGGTCTCGGGAGTGGCCAGCCGTCACTCGGCTCCGTGGACACTGATGGGTGTCTGCACCGTCTGTCTCCCAAAGCTGCCCTTCTGTTACTGTGTGTCCTGACAGAAGCACCATCTAGGGCCTGAGAAGATGGTCTGGCTGTTGTTGTAGCCACGCGTTCCGGGAAACAAACTCACTCAGAAGGACGATGCAGATAGTGGAGTTCAGTTTACTACACCGGCCACTGGCGGGCCCAGGGCAGAGTCTCCTCTTAGCCAAGAATCCCGACCAGTTTTTGTGAAAACCCTACATACCCTAAGCGAACCTGCCCAAATCCACCTCCCCAAATTCCCTGAAACTAGTCTGAACAAAGGAAAAGAAAGATACGATCCAAGTTAGCTGAGATCGTAAGCCTTAAGCCCAGGTAGTTAACAGCGGACAGTTATCAATAGGCCTGTGGTCACACCCCAATAAGCAGAATGTATGATTCTATTCAGTTACACAGATAATTAGGGTGTTCTTTTAGGCTACGAGAGTCTAGGTACGAGCCCTGGGGCTCTTCCCTGGTGGGGGTGGGGGTGGGCGTGGTGTGGGGGAGTCTGGTTTTCCAGTTGGCATGTCGCTTCCACAGGTGCTGGGCATAGAGCTCCAAGTCCACAGTCCGGCCCAGGCTTTCCAGATGGAGCCTGTTGTTTCCTCCTCCACTGTGTCAGAGCCAGCGTTGCTGTGGGGAGTCGTGCTTGTGGGTTCCTGCTTCCTGCACCGCCCCCCCCCGCCCTCCCCCCAGACAGGCAGGGGGACGTGAGGCCAGAGGGCTGGCATTTGCAACGTCCGGAGACTCTGTGCACTCCCCGGGGTGGCCCTCAGGCTCACACTCAGCCCCCTCCCTATTATCTTGCCAGGGGCCTCCCCGTCTCTACGCCCTGCACCCTCAAGCCCTCCAGGTGGTCTCTGAGACAGAAGGCCACCCTCACCCCTCACTCTAAGCCCCTGGGTGCTCAGCTTCCTGACTCGGGGAGGGACCCCTGGCTGTCCTGAGCAGCTGCTCCGTGGGGCCCCCTGGGAGGCCCGCGATGCAGGCGCAGCTGGGGGTAGACATCCCTGAAAGGCAGGTCGGGGCAGCCCTCTGCAGCCTCTGTGTCAAAGCGTGAGTCCCGGAAGCTCTCAGGCCTGGGCCTTGGGCAGAGCCTGCAAGGGGCCACGACGGACCCTCTGCTGAGCTGTTTGGCCTGGGCAGCCTGGCTGGAGTCCCCTTAGGAGCTGCCGACTCCTGAAGGACAGGGTCCTGGCCACTGTCCCTAGGAAGGGGCTTCCTCCCTGTGGTGGGGGCAGGCATCAGTGCCTGCACACGGCCCTGGGCTTCACCCGGGAGCCTGAGTCTGGGTGTGAGCACTCGGGCCCTCAGGACGGGGCCAGTGCCCGAGTGGGTGGGGCGAGCTGCCCCTCCCCCACTGCCCCTCCCCTGCTGGGGTCCAGCCCCAGTGGATCCAGGGAATTCGAAGGGTGGACGGCGTTGGCGTGGAAAGACTTGTTTATTGATTGATATAAGATTAGATTAAGAAACTATAGCGTAGTAGGAAGATTAAGTGGAGGAAGAGGGCTGAATAACTTGGTTTACGCGGAAGACAAATAAAATTCCAGACAAGGAATTTGCACCATCTACGTTGGGCCACCAGCGCCCACTTGAATATCTAAGGGTGCCTCGCCTTAAGCTCCCTTTCGCGCGGGTCTTAACAGCCAGGGCAAGTAAGTAGACCTGGCGAGCCTCCGCGCCCCAGGTGGAGATTCAGCCTGAAATTAAAGTAAAGAGCAGAGAGAGGGAAAGGGAGAGAAGAAGAGAGAGAGAAAGACACGGGGGAGCCAGATTCCCAAGAAACCAGGCCGAGAGACTAGTTCGAGAAACTGGTCTGAGAAGCTGGTCCCATCCTTTATTGTTCAGAAGGCCTTTTATACTTTTGATAAAACACGGAGATCAATGGGTAACACAAAATTATGTAGCGTTCGCAGCCCAGAGTCTTTCTGCATATGTTTTTGTATACAAAAGGTCTCAGGTGATTTACGTTATCTTCTGGCCAAGAGGCTTGTTAACACTTTTGGCTCTCTTCCTTAATGAATGTTAATTTTGTTTCCCCTAAAGTGTTTTTCTTTAATCTGCATCTCCTTAAAGCATTAAAGTTACATCTCTATAGAACAAAGGTGCAGTGGGTTATAACAAAGAAGGTACTTAACTCAAAGATCTAATGTTGCTAATACCAGGTCTACTACTTGTTTTTCTGTATACCAACTATATCTAAAAATAAAGGATATGAAAATTTGGCAGCAAGCATTGACTCAACAAATGAAACCTTTAATCAGTCCTATTCTAAATATTTTGACTCCTCGGAAGCTCCTACATTCCTAGGATGTTTTAAGCTTCCTGTGCCTCCTGCGGTCAGGAGGCCTCAAACAATCACAGGCGCAGCTGTAGGAGTCCTGCAGGCAGGCTAGAAAGCCATCAGAGGGGTATTTGGATTGAAACACTCTTTCAAATGCAGAAGACTAAAGCCCTGAATTGACTTTTTCCAGAAAATGTCAGAAGAGTGGAAAAGCAGAGCACAAAAGCCGGCAGATTTTTGTTGGGGTACATGCTTAGGAATTTCCAGAGGGGCCCCTGAAGTCTGAGCATGCCTTGCGTATGTCAGCTTCCTTCCTCATGACCTTGTCACGGGGGGGATTCCTCACACTGGCTCCTGGCACTCCCCTGCTGTCCCCCCCCCCCGCCACTGCCCCCTCCTCCACTGTCCCCTCCCCCACTGCCCCTCCCTTGCTGTTCCCCCTCCTCCCGCTGTTCCCCCTCCCCCCAATGCCCCTCCTGCCGACTGTCCCCCTCCCCTGCTGTCCCCCTCCCCCACTGCCCCTCCCCCACTCTCTCCTCCCTCTCTGTCCTCCTCCCTCCTTGTCCCCCCTCTCCCCTGCCTCCCTCCCCACCCCTTCCAGAGGGGAAACAGGCGAGTGTAAACTGAGGCCCACACTCTCTTGCGCCCTGGGTGTGGGTGTGTGCTCAGTCACTTCAGTCGTGTCTGACTCACGGGGCCCCTACGGACTGTAGCTGGCTAGGCTTCTCTGTCCATGGGACTCTCCAGGCGAGAGTACTGCGGTGGGCTGCCATGAGCTGCTCCAGGGGATCTTCCGACCCTGTGGCTGAACCTGCATCTCTCGTCTCCGGCACTGGCCGGCGGGTTCTTTACCACTAGCGCCACCTGGGTATTGACGGCAAATTTAGCCCCCACAGAGGGGGGCAGGCCCCCGGCAAGGACTCCCATGTGGGTCCGTGGTTGCTCTCCAGGCAGTTCCACAGCCCTCTGTCCCCTCACCCAGGGGCCACCCCCTGACCTTCGGCCATGACTGTCCCTGCAGCAGTCTGTCCGTCTGTCAACCCCGGGGCCACAGGGTTTTATGTTCAGGAAGTAATTGCTGCGTGTGGCTTCTGTTAAGCCCACGTTTTGACTGATGGCCACGTCAGCCAGGAAGGGCTGGTTAACACCTGGACCTTGGATGGAAGAATAAATACAGTGTGTCTATATTTTCTCACTATGGATTAGTACTTCTGAAAGCAGAGGGCAGTCATTATTTCTTGAACCCACTTAATAATACGTTCTCCATAATACCCACTATTAGGTGGATTTCTTTGGCTAATGTTGGAATCGATTTCCGGTAATAGTCACTGGCCAGCTTTGCCACTTTAGTTTCTGTCTGACAGCACGTGTAAGGAGCTCCCGCGGTCTGTCCACAGTCGGATAGTCTCTATGCAACAGCATACAGCTCACCAGCTGCCCCCAGATCTGTGCTTGCTTGCAGAGGCGGGCTCCATGTGGCTCCTGGGATTGATGTGCTGAAGAGGCGGCGTGGGGCTGGCGGGGCTCTCAGAGCCCCGATTTTCCCAGTGAGGCCGAGGCCTGGGTCGACCCCAAAGGGCAGGCATGTTTCTTTTCATTGTACTGCTGCTGTTGAAGCCACTTCAGAGCTCAAGCTTCCTGACCTCATTCAGGCTGCAGGCTCAGAACTGCTGAAGGGCAGGCTTGGGTTTTGTGTGTGTGTGGACACGACTGAGTGACTGAATTGAATTGAACTGAACTGTGGGGGCATCGGAGGTGTCGCACGGTGGCCCTGGGGCTGGGAGAGCTGGCTCCCAGGCCTGGGAGGCCTAGATGGTGTGTGAGGCATCCCAGGCTGTGGGCCCGGCTCCCGGCTCTTCAGGCAGAGCGGGCGCCAAGCCTCACTCTGAAGGGGATGTACCTGAAGGGCTTTTCCTGGTAGTGCCCAGCCAACCGATGCTGTATATTTGTGCCACATAATCTACTGAGTTGGAAACACTGTTCAGACACAACTCCTGCTCTCAAGGAACTTTTAGTCTGGAGGAGAGGGGCATGACCTCCAGAAGGGGGACAGGCCACTGCGGTGTGCGCTCACACTGGAGCAGAGATGCTGAGATGATGGGAAGGGCCGTAGGTTCCTAAGGAAATCTCATGAGGAAGCTCATCCCAGGAGGCTGGTCTGAGAGGGTCATGCGGGTTGCATAGGAGTCCGGTAGAGAGACCATAGGGAAGGCTGAGCACTGAAGAGTCGATGCTTCCGAACTGTGGTGCGGAGAAGACTCTTGAGAGGCCCTTGGACTGCAAGGAGGTCAAACCAGCCATCCTAAAGGAAATCGGTCCTGGATACTCATTGGAAGGACTGATGCTGAAGCTGAAACTCCAATCCTTTGGCCACATGATGTGAAGAACTGAGTCATCTGAAAAGACCCTGATGCTGGGAAAGACTGGAGGCGGGAGGAGAAGGGGGCGACAGAGGATGAGGTGGCTGGATGGCATCACCATCTCAATGGACATGAGTCTGAGCAAACTGTGGGAGACGGTGAAGGACAGGGGAGCCTGGACTGCTGCACAGTCTGTGTGACCGGAGAGAGTCAGACACGACTGAGCAACTGAACAAGGACAGACCCAGGGCAGGAGAGAAGGAGGAGCTTGAATAGGCGGGGGTGTGTTTCCAGGGCGGAGCGGCCCCTGGAAGCTCTCAGCTCCGAGGTCTGTCCCCAGCGGCTGTGGCGGCGCTCCCCCGCCAGCCCCTCCGGCTTTGCAGTCAGCGTGTGTCTTCTGTCCTGTCGTTGCCTGACCTTCCCCAGACACGGTCTGTGTCCCAGCACTAGCTGCCGTCCCGCTCACCCCACCTCACGACGGGGGATGGCCTTGTCCTCGCATGCTCTGGGACTGTCCCATCCTTGAAATATGCTGGTGATTGGAGCCGCCTAAGTGCTTCGTTTTCCCTCGTGCTTGGTTCATAATATTATGTTTGTGGTTGTCTTCTTTTTAAACCAGCTTTGCTTCCTCACAGACTTGGTTAGAGTGATCACAGTTGTTGGTCTGAAATCTGTTTCTGTCAAAAAATGTAGATTATTGGGAGTTCCCTGGTGGTCCAGGGATTAGGACTAGGTGCTTTCACTGTCAGGGCTGGGGTTCAGTCCCCAGTCAGGGAACTGAGGCCCCACAAGCCACAAGGTCTGACTCTCCCCCCTCCAAAATCATTGTCCTCAAACATGTAGATTATTAAATCTATAGCAATGAAGCTGACTTGGGCCTCCAGGAGGTTAGCAATGATGACCCGCTCTGCTCTCGACGGCTGACGGCACAGCGGGCCTGCACAACCTCGCCAATCCTCCAGCCCTCCTGGGGCAACGCGTCTCGTCTCTGGCACCAAGGGGTAAAGGTCATCGTGGAGCACGTGGCCGAGTCTGTGTCTGAACCCGGGCGGCCTGACCTGGGATGAGCTCATGGCAAAGCTTGTGACGGTCCCGCAGCTGGGCCTGGGTCCCAGGTGTGAGTGAGGACGGGCCAGGCTTAGTCCCCCCGAGCCCGCTCCCTGGCAGCCTGAAGGGGACCTTGGAAATGATTCAGTGTGAGCCAGGGTAGGGGTCACCGCAGGTTCCTAGGTGCACTGTCCCTGTCCTCGGCGGTGTAATGCCTGCAGGCAGGGCCGCAGGAGGGTTCCCAGCCCTCCCCGCTTGTCCTGGACGTCCCTGGTGGTGGCACCAAGTCCTGCCCCCAGAAGCCCTGGGGCTCGGGCTGTTGGGGCTACAGTTCTTGTTGGCGTGACTTTCTGGTTTTCTTCCTAGTTGTTAAGAGATGAGTGTGCATTTCGTAACCGAAAGAGTCCACACGCCAAGGAAATGGGCCCCGGCCCCGCTGCGGGTCCCTCCCCATCCCAGACAGACACAGGCTCGGGTGCAGGACAAGGGATGAGCCCCTCACTGGTGCTGGGCGATGGCAGCAAACACACCCGGATGAGCGCAGTGAGCTGGGGCTTAGCCAGCTTAGCCGGAAAGAGCGCATGGGGTGCCCCCACCAGGAATCCGGAGACACAGCAGGGACCCCGCGACTCCCTGGTGGCTGGGAGTGTCCACCTTCACGAGACTTGGGAAGACCGAGAACCTGACCCTGGGTGGCCACGAGTTACGAACGGCAGCCGGCGGGGGTACCCGCAGGCAGCCCTGGGCTCACACTCCCCAGGACAGAGGTTCTCAGGGAGACTCAGCTTCTGCACAGACTCCTCTCTTGGGCCGGCTTTGCGTGTGTTTGCTGAAGAAGGGGTTTCTTGGGTGTGTGTTTGAGAAAGGCCCTTCCCTGAGAACCTGGTCCCTTGGAGAGCGGGGACCCTCAGCCAGCACGGCATCACTGGCCTGGCTCGGGGGCACAAGGGGCCTGGGCCCCTCCTCCTGGGGGTGACACTGAGTGGACGCTGTCCTCGGAGCCTGGCTCTTTCCAGGGAGCCGCTGCGGGGCTGGGGAGCAGACAGTGGTTGGGGGTTGCCCCCGGACCTCAGGTGCAGGCTGAGCTCTGGGCACACAGTTTTCTCTGGACGTGGGTCTTAACTCCTGCTGCTAGGGTGCTGGGAGGGTGACCTGGGGGGACGTGCTGTCCGGGACATGTTGGTACACAAGGCCCCCGGCCCCAGGCGAGAGCTGGGGCCACCTCGTGGGGAGGTGGTGCCTCTCTTGTATGAACCTTTGAATTAAACGCCTGCTGGGAGGCTGGCCTGACTCCTGGTGATTTTGTTTGGCTGAAGCTATTAGAAATGTCAAAGATACATGGCTGGATAAATATAATTTCAAAGGACAACATCAAATAAATCATCACTGTTGTCAAGTTAGGTTTAAATACACTGTTTACAAAATCAATTGTGCTGTACACAAAGCAAACAATGTCCTCAGTGGGTAAAGTGAGAAGTAATCGCCCAATCAATTATTAATAAACCCTTTCTAAGGACAGCGTCTCTAAACATGGCTGTCCAGGTACTAACAGTGAGGTCTCAGGCTCAGAAAGCACTGCTATCACATAAACATTCGGGGGCTTGGGCACTGTACTTGCCTCTGCTTCGTGAGCTGGCAGGAAGCCTTTCAGAACTGCTATATGCACCCAAGCCCCCCCAGGGACAGAGCCTCGGCTCTGAGTCCTCACCCCTCCCCGCCACCACGGAGCATGGGATGCATCTGGAGCTCTTCTGAGATGCGCTGTACCCCACATGCCATGAAAACTTCCGGGCACAGAGAAGGTGGGGTTTCTAAGTTCCTGTTGATCCAGCGCCAGACATGTCCACACACTGGGCCACTCAATCCTAACAGTCCCTGTAAGTGCAAAGGTATTAAACAGAGAAAGGAGCATTTCTATAAATCTTGCTGAATAACTGGATATCCAGATGCAAAAGAGGACCTTCCCCCATGGCTCAGACAGTAAAGAATCCATCTGCAATGCAGGAGATGCGGGTTCTAGCCCTGGGTCGGGAAGATCCCCTGGAGAAGGGAATGGCAACCCACTCCAGTATTCTTGCCTGGAGAATCCCATAGACAGAGGAGCCTGGTGGGCTACAAGTCCATGGGGCTGCAAAGAGTCAGTCATGACTGAGCGCGCAGATGCAAAAATAAAAAAGCAGGGCACTGCACACGCCCCTCGCACACGACACCAGCAGAGGGTGCACGGCCCACCAAGGCCGCCCCTCCGCTGGCCCCACTCTTCCCCCATAGAAGGACCCAGCCCTGCCCCTGGGGGAGCCAGGAGCAAGGGGACATGTTGTTGCTCTTCCTGAAATGCTGAAGCAGGGGCCTGAGAAAGCCTTGCCTAAATTCCTTGTCCAGCTTCTATCAGTATTTTTCCTTTTAATTTACTTTTAATTGAGAGAGAATTGGTTTACAATATTGTGTTGGCCTCTGCCGTACCTCAACATGAATTGGCCGCAGGCGTACGTATGTCCCCTCCCTCTTGACAGTCACTTTCTATTGGTGGGGACGGCCGAAGACCCTGGTCGGTATCGGGGGCACGACAGCATGACAGGCCACCCTGCTCCCGTGCAGGGACCATCTCCTGTCATCGTGACGGCCTGCTGCGGGTGACCAGGACACGGGAGCTGTACCTGGGCCGCTGGCCGCATCCTTCCTTCCCGGGCAGACTGGGGCTGGGGCCTGAGCGCCTGCTCCCGTGCAGGGACCATCTCCAGTCATCGTGACGGCCTCCCTGACGGCTCCTGTGTATTCTGCAGGAAGATCTCAGGCAACGGCTTCTGCCGCCTTTGAGAACGTGAAGCTTAGGCAAGCAAATAAAAAGACGGTTTCTGGTGAATGAAGTCCATGCCGCTGGTTGTTAATCGCTGGGCCTTCTCACCAGGGTCCCGGGAGCTTCTGTCTGCAGCCCAGCTCACCTTTCTGGGGATCACTTGCCTGCATTTTATTTGTTTTAAAAGAATCAAATCAATATTTTATGTAAGAAATATAGTCACTCCCAAGCCATACATAATTCAAGTCTTTCTGAAGGCAAGCTCGTCAATCTTTAGGATGGAAGCGAGTCACCAGCCCTGCTTGGTTAAAATCTGCGGGGTTTGTGGTCGGGGTGCAGGTGGTGGGGGTCGGCAGCCTGGGCCAGCGCGGGCAATGGCTTGACTGCTGTCTTTGGGGTGCTTGTGGGCTGCAGGGGCAGGGGGCGGGGGCAGCAGGTCTGGGGTCCTCAGCCGCGCTCTCAGGGAGACACCTGTCTGGACCCCCAGGTGGGGGCTGAGGTGGGAGTGAGGAGAGGAGGTGGGGAGGTGGGGGCGTGGGGGAGGTCGTTCATTCCCTTAAAAATGCTCCTTTTAAACACTTAAATCTTTTGTTATAAGTTGAAAATATACCGTGCACACCTGGAAACAGCCGTACACAGACCCCGGCGGCGGGAGGCAGGAGTGAGCGTTACTATCCTCTCGTCCCAGCGCCAGAGCGGCCCCGCCCCGCCCCGCCCTGCCCTGCCCTGCCCTGGACCTCGGCTCCGGCCCCGCTCCGGCCCCGCCCCTTCCCCGCCCCTGGCCCGCCCCGGCCCCGCCCCTGCCCCGCCCCGGCCCCGCCCCTGGCCCGCCCCGGCCCCGCCCCGCCCTGGACCCCGGGCCCGCCCATCCCGGGTCCTGTCTTCATGGACCCCTGGAATTGTCTGACTCTGCGACCCCATGGGCTGCAGCTCACCGGCCCCTCCCAGGGACTGAACCTGGCTCCTGCATTGCAGGCAGATTCTTCACCATCTGAGCCACCGCCAGTACCAACGCCACTCTCCACAACTCAGCTTAAGAAATAAAACATGACAAGCACACCCTGAGGACCTTCCCCACCCCACCCCCAACCCCACGGAGGGCACCCAGGCTCTGAATTTGGTGCTTATTATTCTCATGCACACTTACAAGACAGCATCTATGTATTGATGAACTGGTGTGAACGTACTGAGCTGTGTGTAGGTACTGATCTGTATTGATGGGCTGTGTGTAGGTATTGATGGGCTGTGTGTATGTATTTATGGGCTGTGTGTCTGTACTGATCTATGTGTGTATTGATGGGCTGCATGGGCTGTAGGTACCAGGCTGTCTCTCCATGGGATTCTCTGAGGCAATTGAATTCTGGATGGGGCTGTTGTCCATGTGTCCTCCTGTAGGGACTGAACTGATGGGTGTGTCTGCATTGAGGCAGTGTCTGTATTGATTGTGTCTGTATTGATGGGCTGTGTGTCTGTATTGATGGGCTGTGTGTAGGTATTGATGGGCTGTGTGTAGGTATTGATGTAGGTATTGATGTAGGTATTGATGGGCTGTGTGTAGGTATTGATGGGCTGTGTAGGTATGATGGGCAGGTATTGTGTAGGTGGGCCACTGATGGGCTGTGTGTAGGTATTGACCCAACCAGGGATGGGGCCTGTACTGAGGCTGTGTGTAGGTATTGATGGGCTGTGTGTGTGTATTGATGGGCTGTGTGTAGGTATTGATGGGCTGTGTGTAGGTATTGATGGGCTGTGTGTAGGTATTGATGGGCTGTGTGTCTGTATTGATGGGCTGTGTGTCTGTACTGATGGGCTGTGTGTCTGTATTGATGGGCTGTGTGTATGTATTGATGGGCTGTGTGTAGGTATTGATGGGCTGTGTGTAGGTATTGATGGGCTGTGTGTCTGTACTGATGGGCTGTGTGTAGGTATTGATGGGCTGTGTGTAGGTATTGATGGGCTGTGTGTAGGTATTGATGGGCTGTGTGTAGGTATTGATGGGCTGTGTGTATGTATTTACGGGCTGTGTGTATGTATTGATGTTCTGTGTGGATGCATTGAGCTGTGTGTACATATTGATGGGCAGTTTTTCCCGAGGTTTCTCTACAGTGATGTATGGGACACTCGTCCCTCCACATCCTGCTCTCTTGCCGGTGTCTGTTCTGGGACTCACACCTGGGGCTATGCCTCCTCCCGTGTGCTGCAGTGGCCTGTCGTGTCCAGCGGGGAGCACAGTGCTTGTCCCCGCGGCTGCTGTCCACCACAGATTCCGACGCCACAACATCAGGAGGATCGTGACTCCAGTTTCCAAGAGCAATTCCGGTATTTCCAGAGGCCGCAGCTTCTCTGACAGGCGTGGTCTCTGCAGAAACACCCCCACCTCTGTAAACACCTGGTCAGTGCTATTTGCAAGGCTGACCTCAGGCCTCCGCCCATCAGTGGGGTTGAGCAGGGGCCTCCTCCCCTCCAGAGGGATGCTGTGGCCAAGTGCTGGCGTGGGAGGGAGTTGAGGGGTGCTGAGGGGGCTGCAGATTCCGGGCGGTGTGTCTGGCAGGGGCAGGTCGGTCCCTGGGGGCACCTCCACAGTCCCCCAGAGACGCTGGCCCTCAGTGGTGATGCCCTGTCTTGCCCAGTGGGGACATGGGGAGCCTTATTGGCCCCCGCTGAGGGACCCTCCTGACTGAGGATGAGCTCAGAGGGCCGGTGCCCACAGAGGAGGCGGTGGGTATGGCGTCAGGTTTTCATTTTTTTAAGGGGCCAGTCACCCAGGGAGAGGGTTGGAATGCTGAGCTGAGACGGCCAGAGAGCCAGCAGGCTCCACCATGCAGTTCAGGAGTTTCTGCTGATCTTGAAAAGTACCCTTCCTGCTTTTGAAGTGGAACCGAATGATTTTTGTGATTATTCTCCATTATTTGGAGAGCAGGACTTCTTTCAGGAAACACATTTACACATTCAGACATTTGAGAAGATGTAAACGTCAAATGATCAAAAAACCCAAGGGATCATGGTCCAGTGAATTCCTGGGACGTTATCTCTGGGTCCTGGGACAAGGGGTCTCCGCCTCCAGAGTTGTGAAAATAGGTCCCCTCGTCACCCCCGGGGGGCACAGTGACGTGGCTGAGAGCCCCCTGGATGCCTGGGGGCTGTCCTGTAACTGGACCAGAGGGCTTGTTTGTGTAAACGTGGCAGTCGCAACTTTGCACGAAAGCAAGCTACCCAGAGCCGGGCACGCAGTAACCTGACCTGTGATGCCAGGTGAGCACAAGATTAAGAAGTAAGTGGTTTCTAGTATTTGAGAAACAGTTGAACTTTGACGTACAGAGACACCCAGTGTTTGCTTCTGATTTCTGGTCATTAATATCCCGCCATCCTCACCCTCTGAGAAGGGGTGCGGAAGCTGACAGTGTCAAGGAAGAGCCGCAGGTCAGAGGTGCTCTGCGCTCAGTCGCTCAGTCGTGTCCACCTCTTTGCAGCTCAGTGGACTGTAGCCCCCAGGCTCCTCTGTCCCCGGGATTCTCCAGGTAAGCGTACTGCAGTGGGTTGCCACTTCCTCCTCCAGGGGGTCTTCCCTACCCAGGGAGCAAACCCGTGTCTCTTGGGTCTGTTCGTTGGTAGGTGGATTCTTTACCGTCAGCGCCACCTGGGAAGCCAAGATTTGCTTTAAATCAGCCAAATAGAGCTAATTGACTGCTTCCTAAACTGGTCCAATAGGAACGGAAAACTTGAACTTTGGTCTTTGCGTCGTGTTTGTGGGGAGGTGGTCTCGGGAGGGAGGGAGGGGGACTCTGAGGGGTGACATGTAAAATTAGGGCTCACTGCTCTGGTAGAGTCAGGAAAGCTGAATTCTGCCCGCTCTCTGACCCCTCCCCACTTACAGCCCGGGGTCCCCTGGGGCGGGTGACAGCTGAGCTCCCCTGCCGTCCGAGGGCCCACACTGTCCACACCTGTGGCCTCTAATACCTCGGTCATGGAATTCCATTTGGTTTCATAAATCTGCATAAATAATTTAATTTAAACGACTTTCATCACTGAGACCTGCCTGTTACCGTGAAGTTTACTAAGATTAATCCACCTCCTTAGAATTTAGATCAGCCTGGGAGAACATTCCTTCAGATGAAGCAAGGACATAATTTTAGTTAGAAAAAAAAAATCCGGTGAACTGCAAGCCAAATGCCCTCCGATCGTTCCCACCGCTCTGACGGCTAACAGGGACCACTTAAAAACGTCACAAGAGAGGGGTCTCTGAAATAACGGTGTAGGGACAGGGTGCAGTGCTTTTTACTTGGTAACAAATTATTAGGAACTCAGTAGCTTAAAACAAGACGCATCGATCGTCTATGGCAGTGGGGTCAGAGGCCTGAAGTGTGTCTGTGGGCTCTGGCCGCCGTGAGGGCAGGGCAGGTGCTCCTGGGCTCCCTGGGCAGGGCGTGATTCCCGGCCTCCTTCCGTCCAGAGGCCCCCCGTTCCTGCTTTTCCTCCAAGGTCATTTCCATCTGCTCTGCCCCCGCAGCTCCCCTCCTGTGAGGACCCTCATCCCGACGTCACTGACGTCATTTCAAGGGTTCACGTCACGGTTCGTTTCGCGTGTCCGCCTGCCCGGCGCCGGCTGCCTGGGTGGCTGGCCAGCCTTCCCCGGGCGGGTCTGCGCAGCGCTTCGTTTTGAACATGGTTGTATTTGCTTGCTCTGGCCGTTCTGGGTCTCCGCTGCTGCTTGGGCTCTGCCCTGGCTGCCGGGGGGGGGGGGGGGCATGGCCTCTCTTGCTGTGGAGCGGGGGCTCCAGGGCCTGGGGCCTCCAGAAGATGCGGCTCCCGGCTCTGGAGCGCAGGCTTTGTCCTTGGGGGTGTGCGGCTTAGTTGCTCCGAGGCGCGTGGGATCCTCCCGGGCCAGGGAAGCGGCCTGCGTCTCCGGCACTGGCAGGTTCTTCACCACCGAGCCGGCAGGGAAGCCCCGGTGCCGAGTTTCTCAGGGTGACTGGCGTTCGGCCAGTGACCAGCAGAGAGGGTGGTCCAGTGTGGGCAACCCGCCGAGGGCCCAGGGGAAGGAAAGCGGGGGCATCTGCCTCTGCCCAAGCTGGGCCTCCCCTGCAGCCCCCCGCTGACCCCCTGGCCACACACACACACTCACTTACGTGCACTCTCTGCCTCCCTCTTAATGAGCCCCTGAGGTTCGGGGATCCAAGCTTGTTGTGGCTCATCAGCCTCACCCCGAGGACCTCTGCCCGCCCCCCGCACCTCTGAGCAGACTGCCTGCAGCCCTCTCCCCTCCCTGCCCCGTGCACACCCAGGACGTGGTTCTCGTGGAAGGAGAAGCGATCAGACCCCACCCTGAGATGGTGGATGTGTGGCTTGTTGGCTGTGTCCTTCAGGAGCTCTTTGGAGATGCCTTTCTGAAAAGCAAGGGAGGGCCCCTGGCCACCACCAGGCACGCATCTGTGGGCCCACGGGGGCTGCAGTTTCTGGACGTCAGAGCTGAGCCTCCCGAGGTTGCTCAGCGGGTGCTGGGGGGAAGGGGGGCAAGATGTGGCCACAGCTGTGACTCAAGTGTGCCAGGCCTGCGTCTGTCTTCTGTCTCGCTTCGTTCCCAATCACACCTTCAATCCATCTTGCTGATCGCACCCATCCGTCTCTGCCAGGCTGTGGCCCCGAGTGATGCCTCGGGTGCATCCTCTCACTGCATTTTGTGCTTCCAGACGCTTCTCATCCAACAAAAGCTCATTTCCCTCCAGGGGGCCCCTCCCCGGGCTCCCAGGTGCTCCATCTGCGATCATTAGGGCCAGAGGATGCCTGGGAGTTTCTTAAGATGTGTGTCTCGATCCCCAAAGCTTCATGGAGTCTGGAGTTTCCCGCAAACAGGCTGGGGGGCCTGGAGGCGGCCAACCGGGAGGGCAGGCCTGCAGGGATCTCCAAGGTCGCATCCTTCCCAGGTGTACGCGGGCAAGGGGCCTGGCAGGGGGGCCGGCCCAGGATGACTCTCAGGGCTCCAGAGCTCGGGGGGCTGCGTCTCAGCTCCAGCCCCTCTGCTAACAGGGGGCTCCTCAACACACCCCGCCTGCGGGACACCGTCTCAGCCTGCTGGATGACGCTGACCATGGATGGGACCCGTGCTCTGATGGCAGCGCTGCAGCCACCGTGCTGGGCCCCCTTTAATCCATCAATGGCACCAACCTGGGAAATGCTGCAGCTCTGTATTTTGATGAGAAACAGGGATTCAGGGCTGGCACCGCTGTGCTTGGGCCGTGGGGGAACAGAAAGGGTCCTGACTCCAAGGACCCTGCTTTCAGGCGCTGGTGAGCGACATCTCCCGCGTTCCAGGGATTCCCTGTCCACCCGGACTAGCACAGCTGCCCTCCTTGCCCCTCGCCCCGGGGGCCCCTCCACGCCATGACCTCAGTGGACACCCCCGCTGACCTGTCCCAGCCAGTCTGCCATCAGGACCGGGCCCCTTCCGTGAACCAGTCCCAGAGGCAGGAGAGCAGGACCGCCCCCACCCGCCCCTGTTCTGACCGTCGTCCCCGGCTCTGGGGTGGCCCACGTGCCTCGCCCTCTAGCCTGGTGGGGGAGGGGGTCCTCCGGAGCAGGAGGCTGAGAGCCATTTGTGTATTCTTCATCTTCTCTGTTTCAAGGTCACTTTAAAAAAATTCACCATCTCTCGGCTACGTGGACGGGTTCGTCTGCTTCCAAACACAGGCTGGATGGCCAACACAGCAGGGCACAGCCGTACTTTATTGAAATAAATAGCAGCAGCTTCTGCCACAATGGTGGGGGCGTGAGTCCATCTCAGGGAGAGGACGCCAGGAAGCCGGAGCCGGGTGTGGGGACATGTGCTGGGGGGGGAACCTGGACGAGGGTCCTGGGCTGGGCGGGGCTGAGTGGACACCTGGGCCTGGGGGGAGGGGATTCTGAGTCACCATGGGCCCTGCGCCTCAGTGACCACGCCTCCCCGGGAGTGACGGGCTGGGGACCCCCAACCCCGCGTCATCACTGGCTGAGGACTGCTCCAGGGTCAGCTTGGGCACTGGCCCCCTGGCACACACGTGGGCAGAGTAGGGGGTCACGGGGCAGCTGGACCCGGGGTGGTGTTGGGTGCAGGCAGGGCTGCCGCAGGGGCTCACAGGGTCCAAGACAGGAGGTCGCCTTTCCTAACTGTTTGGACATTTAACTCAAGGCAATAATTTCATCCAAAATTTTAATAAATGTATTGTTTTGTATGGGTCTCAAGTTGGAAGTAACTACTCATAATTAAGACTGATAATTACTACTACGTAGAAATAGAAAACAAACGGTCCGATATAAAAAGCAAATGGGAAGGTGCGACGATTACGGTGCGACCCTGGGTTGCACGTTCACAGGGCCAGCTGCACCTCACTCTCTCTCTGAGTGGCTGCGTTTGATTCCCTTGTGGACTTCCTGGCCCTTCGCTTCGCTTCCGTCCTGAGGGTCCTGGTTGGCTGAGCACACAGCACCACGGGGAGGGGTGTGAGTTCGCGCAGCCACAGGCCCAGAGGGTGGGCTGGCCACCGCCCAGGTGACATCTGGCAGAATTTGGCACCTTCCCGAGAGCCCCTTGGGTTGGCCGCTGGCCACGGCAGTGACTGGACGCAGAGCCTCTGGCCCCATCCGCCTCCTTCCGACAATCCACGTGCCCCCTGCTGCCGGTCCTGCCTCCGACTGTTCAGGAGGAAGCCAGCCAAGCAGACCCACGTGGATGCCTGTGTAATGGCGCCCGGGGGTGAGCTGGTCAGTGGCATCTTATCCAGGGCTGCTCACCTGCAGGGCCCTCAGCCACCGGAGTGCAGACCGGTGTGCTGGGTGGCTCCCTCCCGACTCCAGGGCCCTGGCTCAGGAGCCCCTGCCCAGCCCTGTGATGATGCGGCTGTGGGCTCTGTTGTCCTGTGTCCCCTGGACGGCACACCCCAATGGACACGCCCTGGGGCGCAGCTGTGATGTGCTGGTCTCATCTGGACTTTTCTCCTCTTTACCCCCGTCAGCCTTTTAAAAGAAAAAGGCATGTGATTATTCAGCCAGCAAAATAGAGTTTATTGGGGGATAGCTGAGGAATCGCAATTCAGGATGAGCGAACTAGGGCCAACCCCAGTTGAGTTGGAGAACAAAGTTTGAGTCTGGAGAACAAAGTTGGGGGGAGGGGTTGGAGACTGTTTTGAACACAAGTTAACAGGGGGGAATGAGAGTTCAAAGTGTACCTGGTGACTGCTCCTCCGTCGTCAGCGACAGATGAGAACCAGCCCCCCAAAGCAGAAGTGTGGGTTAGATCAGGTATTTACTTGTGTACGTGAAAATCCCACCAAAATCCAGGTGTATTCAAATATTCAGCCTAAAATTTTTTCAGGACTTTTTCCCTGTTAGATGTTTGGCCAGACAGAGACATTGGTTTAACCTCTGGCAGAGGAAACTCCAGCGCTATAGTAGAGTAGGGCAGTCCTTTAAAATACAGTATTCTTGCGGCACTCACGAAATATATGTCCATTCATATGAACTACGGTCATCCCTCTGTGTCTGTGGGAAGTTGGTTCCAGGACCCGTAAGGATATCAAAATCTGAGGATGCTCAAATCTCTTATAGAAAACGGCCAAGTGTTTGCATATAAGTCCCTCCAACACCCTCTCTACACTTCAAGTCATCTCCAGATTAACGCCTCACACAATGTAAGTTCATGTAAACTGTCGTAAATACAACGGGAATGTCATGTAAGGAGTTGACCTCCAGCGGCAAATTCAAGTTGTGCTTTTTGGAACTTTCCGGTACTTTTTCTGAATACTTCTGATTCTTAAGAAGTGATCCTGAGGAAGCAGAACCTGGGGGTATGGCGGGCTGACTGTGGTTCTTATTTCTCATATCTATTGTGTGAAGAAACTATATCAGCTTAGATTTTGAAGGTGGAGCTTAAAAGATCGAATTCGACCCTGAAACAGATGACATTGTTTACTAAAGACTTTTGCTTTTTTTTCTACCAGAAATTCAAACTCAGTTTTTCCCTTTGATTTCCTAATCAGTGCTGAACTCCTTTCCTTGGAGAAGGTAGGAAGCTTTGTTATTCAGAAACAGGAAAGTCCAGGTGATTTGATGAATATTCATATGGGCAATTTAATCAGTGTCTTCTCATTATCTGTATTTCCATTTGAAGCTGGTTCCAAGAATATAAATAAAGATTGCACAGCAATTGTATCAACTTTCATTTCTCTCTGAGATACTCAAGCTGCTATCAATAGCCTCCGCCCTTGGCTTTCTGTGTCCTGGGACGTAGAGACAAAGTTGGAAAACTGGGCTTCTTTGCTGGAGGAATGAACACCCTGGGAATTTTAGTTACATCTCACAGGTACCTGGTATTCTCACCTTATTAAATGTTAAGTAGGTTAGCCAGCATGATTTTCCAGGAGGTTGCCCCTTGTTAACAACAATAACAGCATCAATGATAATAATAGATCTGAAGCTGTGTGGGGTGAAGGGGAGCAGCCCTGGAGACTGGGTCCTCAACTTGCCCCTGGCATCCGCCTGTGGCTCGGAGGATGGAGAGGGAGCGTCCACTACACAGCGACCGTGGTGACGGCTGTGTGCGGATTGTCGGGGAGGACGGTGAGGTTCTGGGAGGACTGTGGGGCAGGTGAGAGGATGACAAACTGAGAATCAGACCACGGATGGTCACATTTCCCCAGCTCCTGACAGCCCGAGTCGAAGAAACCATCCCACAGACCTGAGGACTGGCGGCTTCGTTAGTGGTCAGGCAAACAAGACGAGAGTGAAGCGCCGCCGCGTCTCACCTGTAACAGTGACGATGGCCGCAGGTGCGGCCCAGGGCGGGCGGGCTTCAGGGGAGGGCTGGCGGGGCCCCGAGCCCCCGGAGGGCTGCCTGTTGACAGCAAGAGCTTTAAAAAGGGCAAACCTTCCGTCCAGGAGGCTCCGATCCAGGGGTTGGTCCTGGAGAAATTATCAGATGTGATTTTTGCATAGGATAATAGTGAAAAGGCTGTAATAAGGGAAGATTAGAAGCCACGCCAGTGGTCAATACCAGGAAACTGGCAGGCGGCACTGCGTCAGGTCCCCGGGTCAGCTGACTGTCCACGTGGGGGGAGAGGCACGCGGGGACGTCTGCAGGACCACTGGGCACTGAGACGAGGTGTGTTCCATCCAGCGGCTGGTGAGTAGGGATGAGACGCCTAGAAGGTGTCTGCAGGGGCGGAGGGAGGAGAGAAACCACAGGAGACCCCTAAGGGGACCCCCAGGGCCTGGGGGGACAGAGGAGGCTGTGAGTGAGAGTGGGAGCCGGGGCGTCCGACGTGAAAATGCACTCGCATATTTCAGGAAAAGCAGAAGGAGACAGGTGGGCCCGGCTGCGGCCCCAGGGCCAGAGGTCAGCGCCCGGAACAGAGCAACCAGCTCGCTCTCTAGAAGCCGTGACTGGGGCGGGCGCTTGCCTTCTTCTCTGAGCGCTTCTGAGTCTTTGGGGTCTCTGGCAGCGAACCTTCTCCGCTTCGGCAGCCCCCGGACGAATGTGTGAATATTGCAGCAGCCGTCCCCTGTGTGTGCCTCTTTCCCTGTTTCTGTTCACCGGGTCAGCACTCCTGCTGGTCAGCAGTCCCACTACGGCCCCAGCTGGTGGCCTCAGCAATGTGCCCATTTCCTCGACGGGACCACCTGATCCAGCGGTACCCTGCTCTGCCCCGTCTGAACTGGCTTCTCTTGAAATGCTGTAAGAAGGATGAACTTCTCTCTGAGCCCCGCACTGGGGATTATAAAAGAGTAATGATTCAGTGACTTAAAGATTTAGTAGCCAGGTTGTTACAGGCTTAGAGCAGAAAGAAGATTAATGAGCTACTAGCTTAACATATGTCTCAGAAAAAGAGCAGTCATTTAATTCCCAACTTTGTAGAACTTGTATCCGCTCCCATTTTGCAAGAATAGTTATTTTGCAGTGATTTTCTTTTGCTCTCAAACCAGCTGATTGAAGTAAACGATGAAGTCCTCCCAGGATAAACAGATGACTTGGAGTTCAGGGCTTGGTTCATGTAGGGCCTAGGAAGCCAAGTGCTTGCTTTCCATAGGAGGGCTTTCAGCCTCTGGACCGGGACCTTGGGGTCTGGCTGGAGGCGGGGCCTCCTCCTGTCTTCTTCCTTTTGGGGTCGGGGCATGGAACCCTTGGGGCTCTCCTGTTTTCTTCCCTCTTGGATCCTGGGGGCCGGAGGCACCAGCTGCCACACCACGAGGGCCCCTGGGAGGCCCATGTGAAGGCCCCCAGTGAGGGGCTGAGGCCGCCAGCCTACAGAGGAGGCTGCCCAGCCAGCAGACCCCGAGCGGAAACACCAGCTAAGCCACCCCTGCGTTCCTGACACACAGAAACCCCCAGGTAATAAATGCTTGCTGCTTTTAGCCACTAAATTTGGGGGTAATTTGTTCTGCCAAGATGGAGAACTCAGATTCTGCCCATGATGTTTCAGCTAGTTCCACTCCGTTTTTTTTCCTGCCGTACTTTAAACCAAACTCGAGATACCATGTCACTCCATTTGTAGATAATTCAGTATCATTTTGGGCACTTTGAAAAAGCATGTGGAAAATTACAGATGAAAAATTAGGAGATATAAGGGTGTCCGTTGTTCCCCATGGTGACACTTTGCGCTGTTTACTCCTAATCTTTACGTTTTCCTAAGATATAGAGCGTTTCAGATGAAGCTGAAGCTCTGCCTGAGACCCTTCCATCAGATAAAGTTGAAGCTCTGCCTGAGACCCTCCCATCAGATAAAGTTGAAGCTCTGCCTGAGACCCTCCCATCCTTCTCTCCCGTGGACGTTTCCCAGGCCTGAGAGGGACGCACTTTCAGCCCATGAGTAGAGCCTCCTTGCTCTGCACAGATAAATAATAGAATGCAGCTTGTGTGTGCTCTGAAATGGACATGTGTGTGGGGCTTCCTGGCCGCCCAGCGGCTTGGACTTCCTGTTTGCACTGCAGGGGTGCAGGCTCAGTCTCTGGTCAGGGAATTACCCAGAGGCCATGCAGCACAGCTGAAGTATGAAACATTATACAAGTGTAAATAGATACTTTAGCTTAATGAATTTATATTATGTAACACCCGGGGTGGGTTTCCGCTTACACTCCCCACCAGCCCCCTTGTCCTCGCTTTGCGGACCCGGCACCTGCTGCAGTCTCTGCCCTGGGAGGCTGTGCAGGGGTGTCTGTCTGTGTCAGCAGACATTTCCACATGACCGTCAGCTCCCTTCCCCACAGGTGGCCTTGTCTTCAGAGCCTTTGTGTGTTTGGCCCAATGGGCTCTTTTTCTTCTGCTTGCTGATTTGTAGGAAAGTCAGTACCTTCCTAGATACTCAGAATTTATAGACTGCATAAACTACAGATAATTTCCCGGTGGCTCAGGCAGTAAAGTGTCCACTGGCAGTGTGGGAGACCGGGGTTGGATCCCTGGGTTGGGAAGATCCCCTGGAGAAGGAAATGGCAACCCGATCCAGTATTCCTACCTGGAGAATCCCATGGAGGGAGGAGCCTGGCCGGCTACAGCCCATGAGATGGCAAGGAGTTGGACAGGACTGAGCGGCCTCACGCTCTTTCTTTCCTGCTATCCCGTGCCTGGATTGTTCGGTTTGTTGGGGGTGTCTTCTGTTAAACTAAAATTTTACATTTTCACATTTATGGGTCTTTCCCTTCATGGTTGATGTTCTTCTTTCTTTCCTGGTGATTCATTAGAATCGTCTTGTACCTTTTTTCCTAATAAAGAAAATGTTTCCTTTTTCCCTAGTTCCTACCATTAGGCCGTTGATACATTTGGAATTCATAATTGTCCTTGCTGAGAAGTGGGGGTCAACAATTTTTCCAACGTGGAAAGGCGAGCGTCCTGGAACTGCTTATTGAGCACCGACCCCTCCTCCTCTTCCCTTTGACTTGCAGCGCTTCCGCGCGTGGGTGGGCGGGTCTGTCTGTCCATTCCTGAGCGGGCTCTTCCGCTCCATTGCCCGAGTGGTCACTCCTGGGCTTTCAACACTCGTCACAACTACTGCAGTCTTATAATCAACCTTAACAGTCTCCTGTGGAAAGTCCTTCCTCCATCATCTTCTGCCTACAGTTGTCCTGGCTATTCTTGGATCTTTATGCTTTCATATACATTTTAGAATACATTTTACAAGTTCCACAAAAAAAACGCTTTGGGATTTTGACTGGAATTGCTTTGAGTTTATAGACTAATTTGAAGAGAATTGACATCTTTAGGAAATTAGGTCTTCCCATTCATCAACGTTGGATGTCTCTCTACTTATTCATTTTTCTTAATGTCCTTGAGTGATGTTTTATCATTACTTTCTCCATAAACATCTGGGCCATCTTAGGTTTAATTTTAGAGAGCTTAGTTATTTTTTCTTCTTTTCTTTTTGCTATTGTGAATGATGTCCTTTGTAAATCATATTTCCTAATTAGTCATTGCTGATGTGTGACAATGCTTTCATCTTTGTGTATTGAGCTTGGAAGCAGTGGCCTTGCTGGACTTTCTTATGAGTCCTAATTGTAAATTTTCTTTTATCTTTTTTTTGTAAGCAGTTACAAAGATCTGCTAATAATTATCTTATTTTTTAACAATCTGTATGAGTTGTTTTAAAAGATGAACATATCACCGTGGCAGGAACCCTGGTCCAATGCTGACTGGCAGGAGGGCTCTCAGATATTCGTGTCTCCTTTCCTGGGTAAACCCTGCTTAGCGGTTTCTGAAAATGCTTCTGGCTGGGTCTTTGAACAGGATGCTTTGCAGTGGATGAAAGAAGAGCGAAGAGATGGGTGTTCTGGGCAAAGGGAATGGTGGACGGGGGCACAGAGGGAAGCACCACTGACCAGGGATCTGAAAGTGTTTGCTGAAGCTCCGGTGGAGGGTGTGGGAGAGGGGAGGAGGGAGGAGCCAGGCGCTGGCGGCGAGGCTGGAGAGAGAGTCAGGAACAAGGTTGTGTGACTGTGTTGTGGGCAACGGAGGGCTGTTATGGGGTTATCAGACGGGAGTGGTTAAGACAAGTATCTTTAAGTCAGCCTCATTATGGTAAAATTGACATGAATAAATTTCACAGAATCAAAGCGCACAGTTCAGTGAGTTCCAAGGACTGTTTATAGCCATGCGGCCGCAACCACAGTCACGCCGTGGACCAGCTCCGTCACCCCACAGAGAGCCTGTGTCCTTCGGCAGGCAGCGGCTTCCCTCCCTGCCAGCCCAGGAGATTCTGCCTTTTCTAGACTTTCTTATGAATAGTCTCACACACTCTGTGTTTTTTTGTGTCTGGCTTCTTCCACTTAGTGTAACGTTTCTGGGATTAATCCGGGTTGTTGCCTGTCAGTAGTTTTCCCTTTTTAGCTGTTGGGAACTATTCCACTGTGTGACTGTACCACAATTTACTTAGCCATTCGTCGGTTGATGAGAATGTGGGTTGACTCCAGTTTGGGGCTATTACCAATAAAGCTTTTATGAACATGGGCAAGCACATTTTCACGAGAGCATATGTTTCATTTCTTCTGGGTTCATAGTAGGAGGGGGATCGCCCTGATACATGGGGAGTGTATGTTTAACATCATAACTGGCAAATTATTTTTCAAAGTGGCTGTATCATTTTGCATTTTTACCAGTAGTTGCTACCCATTCTCCTCAACATTTCGTAATGCCAGTCTTTTCAATCTGAACCATTTTAGTGTGTGAGCAGCAGTGTCTCATTCTGGTTTTAATTTGTGTTTCCCTCAAGATGCTTCCCTGATACCTCAGTTGATAAAGAATCTGCCTGCAATGCAGGAGACCCCGGTTTGACCCCTGGGTTGGGAAGATCCACTGGAGAAGGAAATGGCAACCCACTCCAGTACTCTTGGGCTTCCCTTGTGACTCAGCTGGTAAAGAATCCCTCTGCAATGCAGGAGACCTGGTTTCAATCCCTGGGTTGGAAAGATCCCCTGGAGAGGGAAAGGCTACCTACCCTGGTATTCTGGCCTGGAGAATTCCATGGACTGTATAGTCCATGGGATCACAAACAGCTGGACACGACTGAGCGACTTTCACTTTCCAGACAATCGTAGGTGGTGCCAGTGGCAAAGAGCCCGCCTGCCAACGCGGGAGGTGGAAGATCCCGGCTCGGGAAGGCCCCCTGAAGGAAGGAATGGAACTGCTCCAGGACTCTCGCCTGGAGACCCCCAAGGACAGAGGAGCCTGGCGGGCTCCAGTCCACGGGGTAGCAGAGAGCTGGACGCGTCGGAGCGACTGAGCAGAGGGCCGACAAGACATCAGCGCTGAGCATCTCCACTCCCCTAAGTGGGCCCTGCCCACCTGAGGCGGGTCCCGGGTAACCCGCTCGCGGCCTGATTTCTGCCTTTGTGTTCAGTGTGTGCGGGGGTGGGAGCTCTATAGGGAATTATCGCTTCTTCCACTCAATTTTGCGTGAAAACGGCTCTTGAAAAAATAAAGTGCATTTAAAAAAAGTCCCAGGGGAAAAAAACATGCTGAATTTCAGATTGGACAATATTGTATAGAGCTTAAAAAGTCACACATTTTAAATCAATTGTTCTCAGACATCTTTTTTTCTGGGAGTGTTTTGTCTAGCCCACTTTTCCGTGGAAAGGTTTTCCTCCCATGAATCTGCTAAGTTGGATAGTGAATTAATTGAATTGCTTTATTTATTCTGCTGTTTTCTCTTGATGACAACCCTGTTTCTTTTTTTTTTTTTTTAGGACTCCTGAAATAATATAGACGAATTAATTAAGATGACAAGTTGAGTATGAATATTACATTTCCTTTTTAGTATCATGATTTGAATAGACTTCAATTTGAATTTACTGCATTTTATTCCTAAAATACTTTTCCGTCTTTGGGAAGGGAGGAAGCATCTTTTCGGGGATAACATTTTTGTTTTTAGTGGAGAGACTTTTGTCTGTGGACGTGCCTGCCTCAAAGAGGCAACAGAGGACTGCATGGCCGGGGCCCCCTACCTCCTGAGGGCAGCCAGGCCTCCTCTCTGCCGGGCCTTGGGCTCAGCCTCGTCCTCCTACAGGAAACGGATGTGCTGGACGGTCAGCCTCTGAGCTGGACGCAGTCCTGGCCTCAAGCAGGGGCCTGCACAGGGCGATGGAGCGTCTGCAGATGCTCTGTGATGTTTTCAGAAAGGCCACAAGACATAGTTTCTTTGCAACAGGCATCACAGGCCAACCCTTTCCCGTCTGGTTTGTCTGGAAGAGGAGACAGGAGCAGGACGGGCTTGAAGACAGAGCCTTGTTGCTGTCCTGGGCAGGAGACGCCTCTGGATGCCGTGTCCCACCCTCCGTCCAGGGTCAGGCCTCTCCTGGGCTCTGCGGTGAGGGTCTGAGGGGGGACCTCGCCCAGCAGCCACTCCTGCCCGAGTCAGGGGCTGCTGGCGCACAGATGTCATCCAAATGCGCTAAAGGCAGCCATCAGATGAGGAGGTTACAGTAAAGACCGGAAGGGAAGGGCTGCGCTTCATCCCCGCCTTCCTCTAACCGCCCCACTTGGTCCTGGGAGTCCAACAGGGAAACACAGAACCGGACCCAGCATCTGGCTGGAGCGAGCCTGGAGCTAAGGACGTGTTGGAGCAGCGGCCTCCGGGAGTCAGGGCAGCGGCCTCGGGGAGTCAGGGCAGCGGCCTCGGGGAGTCAGGGCAGTGGCCTCGGGGAGTCAGGGCAGCGGCCTCGGGGAGTCAGGGCAGATCCATGGAACCGCCCCCCCCCCCAGGTCTTCCCGCTGGCACCACCCCCAGCCTCCCCAGGCCCAAGGAGGAAAGTCCTCCAGCGTGCAGGCCGCAGGTGCCTCTGCGGAGACGAGGGGCCTCAGGCCCCTGCCGTGGGGTCTCCCAGGTGGAGCCCCCCATCTCCACGCAGTGAGTCTACGCAGTGATGCAGTTCCTGCCCATCCAGTGTCTCTTTGGGCCTCGCAGGTCTCTCCCTTCTCAGGCTGGCATGCCAGGCTGGGGGGCCAGTGTGGGGTACACCTGTGTGCTTCTGGCTTCCACAGGTCTGGCTGGGCGACCTAGGCAGGAAGGGGGAGGGGAGGGCAGCGAGCGCAGAGTCCATCCCGACCCCTGCGGACCCTCTGGCGAGGATCGCCTTCCAGCTCAGCGGCCCCCTCTGGCAGTGGTGCTGGGCCTCGTGCGGCTTTCAGGCGAGGCCTCCCTGCCCTGGTGAAGATGCCCTCATGAGGCTGAGTTGCCCAAACCCGTGTGTGCCCTCTGCTCTGAGCAGCCGCACACTGGTGGGGAGGGAGGGCTTGGGTTAACTGTGGCTCCATCCTTGTGGGCGGGACCTCTCCCCCAGGTGGGAACCTGGTGCCACCGGCCCACCATGCCCAGGGTGCCCTTCCTGCTCCTGCTCCTGCCCAGATGGGCTGGCTGGCTGCACACCTGGGCGGACTTTCCTCCCTGCTGGGCTGTGAGCAGCTCTGCCCGAGGTTTGGTCAGCATCATATTCTCCCAAGCAGGTCTTGGCTGCCAGGAGAACAGAACCTCCCTCTGTTTATACATGGAGTTGGAAAATTTCATCAAGGACCAGGAGAAGCATTTGCAGTTTCTAAATTAGAGAGTTTATGGTAATAAATCAAGAGTGTGTACATTAATAATAGAAAAAAACATAATGATATAACTTAATCTGAAACATATTTCTAATATAACAGAAAGATTATATTTCTAATATCTGGTTAGCGTGTTGTGAGTGTATGCAAATATCTTTGGAAATATCCATACATACTGCCAGCTTTAGCTAATTAAAGAAGTAGTTTTAGGAGGAGCTGCCATCTGATAATTTAATCACGGCTCAGTTTTCGCAGATAATTATGGTCTTTGTTATTAAGTTCTCTGATTTTCCAGGAAATGAGAAATCTGATACAATCTTTTACAATATGAGTGAAAAATTAAATTTTATTTAATTATGAAAATTATTCTAATCTGAATACTTCTGAGCTATTTCCAGGGCGTTTTTTCCTCTTCTACAACTGCCCAGTGCCATTTTACGGGACTTAATTCTGGTCTGCAAACAACTCTGTGGCCAAGACGGCTGCGGCTGTGCTTGGGTAAGTAGTCTCAGGGCAAGGCACGTTTATTCTTCTACTTTACAAGTCATCTCCTCACAAAGACTTTTTGGGAAAATTGTAAAAAGTGCCATCAATCACAGCATTTGAAAAATTATAAAGTGGGATGCTCCTAAGGGTCTAATGGTGATAGGTGGTTAGATAAGTGACTCGGAACACGCGCAGTGCACACCAGGGGCCGCTGTACCGTCTGTGCAGCAGGACACAGTGCCGCTGAGTTTCCCTGGCGTGGCCCCGCCACTCAGAATGACGGCCTCTCGCCCCAGATGCGGTCCCTGCCTGCTCTGCCCCAGCTGCGGCAGAGACTCTCCTCTCTGCCTTCCCCTCATTCCTGCCTCCTCAAGCCAGACTGAAATGGTGGGTCTGCCCTCTGCCCCTACAGTGCTCTGCCATAGTCATTCTGTATCATAGTATCACAGTGTCTAAGTCCATTTTCCTTGCCCAGTTGTGTGACTCTTGTGGACAGAAACGAGCTCAATTCTCCAAGCAGCCCACACCTGGACCAGGGGCCGGCCCACCATGCGATTAATAACTATTGCATGGAACTAAGTTTGTGTTCAATAATTACATAAATATATGTTTTCATATGGATAAATACACATAACATAAACATTTATGTGTTTATTCTCTCTCTATCCTCTCTCTATATATACATATATATATATATTTACCTATTAAGAACAAAATTGGAGAAGGAAACGGCAGCGCACTCCAGCATCCGTGCCCGGAAAGTCTCATGGGCAGAGGAGCCTGGTGGACTGCAGCCCATGGGGCCCCAAAGAGTCGGGCACAACTGAGAGACTCACACTGACACTAAGAACAGAATACGGCAAAGAGGCATTTGGCGTGACTTAGAAAACTCACAGGGGATCATAGCTGCTAGTTCTTTTTCCATTGTTATCAGGGCCTTTTAATTTGCAGTCATCTGATAAGGTCAATTTCTAGAATGTTCCTCAAAACAAGTATTTTTCATTCTGCTTCCTGCTCCTTTGAAGCTTCATGGTAAACTTTTGAAGGTGCGTGAGTGTACAGGTCCCTGGGGAGAAACTCCCAAATTTTATTGAATTCTTCAAAGTATCCATGACCCATAACCCATTCAGTTTAGTTCAGTTCAATCGCTCAGTCATGTCCGACTCTTTGTGACCCCATGAACTGCAACACACCAGGCCTCCCTGTCCATCACCAACTCCCGGAGTTCACTCAGACTCACGTCCATCGAGTCCGTGATGCCATCCAGCCATCTCATCCTCTGTCGTCCCCTTCTCCTCCTGCCCCCAATCCCTCCCAGCATCAGAGTCTTTTCCAATGAGTCAATTCTTCACATGAGGTGGCCAAAGTACTGGAGCTTCAGCTTTAGCATCACTCCTTCCAAAGAAATCCCAGGGTTGATCTCTCTCAGAATGGACTGGTTGGATCTCCTTGCAGTCCAAGGGACTCTCAAGAGTCTTCTCCAACACCACAGTTCAAAAGCATCAATTCTTCGGTGCTCAGCCTTCTTCACAGTCCAACTCTCACATCCATACATGACCACAGGAAAACCATAGCCTTGACTAGATGGCCCTTTGTTGGCAAAGTAATGTCTCTGCTTTTGAATATGCTATCTAGGTTGTTCATAACTTTTCTTTCAAGGAGTAAGCATCTTTTAATTTCATGGCTGCAGTCATCATCTGCAGTGATTTTGGAGCCCCCCAAAATAAAATCTGACACTGTTTCCACTGTCTCCCCATCTATTTCCCATGAAGTGATGGGACCAGATGCCCTGATCTTTGTTTTCTGAATGTTGAGCTTTAAGCCAACTTTTTCACTCTCCTCTTTCACTTTCATCAAGAGGCTTTTTAGCTCCTCTTCACTTTCTGCCATAAGGGTGGTATCATCTGCATATCTGAGGTTATTGATATTTCTCCCAGCAATCTTGATTCCAGCTTGTGTTTCTTCCAGTCCAGTGTTTCTCATGATGTACTCTGCATACAAGTTAAATAAGCAGGGTGATGATATACAGCCTTGACGTACTCCTTTTCCTATTTGGAACCAGTCTGTTGTTCCATGCCCAGTTCTAACTGTTGCTTCCTGACCTGCATGCAGATGTCTCAAGAGGCAGGTCAGGTGGTCTGTATTCCCATCTCTTTCAGAATTTTCCACAGTTTATTGTGATCTACACAGTCAAAGGCTCTGGCATAGTCAATAAGGCAGAGATAGATGTTTTTCTGGAACTCTCTTGCGTTTTCCATGATCCAGCAGATACTGGCAATTTGATCTCTGGTTCCTCTGCCTTTTCTAAAACCAGCTTGAACATCAGGGAGTTCACAGTTCAAGTATTGCTGAAGCCTGGCTTGGAGAATTTTGAGCATTACTTTATCATTGCTGCTGCTGCTGCTGAGTCGCTTCAGTTGTGTCCGACTCTGTGCGACCCAACAGATGGCAGCCTACTAGGCTCCTCTGTCTCTGGGATTCTCCAGGCAAGAACACTGGAGTGGGTTGCCATTTCCTTCTCCAATGCATGAAAGTGAAAAGCGAAAGTGAAGTCGCTCAGTCGTGCCTGACTCTTAGCGACCCCATGGACTGCAGCCTACCAGGCTCCTCCGTCCATGTGATTTTCCAGGCAAGAGGACTGGAGTGGGGTGCCGTTGCCTTCTCCGACTTTACCATTAGATTATATTTATTCCCTGAAGAACTAACACTGAATAAAGTCACACATTTTATAATACTGTTTTCCAAAGAAAGGGGAAGAGTGAGTTCACTGATTCTGCCAGTAATGGCCGATGGTGCAAACTTGATTTTTGGAACTCTTGACCCTGGGTGGCAGAATAGTTAATGGCCAATTTGGTCTTTTGCTCTTCCCAGGTGGCTCAGATGGTAAAGAATCTGTCAGCAATGCAGGAGACTCGGGTTTGATCTCTGGTCAGGAAGATCCCCTGGAGAAGGGAATGGCTACCCACTCCAGTATTCTTGCCTGGAGAATTCCATGACAGAGGAGCCTGGTGGGCTACAGTCTATGGGGTCACAAAGAGTCGGACACGTCTGAGTGACTAACACTTTCACTTTCACTTTGGTCTTTTGAGTAGTGAATAGATGTGAGGAAATAGAGTGGTGTTTGTAAACTCTGAGAGGTACAACGCTGTTGATGGGTGCCACTTGTCAGCTGTGGGCTTGGCTGAGTTTTCTTTCACACCGAATTGGTCGGAGCTGCTGGGCGAGGCCCAGGACAAATTAAAGCCCTGATTCCCAGGGCTGCCAGGGACACACTGCTCTTCCCAACTGATCAAGTTCTCTGCAGACGGGGGCTCACCTCGGGGCCACCAAGATCCTCAGAACAGAGCAAGGTCTGTGGTTCTTTGACAGCAGGCTATAAGCTCATCTTACAGTGAGCCAGCTCCTTTGTGATAGTTATCTAAGACATTCAGACTTACACAAGTCTGAATGTTTTCTGTTGGGAAGAAAATCGTGTTCTTTTGAAAAACACACTGATATTGTTCTTAAGCATTGAAACGCTGGCCTTTACAGCCACTTGTAGACGAATGCTTCCTTGTCAAGTACACAAACCTGTCCTTTATTTGTTCCTACCTGCGACTAAGTGGCAGAAAGAGCGTGACAAAGACTTTGGGAGTGAACTATCAAGAGAAGCACAGAAGCCCTCCGGTGGCAGAGCGGGCCTGGTGGGGGGCGGGGCCTGCTTCTGCTGTGTCACGTGCTGGATGCTAAGGTCAGGGTGTCTGGAGCCCTGGACCCACACACTTCCTCCTTAACAAGTGCCTCCCGCCCAGAATTTACCCGTAAACAGGAGACCTTAGGGGAAAGGGAAGGAGGCTAACAGACAGCTTTGGGAAGCGGAGACTCAACAGGAACAGTGATGGCAGAGCTGTGGGCTGGGCAGGTGGCAGGTCGGGGGGAGGCAGCCTGTGGCCGGGCTCCTGCCTGGCATGCGGAACAGAGACGGCAGCTCTGTCTCCATGGTTCACACAGGGACTGGCACGCTCCCCGTCTTCTGTGCTCGCTAACGTGGCCAGGCAGCCCTGTGGGAGTTAGGACAATGTACCCTGAAGGTATACCCACTGGGTGGAGAGCAGTTTCTGACGCTGGTTAGCTGGGTAACTTCAGGCAGGTCACTTCCATGTCTTGCTTTTTTCCTCTGCTCCATGGGTATAATAGCAGTATCAGTCTCATGGGCCGTTGTGGGGGTTAAACAAGATAAGTCATCGGTGGACACTGAGTCGTGGCGCTGTTTACTTTGTTTTGAGTAGTAGCCGCAGAAGCCCCTTGGTGGCTCAGATGGCCAAGAATCTGCCTGCAATGCAGGAGACTCAGGTTTGATCCCTGGGTCAGGAAGATCCCCTAGAGTAAGAAGGGCTACCCACTCCAGTATGCCTGCCTGGGAAATCCTATGGACAGAGGAGGCTGGTGGGCTATATCGTCCATGGGGTCACAAAGAGCAGGACACGACTAAGTGACTAACACTTTCACGTTCACAGAAGCTGAAGACATCAGTTTTCTGTTGAAAACATTGGGCGTGATTTCTGCTTAATCCACTGAAGCATCAGCCAGAGAGGCATTTCCAGAGGCTGGCTCAGCCCAGCGCCTACGGTGGAGTCAGGAGAGCCTCGGGGGACGTCCCAGCAGAGGAGGAGGAGGGGCTGGTGGGCACGACGCCAGGCTCACAAGACTCGGCTGTGATGTGGACTCCAGGGCTCACATGAGAGTATCCTCCAGACTTTGTGAGAATGGAACAAAGGACCACGTGGAGCCCACGTGGAACCTGGCAGCCTGGAGTTCTCACCCAGCAAACTGGAGCAGGCCAGGTGTCTGAGCGCCGGCCACTGGAGAGCCACGGGTGATGGTGAGAGACCCAGATCAAGGCCAGGCCCAGACCAAAGCCACGCTCAGACCAAGAAAGTGAAAGTGAGCTCACTCGGTCGTGTCCGACTCTTTGCAACCGCATGGACTGTAGCCTACCAGGCTCCTCTGTCCATGGGATTTTCCCAGGCAAGAGTACTGGAGTGGGTTGCAGTTTCTTTCTCTACGCTCAGACCAAAGCCACGCCCAGACCAAGGCTGACCCAAAGCAAGGCCTCGCCCAGACCCAAGCCACGCCCAGACCCATGCCACGCCCAGTGTGAGACCACCCTAGAGGGAAACTTTAACCTCCAACCCCGGTCCTCCAAGCATCACTTTGTTTCCTTGTCCTCCTCGAGCCTGAAATCAGAGGAAAGGCCCTGAGACAGTGAAGGTCTGGGTGGGCGGGGGGCACGCAGGAGGGACAGAGGTGTTCTCGGAGGGTGGACGTCAGCTTCTCCAGGACTTTGACTGCCCAGCGCTTCCTTGGGGTCTGTTTCAGGCAGTGTGGGTTTATCAGCAGGGATGGGTCGTGCGTTATGGAGGCCAAAAGCCCCAGGGCCTGTGTGGTCCCCTCCCCTGCATGTCCAGGCCCCTCCCGAGGAGTCTTGTCCTTGGAGTTTGGTTGCTGAGCGGCTGTCCGGGACCCACAGGGTGTCAGGGCTGATAGGCACCGAAGCAGAGAGGCGGCACCAGGAAGGGAACCCCCAGAACCAGGGGGCCGGCCCACGCCCTCCCAGCCCCGCCAGGCGGGTGTGAGGTCAGGATTCAGACAGAGACCTGCGGGTCTGCGGTCATTACCTCCCTGTTCTGGTTGTGAGTCTCCTTCCCGCTCCGGGGGAATAATGTCAGGTATTTTCCATGTTTATGACTTCATTTTTGAGACAAATCAATACCAAAATGTGGAGGAAATATTATCAGTGGAGCTGTTATCTCTGCCCCAGACAAAGCTGGCATCTGTGTTCTCAGTTATGTTTAGTCCCCAGCCAGTCCTGTTATGAATTTCCTCCCCCCCCCCCATTATTGTTATGGAACAATCCACATGGCTCTGAATGACGGAACCAAAATGATAATTCTGAGATATTGGATCTGATGGTCCTGAAGGAAATCAGAGAATGGAAATCTCAATAAAGCCTTCCTGCAGAGGATGGCCTCCTCTAGAGCGTCGTCCTTAAAGAGGTGCTGTGGTGGAGGCTCCCCTCAATTGTAGAGCAGAGGGGCGGCCCGGACCCCCTAGTCAGGCACCAGAGGTCCCCCAGGAGCCCACCCGACCGTGTGTGAGAAGATGGGCCATGGGGCACTTGGAGGAGGGTCCCCGCTCTGCTCTCTGGGTCCTGGCTGCATTCTGCCCGGGGACTGCGGGCAGCCCACCAGCCTCCCTCTGGGGGTGCTCTCTCTCCACCTGCCTGCCACCCCTATCTCATTTTATCGAACCCTCACCCTTACCTGGTCCCCATGCCCAGGAGCAGAGAGCTCACTCCCCGACCATAACTCTGAGCTGCAGGCAGAGGCCGGCATCCTGTTCGTTTCTGAGCCGCTCCGGCCCTGCCCCCCATCTGTGGGTGGCGTCCTGCCCCCCACGAGGTAATCTGGAAGGTGGTGCACGTCCTTTCCTTCTTTCTCACCCATTTTGAAGGAGGCTAGTCTTGCCGTTTCTATTCCTTGATTTTCTTCTTTTTTAAAGCATTTCGTTACATTGAGACGCAGATCTACCCTCTGGCGCCTCTGAGTGCCAGCGTGGAGTCCTGCCGCAGATGTCCTCCGCTGACGCTTTGTTCCCTGGCCGCTCACCCCGGCCTGCCTGCCGCCACTCCAGTGTTTGATTCTGCGAATGTGGCAATTTAAAATCCATCCTGTGAGTGGCATCGTGCAGTACTTGTCTTTCTCGGGACTAAGGACGTGAGTTTGAGGGAACTCTGGAGATGGTGATGGTCAGGGAGGCCTGGCGTGCTGCAATTCATGGGGTTGCAAAGAGTCAGACACAACTGAGCGACTGAACTGAACTGAACTGAAGCATGGCTGGCCGCTCTCTGCTCACCTGGGCTCGGGAGCGGGGGGTGGGGGGTCGTGCTTTTGGAATCTGAGCTGAGGGCAGGCACCTCAGAGGTGGAAGCCGGACCAGGGGTGCACGGTCCTCAAGCCGCTGAAGATGTGGTTGGTTCTTTCTGGCCGGGTGCCCGTCCTGGGATATCACAGCCTTGCCCCCACAGGCAGACTCCAGAGTGTGACGTGTGTTGGCTGGGGGGGGGGGGATCTCTGGAGCATCTAGTTGGGGGTGATGTGGAACAGCACGGAGCTAGTCCAGTGAGTGAGCATCGCCAGGGCCCTGAGCTGCTGGCCTGGGGTCGGGGGCAGTGGGTGACCCCTTCCCCTCCGCCAGTGGCCGAGCACATCTCTGCTGTGCCTGTGTCCCGGCGGGCCCGCGGTGGCACTGGAGAGGGCTGCGAGCGCGGGCGGGCGGGGAGTGCCTGTCGGGTTCGCTCCGCTGCCTCTGATGTCTGGCTTCCAAGCCCTTGGCCTCCAGGCCCTTGGCCCCTTCTGCTCCTGGGCAGTGTTGGCACGGAGACGTGTGGCCGTCATGGGTGCAGAAAGCAGCACCTGAGGATCACCTTCTGCCTCCCCGGGGCCCAGCTCCCCACAGCCCCCGCCCTGGGAAGTGGGGCCGGGAAGGCGGGCTGCGCCTGTGTCCGCGCTTCCTGGAGGAAAGCTTTCCATCTCCGCCAGGCCCTCCGCTCCCTCCGCCAGCCCTTCCCTGTCTGAGCTGCAGCCGGTGGCCAGGCCATCGGCGCTGCAGCAGCGTCTGGCTGTGGCGGGCATGGCTTCCCTTTGGGGAGGCAGGTTCACTGCGGGGCTGGACGATGCACGTGTGCGTGTGTGTGCATGCACGTGAGCGTGCATCTGTGTGCACACGTGTACACACACGTGCGCACCTGCACACGCACGGGCACACACGTACATCTGCACACACGCACCTGTGTACGGGCATGTCTGCACACACGTGCACACGTACACACACGTGTACATGCGTGTGCATGCGTGTGTGCTTATGCCCATTCCCCTGTGGGAGGAAAGAGTGCTTTTGCTGGTACAACTATTTTGAAGCAAATTGAACTGCAAAAGTGGCCTCATTTTCTTGTCACTCAGATGAAAATATAAACCCAGAGCTCCAAATGCCCTTTGAAGCACCTTCATGTCTGACCCTGGTTAACTTTATATCCAATCTGACCAAGAGGTGGGCGGGGGTCGGGGAGGTGGGAGGGAGAGGGAAATCCATGGCTACCACCGAGCTCCTCCAGCCTGGCCGCCCAGAGGGGCAGAGCCAGGGCTGACGGTGAACAAAAGGGAAGACAGAAGTGTTTTCTCAAGGAAAGTTATTAAAATATTGACATTCCATCTGCAGCTGAGCCAATTCAGTTATGCTGTCCCATACCTGCTCCATCACTTTGCTCTTCCAAAGCACAAGTGTCTTTGTTTTGGATGCTTTTCTGGAAGTGATCTCAAAGTCCCAGTGGATTTTTGAGTTTTAAATCCAAGAACAAATGGAGTTGAGCGTCTGGGTCACACGTGTGTGTTCACTCCCCAGAGTCCAGGAGAGTGGTGCTTCCTGATGGGAGCCCAAGGCAGCTTGGGTGGTTGTCTTTCCTTCTGGTTAAATCCTTTTCAAATACTGTCTCAGAGGCAACAGTTGGGATCCCTAGTCCTCCTGGGTGGGGGGAGGCTGTGCATGAAACTGGCACCTCCCAGGAAGTGCTGCTCCAGTGAGGTCCAGAGGATGGATGTGGTGAACCAGGGAAGGGACCCTCCTGCCCGGCAGGTTCAGGGACCAAAATGTGGGGGGGTGGGTGGTTAGGATGTGGACGTGAGTGATGTCTGTACTGACATTAAAGTCTGAGTGTGCAAGTGTGTGTGTGATAGAAGATGTGCTTCAGGGCTAAGCAAAACAATTTTCATTCAACAGAGAAGCAAGCGTGCTGTGTCTCTAGAGAGAAGGAAGAGGCGGCAGCTCTCTGCCCAGGAGGAGGAGCGGGCAGAGCAGGGCTCCCCACCCCTTACCTGCCCGGCTCCTTGCGCTGCTTCCGGTAGAATCTCCGTGATCTGGCCACCAGAACTGGTGAGCTTTGCCTGACTCCTGCAAGTGGCGGAGGTGGCTCCCAATACTTGCCTGTAGACAGCGCCTGGTTTGCAGGGTGACTGGAGGTGAATTGCAGCTTCCAGAAGCCCCACACAGGCTCTGGGGGGCCACTGGCCTGCCTGCCCAGCCTGAGGTTAACTCTGCTACCTGTGAGGGCTCCCCCAGCCCTCCAGCCCCTCCGCCGGGCCTCAGGCGTGGCCAGTGGTCTTGGAACGGACAGAACCCAGCCTCCTGCCCTCCCCATGGCCCCAGACTGGCCAGTCTGGGCGCTGCCCCCGGCAGCTCTGCATGTGGGGCTCGGGGTGTCCAGGGTACCTGTCCTGAGGCCCCGCCCCCGTCTCAGCTGCACTTTTGCCGTCCAGCCCTGGCCAACACGCTGCCCCAAAGGCCCACTAGCACCTCACCTTCCCGGGCCCTGGGGCTCCCCTCCTCTGCAGGGCAGGGATTGGGTGCAGGCCCAGGGCCCCTAGTGGCCTGAGCATCTTTCAGCCAGACTTTACCCTGCTGCCTGCCTGCCCCCTTCCTCCCCCGCCTCACCGAGTCTATGGGTATTTCCCGCTTTCTGGAAAACCTTGCTCTCCTCCTACTGTGCCCTGTCCGTCAGCCCGGCCAGCTCCTCATCTCCCGCTCTCCAGCCTCCTCTAGGGCTCCCCAGCTCTGCAGCCGAGCCTCCTCCAGGCTCTGGTTGTGTCCCCCAACAACCCCCCTGTCTTGGTGAGCTCACTACCCCCACCTCAGTAAGCTCCAGGGCCAGGGGCCAGGCTTCCAGTTCTGCAGCCCAGCCTCTACTACAGCCAGTCCTGTGCAAACTATATAAAGAAAGGAAAGAGCCAACAGTGTTTGCACAAAGCAATTTCCAACATTAAAACCCAAAGCAATGCAGAGCCCAGGCATGTGTGGAGGGATGGTCCAGTTCAAAGAGGTACCAGCAAGAGGGCAGGAGGAGAGGGTGAGACAGGCACCTTGGGGAGCACAGACACCTGTGCTGAGCCTGTCGTCTCCTTCCCGCGTGTCCTGAGCCTCCACCTCAGGCTGCCGGCAGACAGGATGTCCCTGCCTCCCCGCAGGCTTGGCCCTTGGGAGGGTACTGAGGATGATGTTAACTGGATCAGGGAGACAAAAATTGTGTTTCTTTGAGTGAAATGGTAATTTGAGTTTTACAGCCAGAAATCATTCATTTCAGCAAATCCATGTGTTCACAGAGGAGAGGCAGGCTACAGCCTGCAGGTGCAGACTGGCTGATTCAGGGAGCAGGTGGTAGCCGGATGCTTGCCAGCCTGGGCTGTTGGCAAGGAGGCCAGAGTGGGCTTTGCCTGGGGCACCTCGGTCAACACCCAGAGCAGCTCTCAGTCTGCGCTAAGCGAAGTCGAGTTTAATCACGACACTCTTAGCAGTCACATGGACAAGAGCCTTGTCTAGCTCAATGAAGCTATGAGCCATGTCATGTAGGGCTACCAAGATGGATGGGACTTGGCAGAGAGTTTTGACAAAACACGGTCCACTGGAGAAGGGAATGGCAAACCACTTCAGCATTCTTGCCTTGAGAACCCCATGAACAGTGTGAAAAGGCAACGAGATAGCACACTGAAAGAGGAACTCCCCAGGTCGGTAGGTGCCCAATATGCTACTGGAGATCAGTGGAGAACTAACCCAGAAAGAATGAAGCGATGGAGCCAAAGCAAAACCAACACCAGCTGTGGATGTGATGGGTGATGGAAGTAAAGTCCGATGCTGTAACGAGCAATATTGCACAGGAGCCTGGAATGTCAGGTCCATGAATCAAAGCAAATTGGAAGTGGTCAAACCAGATGGCAAGAGTGAACATCAACATTTTAGGAATCAGCGAACTAAGATGGACTGGGATGGGTGAATTCAACTCAGATGACCATTATATCTACTGCTGTGGGCAAGAATCCCTTAGAAGAAATGGATTAGCCATCATGGTCAACAAAAGAGTCCAAAATGCAGTACTTGGATGCAATCTCAAAAACGACAGAATGATCTCTCTATTTGCTTCCGAGGCAAACCATTCAATGTCACAGTAATCCAAGTCTATGCCCCAACTAGTAATGCTGAAGAAGCTGACCCTGAATGGTTCAATGAAGATCTATAAGACCTTCTAGAACTAACACCCCAAAAAGATATTCTTTTCATTATAGGGGACTGGAATGCAAAAGTAGGAAGTCAAGAGCTACCTGGAGTAACAAGCAAATTTGACCTTGGAGTACACAATGAAGAAGGGAAAAGGCTAATAGAGTTTTGCCAGGAGAACGCACTGGTCATAGCAAGCGCCCCCTTCCAACAACACAAGGGAAGACTCTACACATGGACATCGCCAGATGGTCAACACTGAAATCAGATTGATTATATTCTTTGCAGCCAAATATGGAGAAGCTCTATACAGTCAGCAAAAACAAGACCGGGAGGTGACTGTGGCTCAGATCATGAACTCCTTATTGCCAAATTCAGATTTATATTGAAGAAAGTAGGGAGAACCACTGCACCATTCAGGTATGACCTAAATCAAATTCCTTACGGTTATACAGTGGAAGTGAGAAATAGATTCAAATGATTAGATCTGACAGAGTGCCTGAAGAACGGCATGGAGGAATGGATGAATGGACGGAGGTGCATGACATTGTACAGGAGGCAGTGATCAAGACCATCCCCAAGGAAAAGAAATGCAAAAAGGCAAAATGGTTTTCTGAGGAGAACTTACAAATAGCTATGAAAAGAAGGGAAGGGAAAAGCCAAGGAGAAAAGGAAAGATATACGCATTAGAATGCAGAGTTCCAAAGAATAGCAAGGAGAGATAAGAAAGCCTTCCTCAGTGATCAATGCAAAGAAGAGGAAAACAACGGAATGGGAAAGACTAGAGATCTCTTCAAGAAAATTAGAGACACCAAGGGAACATTTCATGCAAAGATGGGCTCAATAAAGGACAGAAACAGTCTGGACCTAACAGGAACAGTGGAGAAGGCAGTGGCACCCCACCCCAGTACTCTTGCCTGGAGAATCCCAGGGATGGACGAGCCTGGTGGGCTGCAGTCCATGGGGTCGCACAGAGTCAGACACGACTGAGCAACTTCACTTTCACTTTTCACTTTCATGCATTGGAGAAGAAAATGGCAACCCACTCCAGCATTCTTGCCTGGAGAATCCCAGGGACGGGGGAGCCTGGTGGGCTGCCGTCTATGGGGTCGCACAGTCAGACACGACTGAAGCGACGCAGCAGCAGAAGCAGGAATGGAAGCGGAAGATATTAAGAAGAGGCGGCAAGAAACATGTAAGAACTGTACAAAAAAGGTCTTCACAACCCAGATAATCACGATGGTGTGATCACTCGCCTAGAGCCAGACATCCTGGAATGTGAAGTGAAGTGGGCCTTAGGAAGCATCACTATGAGCAAAGCTAGTGGAGGTGATGGAATTCCAGTTGAGCTATTTCAAATCCTGAAAGATGATGCTGTGAAAGTGCTGCACTCAATATGCCAGCAAATTTGGAAAACTCAGCAGTGGCCACAGGACTGGAAAAGGTCAGTTTTCATTCCAATCCCAAAGAAAGGCAATGCCAAAGAATGCTCAAACTGCCACACAACTGCACTCATCTCACATGCTAGTAAAGTAATGCTCAAAATTCTCCAAGCCAGGCTTCGCAATAAGTGAACTATGAACTTCCAGATGTTCAAACTGGATTTAGAAAAGGCAGAGGAACCAGAGATCAAACTGCCAATGTCTGATGGATCATCAATAAAACAAGAGAGTTCCAGAAAAACATCTATTTCTGTTTTATTGGCTATGCCAAATCCTTTGACTGTGTGGATTGCAACAAACTGTGGAAAATTCTGAAAGAGACAGGAATACCAGACCACCTGACTTGCCTCCTGAGAAATCTGTATGCAGGTCAAGAAGTAACTGTTAGAATTGAACATGGAACAACAGAGTGGTTCCAAATCATGAAAGGAGTATGTCAAGGTTATATATTGTCACCCTGCTTATTTAACTTATATACAGAGTACATCATGTGAAATGCTGGGCTGGAAGAAGCACAAGCTGGAATCAAGATTGCCAGGAGAAATATCAGTAACCTCAGATATGCAGATGACACCACCCTCATGGCAGAAAGTGAAGAGGAGCTAAAGAGCCTCTTTTTTTTTTTTTCCCATGAAAGACTTCAGTCTTTTTTTATTCTCATGACAGTGAACATTTCCTCTCTATTGTTTGTATGGAATAAAATTAATCTAATGTCTGTTTATTTTATTTTATTTAATTTTTCATTTTTGATAGTTTTTATTTATTTCCTCTTCTTTATCCCATGATTATTTTTTTCCTGGTGAAAATGTTTTGCCAGTTTACTGCGCCATGGAGACTCACCACAGTGCCGTGCCCAGTGCGTCTGTGCCAGCATTATTCTGCATTTTCCCTTTTTTTTTTTTTCTGTTTTGTTCTATGAGTTACTTTCTTTTTTTTTTTTCTTTTTTTACATTGACATGAATCCACCACGGGTGTACATGCGTTCCCAAACATGAACCCCGCTCCCACCTCCCTCCCCATAACATCTCTCTGGGTCATCACCGTGCACCAGCCCCAAGCATGCTGTATCCTGCGTAGGACATAGACTGGCGATTCGATTCTTACATGATTGTATACATGTTTCAATGCCATTCTCCCAAATCATCCCACCCTCTCCCTCTCCCTCTGAGTCCAAAAGTCCGTTATACACATCTGTGTCTTTTTTGCTGTCTTGCATAAAAAGGAGAGTGAAAATGTTGGCTTAAAGCTCAACATTCAGAAAGCTAAGATCATGGCATCTGCTCCCATCTTCATGGCAAATAGATGGGGAAACAGTGGAAACAGTGACAGAGTTTGTTTTCTTGGGCTCCCAAATCACTGTAGATGGTGACTGCAGCCATGAAATTAAAAGACGCCTACTCCTTGGAAGTAAAGGTATGATTAACCTAGACAGCATATTAAAAAATGGAGACATCACTTTGCCAACAAAGGTCCATCTAGTTAAAGCTATGATTTTCTTAGTAGTCAAGTATGGATGTGAGAGTTGGACTATAAAGAAAGCTGAGCACCGAAGAATTGATGCTTTTGAACTGTGGTGTTGGAGAAGACTCTTGAGAGTCCCTTCGACTGCAAGAAGATCAAACCTGTCAGTCTCAAAGGAAATTAATCCTAAATACTCAATCGAAGGACCGATGCTGAAGCTGCAACTCCAATACTTTGGCCACCTGATGTGAAGAACGGACTCATTGGAAAAGACCTTGATATTGGGAAAGATTGAAGGCAGGAGGAGAAGGGGACAGCAGCAGATGAAATGGTTGGATGGCATCACCGACTCAATGGACATGAGTTTGAGTAAACTCCAGGAGTTGGTGATGGACAGGGAGGCCTGACGTGCTGCAGTGCATAGGGTTGCAAGAGTTGGACACGACTGAGCAAATAAACTGAACTGAATTGCTGATTTTACAGCATCAGTTTCATCAATATTATAGCACCTCTTCTCTCTCTTTTCTGAGCATGGAAATGAGCCAGTGTGCAGAGATTCTGGGCCAGGATCCCCTCCAGCCACTGGCTGGCCTGCAGGAAGATGTATGTCCTGTGGAGATCAGTGCAGAGCTGCAGCCGGGCTGGCTTCCCGGGCTTCCCTGCACTTTTCCCAGAGCCAGAGAGCTGCTGATTTGTTTTCAGCTTAGAGAATTGAAGCGTGTGTGATAGGCCCCTGCATGGAAGGCGGTAAACAACGTGAAACAGCCTCTAAGTGTCTTCACATTTACAATGTGGAGGCCAACTCCAGAATACATGTTTACACAGACAGACTGTGGACTGAGGCCCTGAGGACAGCCTCCGTGCAGGGTGCGGGCGAGGGAGCTCATTCATGTCTGCTGTGCGGTCTGTTGGGCAACGCACAGCTCATCACATGCGCCCAACTCACCTGTCACATACACACAGGTCACTACATGTGCAGACCTCATCACGTGCAGCCTGCTCACTGCACGTGCAAACCTCATCTCATATGCACACCCCACTTATTATATACACACAGCTGTTTGTGCGCGCGCATCTCGTCTCGCATGCAGGGCGCACTACATGTGCAGCGACTGAGACATATGCAGAGGTCCCACGCAAAGCCTGGCCCTGGGGCAGGGGTAGCCGGTCACTAGCTGGAAGTAGCCATTGGCAGACACTCACCTCCTCAGTATTATTACCCTGGGGGGCCTCCCTGGCCCGATGTGCCTCCTGCTTGCCCCCTCTGGAGAGCCCTGATTGTCAGACCCTGCCCTTCCCGTTGTGATCGTGTGGGGAAGACACAGGAGTCACCTATGAGTGCATGTTAAATGGAGTAACCTCCAAGTAAGCCTCATCCCAGGACTAGGATGAGTTTCCAAGAATGATCAAGGAGCTGGAAATCACTGCCACTTAGAAGGAAGGGACCCGCACAGCCACTGGGAGGTCTGGAGAGCCAGCCTCGCCCTGGGCCTCCACAGGGGCAGTGCCCGCCATGAGTGGTCAGCAGGTCGATGGACCTGGGGGGCTGGAGTGGGAGGGAGCTGCAGGGACAGACTGGTGCAGATGCATCGTTGGTCCACTGCAAAGCTTTTCTTGGGAAAAAACTAAATACAGTTAAAAAAACAAGGGTAGTTTCAATATCGAGCGTTGTCTTGGTGGTCCTCTGCCTTGGGCCTAGGATGTCTCTCATTTACCTGAAAGTAAGCAGCACCCTGAGGTTAGGACAGGGTCCAGCTCAATTTCAGGTGCCCTCTCTGACTGGTGGTGGGAGAGGGAAGATTCCTCTCACCCTCTTGGAGAGAAGGTGTCCACCCTGGGCCCCAGGACAGAGCAGCTCTCAATCGTCGCTTAGTCGTGTCCAACACTTAGTGACCCCATGGACTGCAGCCTACCAGGCTCCTCCATCCATGGGATTTTCTAGGCAAGAGTGCTGGAGCGGGTGCCGCTGCCTTCTCCGTGAAAGGGCTAGGGCACGTGTGTGCATTTGTTTTACTTTTCTTTGGCCACAAAGCAGTTGGTAGTTTCTTTGGAAGGAAAGCTGTGGGCAGAGAAGAGGCAGGGCTGGCAGAGGAAGGCCCACAGTTCTTGGGGTGATCTCGTTTCCATCGACATGGAGTGCTGAGGGCCAGTGTTGGCCCCGGGGGCTGAGGACTGAAGCCCCAGGGACTGAGGCGTGCGTCAGACGCCTCACAGAATCAGACGATTAAGTGATTAAAGTTTGCAGATGACCACTTCATGACATGGGGGTCTGACCTCTTAAAGACAATATATTATTGTTGCATAGGCCTGAGACAGCGAAGCAGAGTTTGGGATGATAAGATCAGTAGGGTGGCCCCAGGGTGGATGTCCAGCTCTGGTGTCAAAAGCACTGCATTTGGGGCAGGCAGGCAGGCAGGCGTGTTCCAGAGCAGCGCGAGGGCTGGCCACTGCCCCGCTCATCTGGATGGAGGGCAAGGACCGCGTATTTGGCCGGCAGAAGCAAGCCGAGAGGCAGCAGTTTGGGTTACTTTTACTCACTTGTGATTCCGAGAATGTCAGCCAAGAGCATGTTTGGGGCCCGGCCGGGGGGACAGAGGTCTAGATGGAGCGGATGGAACCTCCGTTTCTACCTCTACCAGTGTGGGAAACCCTCCCTCGTTTAGGACACACTGCTGGTTACACGGTTAACAGTACTGATGATACAAATAGGGAGCATACTTCCTGCCTGCTGCAGGCACCTTTATGGGGGCTCCCCATGACTTACCCTGGCCTCACCGCTGGCCCATGGGTCACGGACGGTGGCACCATTGTGGGTGGATTAACAAGCAGGTGCAGAGAGGGGAAGTAACTGGCCTAAGGTCACACAGTCAGTGAGTGGCAGAGCTGGGGGAGGAAGCAAGGTCTCTGTCACACCACCAGGCTCCTATGTGGCGGCCAAGGGCCCTGCCTGCCCCCTGCTGCTACCGATGGAAGGGTCGCAGCAGGTAAGGGAGTACATTCAAAGTCACAATATTGTGTTGATAATCATCACATAATTTAGATAATCTAATTACCTAATATACAGATATATAATTATCTCATTTAGATTAGAATCATAGATGATGGGACTGCCCAGGTGGCTCAGTGGTAAAGAATCTGCTGGCCAGTGCAAGAGCTTCAGGAGATGCAGGTTTGATCCCTGGGTTGGGAAGATCTCCTGGAGAAGAGAATGGCAACCCACTCCAATATTCCTTCCTGGAGAATCCCATGGACAGAGGAGTCTGGTGGACTGTAGTCCATGGGGACCCACAGAGTTGGACTCGACTGAGTGACTTAGCATATGCGCACGCATGGGTGAGAATCCCTAACTGAGGCTTTACAACTTGACTCTCAGCCACTCCTCCTCCAGCAGGGAGCTTAAACCCCGCCCTCGGCTGGTGGGGGCTGTCCAAGGCCCATGGAGAAGGCAGATCTGGAAAACGGCTCCTCCAGTGACCACGCCCATGAGCCTGACGAGGCTCTGGTTGCCCTGGGCCGACACCCCGGACCACAGACAGATGCCCCCTCTCCCACACTGCCAGACTGTGTTGCCATATTCAGTTGTCGAGTCGTGTCTCTTTGTGACCCTGTGGACTCCTTTGTCCACGGGCTTTCCCAGGCAAGAATCCTGGAGTGGGTGGCGGTTTGCTCCTCTAGGTTGTCTTCAAACGAGAGCTTTGCTTTTACTTCTTAGTCCAAGAACGCAGGCTGCTCTCCTCGCGGCTGCCATCTCTTCCTGTTGGGTGCAGCCTTGAGTGGCCCTCTCGGTGAGGGCCTGTGGCCGGCCCATCAGTCTGCGTCCTCTCCTCGGTATGGGTGGGGTGAGGCCCCGGGCACGTGGGGAGCTCTGCTGGGAGGCGGCAGCAGCCACGCAGGTCCTCTGAGGGCGGCCTGTCTTCCCTCTTCTGCCCCTGTCCCATCTTGACCCCTTACCAGCCGAGCATCTGGCTGAGATTACAGCTGATTCATCCAGCACTCGGGTGGGAGTGCCAGGTTATCTGCTGAAACAGAACTCTGCACTGTGCTGCCTGACATCTTCAGGTGGAATTTCTTCCTTTGATCAGGAATCTGACTTTCACGTGCTCATTGTCCAGGGGGCGAGTTTGCGGAGGTGGGGGGTGCCTTCCTTGCTCTGTCTGGTGTGCAGTTGCCGCCGTGGCCCTGAGATCCTCACCATGAGCCGTGGTTGGCGGCTGTCCTGGCTCAGTGCTGACATCATGGTGTTTTGGGCCACCCTGGCCGGTGGGTTTCTGGATGCTGAAACCCCATGTGGAGGCAGCCGGCTCCCCAGCGGGGGTGGGGGCCCTCCAGGCAGAGCGCCGGGCTCTGTCCACTTTCCCTGGGGGCGGGTGAAGCAGGAGCAGCCCCGCCCTCTCTGCTTCTAGGCCTGGAGCCCTTGACCGTCAGCCCTGCTCTCAGAGATCCGACAAGATGCTGAGGAATTATTCAACCTCACCCTTCCAGGGCACCACGGAGAGGGAGGAGAGAGAAGTAGGCGTCGTACTGGAGCAGTGGCGCCTCTCTCCCCGCGGCGCCAGCGACACTCCTGCCGTGAAGCTGGAGGAGGGCTCGGCTCTTCCGCTTCTTTCTCCCGTCTTCCGTGATATTCGCCACCATCCTTTAGGAATTACATGCTGCAGGTGGCTGGCTGTGCAAGCCGAGGCTCCCCAGAGGAAAGACCGAGAGGCGCACGGAGACGCGTGCGAGGGGAGATGTGCGGAAGGAACCGGTCCACACCGTTGGGGAGGCCAGGGAGTCCTGTCTATGCCGTCAGCTGGCCGGACGGCCCGGGTGTGAGCCAGTCTGAGTCCAGACCCTGAGGACCAGGGGCTCCAGTGTCCGAGCGCAGAAGATCCAGCTCGGGAAACCACGGTGAGCTCCCACCTTCTTGCTCCACAGGGGGCCTCAGCGGGCTGCCCGATGCCCACCTACGATGGGCAGGACCACCTGCTCTTCATCTGAGCCACGAGTTCACCGCTTCCGGAGACTCGTGCACGGACACACCCGGCAGTGATGCCTGAGCAGCCGTGGACGCGCAGCCCAGCAGGCTGACACACGTGATGAACCGTCACAGTGACGGTGATCAGAGAGTCAAGAGGAAGCGGGGCAGAGGGCGGGACAGGCCGCACTTACAGGCGATTGTTGGAGGAGTGAACGGTGCCGTCAGGAGTGTGATAAATCACACTTGTACAAGCTGCCGCTCTCACTTAAGTATTTTGGAAGATAAAATTTTGTATAAAGGTAAGTGTTTTATTATCGTAAAAATATTAAAAAAAAACACATTTAAAAACATTTTATTTAACTCACTAACCAGTGAGGAAACCAACACATTACTACACTTGGTTAAGGAGAACTAGACAAACACGCAGGTGATCGACAGCAGTGAGCAAGTTTATGAGTAAGAAAGAGGCCAGTTACCATCCCTTGATTCCACCCGATTCGCTGTGTTCGCTGTTTGTGGCCAGAATCCTTTGTTACTCTGTGTGGGCCGGGCTCCTGAGGGTCTCCTGAGATGGGAGCGGCTTTGCCTTCCACCGTCTCTGCTCAGCCACCGCCCTCCCCGGGTGAGGGGTTCCCGGGAAGAGGGACTTTCCAGGACTGTCCCAGGGGGTCCGGGACTGGCTGGTCTGCTGGTCTCTGCCCTGCAGCCACTCTGGGAGAAGGGGAGGGCTGAGGGGTTCTTGGCTTGGGAGCCAAGTCCTCTGTATGGAGCTCCATGTGGGTTCAGGGGCCCCCAAAGCCCAGCTGTGGGGCTCCCTGCCCTCCAGGACCCTTCAGACAGCACCTGGAGTGATGTCAGAGCAGGGTCTGGGGGTGTCCTCACGCAGAGGATCGCCCTGCACCCTGAGGTCATGTGAGCATGTCTCGGTGGTCCCGTGAGGCTGTGTCCAGGCCCTGCCGCACACCAGGCTGTGGCCTGCCTGCAGCACCACGACTTCTCACGGGCTTAGTCAGCCATTGCTCACCCTCACCTTTGCTGGCCCCTCTTCCAGGGTTTCTTCTCGGACCTCTGGTCTGAGTCACCCATCCTCCCCTTTGGCCTCTTCAGACCTGGACTTTGGCAACCATCCCGCTGCAGAGTGACCGTGTGAGCTGTTCTGCCTGTCCCTCCCCGTCCCTCCCCCTCCCTCCCCATCCCTCCTCGTTCCCCCCTTCCCCGTCCCTGTCCCACCCCGTCCCTCCCCGTCCCTCCTCATTCCCCCTTCCTTGTCCCTGTCCCTCCCCGCCGCGGGCACGGGGCCTCCCTCTTCTGCCTCTGTACCCTCAGGAAGCACCTGTGCCACCAGCCCCTGGGCCAGGCGTGTGGACACAAGGAGGGTGCTGAGCATCTCCGTGCCGTCTGGTTGAGCATCTATGGGCTGCAGTTAGTCATAAGCTTTGCTGCTTGTTGACATTTGTCTGTCCTTTAAGATAATTGTGAAGGTTTTCTCCGGGTTCCCATGAACGCCTTACGTCTGGGAACGAGGAAGCCTGTGGTCTCCCCGCTCCCAGGAGCTAAGTGGAGCCGGGCAACGTCTCCGCACAGAACTTGGGGACCCTCTCCAGGCTCAGCTGCAGTGGCCTCAGTGTGTCTGTCAAACAGCTGCCGCCAGCCCGAGATTCTCAGTGACAGGAAACAGATGTTCCCCGGCAGTCCTGGAAATGTGTCTTCCTGGAACTCTCAAGGTGAAGCCTCTGAGATGATGCCTGATGAGGCAAGCATGACGTCTGCTTCAAACGTTAACGAAAGAGGGGGCGTCCGGGGCACGTTTTCTGTAGGAAGAGCGCTGGTGCTCTGCGTGTCCGGAGGGTCTGCTGCAAAGCCCGGGGTCTGCGGCGTGGCTCCCCCATGGTGGGCAGGACAGGCGCAGACCCCTGTGTTCTCCTCTGTCCCGAGGGGACGCAGCAGGAGGCCTGTGGATTCTGAGGGTCTGAGAGAGGCCCCCGGTGGGTGACCTCGGAATCACTGCCTCTTGATTGCAGCGGTGCCTCCAAATGTGGCTGTCAAGGTGGGAGACGGAGACGAGCCTAACTACTCACTCAACTGCTTTGAGGTCAAGGAGCTGCTTTGCTGACCGGGCGCCTGTTAGAAGGAGAAAGACCTCGTGGGTGTTTTGTTTAATGGGAGCAGAGACAAGAAGCATCGTGGGGGGAAGCGTGAACTTTCTGCTTTCAGGCCGAGGCAGGGCTGCTGGGCCCAGGCTGCGTTCACTCTGTGGGGTCCTGCGGCCGGGTGCTGAGAGGGCGTGGGGCACCCGGCGGTGACTGCTCCCCACGGGGAGCCCCTGCCATCAGGCCGCAGGCATCCCTCATAAAGTGAGACTGTGACATGGCCGTGGCCTGGCTCTATCTGTCCCTCGAGCAGAGCCCTCCAGGCCCCAGGAGCACCTCTGACTACCAGAGAAGGGGGAGTGGACCCCCCAGTGGGCAGCCTGCAAGCAGGTGGGAGCCGGGGTGTGTGCAATCATGTGCGTGTGTGTGGCGTTCGTGTGTCCGTGTGTGAGATGCAGACCAGGGGGAGTGCTCCCATCCCACAGAGCTCCTCCCCTCCCTGCCTGCCTGCAGCGTGGGCACAGGCCCCACAGTCCCGGGCAGACGGCCGTGGTGCCCTGGGTTCCCTCTCAGCACGGGCAGCAGCAGCCCCGCCCTGCCTCCCTCCCTCCCTTGGAGCACGTCCATCCCCTGTGAGCCTTGGGGGAATGTGGCCCCATCAGCAACCTGGGGGGATGCCCCTGCACCTGTGCAAGGGAGTGGTGGGCATCCCTTTCGGGCGTGGGGCTGTGGTGGAGGTGCCTGCTCCCCGGGAGCAGTTACCGTGGTTGGGGGACACCCAGCGCCTTCTCACTTCAGTCTGTCTTTGGCTTGAGTTTCCATGGAAACCCCCATTGCAGGAAACACAGACCCATGAAAGTTTTCAACTATCATCTTTTTAAAGAATCTTGCTCCCCCTTCCTTGCTCACATTGAAATAGCTGTTTCCATGGAAACTGGAATAAAAACTGCCAGTAGGAGAGGAAATCCAATTTGGCTGTTTCCCACAGTTGTCTTTGGGAGCAAAGGCGGGTGGGCAGGAAGGCTCAAGGCAGTGAGGCGACCCAACCACACCTGCCGGAGCTGAGGGGCCCACCTGCAGACTGGGCTCCTGGGAAGATGCGATTTCCATCATACTGGGAGGAAAGGGGCCCAGGAGCAAGCCCCCCATCTTTGATGAGTCTTCTGCTTGGAGTCATGATAGCTAAAGCCTTTGGAAAGTGAGACCAGGAAGAGGAGGAAACATTTTCTAAGAGGCTTTTACCCTGAAGTTCCCTCAGAGCTGACCCCTAGGTGCTCACAGAAGTGGGCTTTTACCCTCGGAGCTGACCCCTAGGTGCTCAGAGAAGCATCTGTCAAGGCCTGATGCATCCCCCCACATAGGGACCCTGCCTCTGCCTCCACCCACAGGGGATGGTGGAGGTGGAGGGGCATAGGCCTCACCTGCGGTCACTGCTCCGCAAATGGGACTATTGAGGGGAACACTGGAGGTCACGCCTCTCTGTAGGTGAGAGCGAGGGCCCACATGCAGGATGTGGGAGAGCTCTGGGACACCTGTTCCCAAGGCTCTGGTGGGTGGAGCCAAGAGAGGCACCGGAGGGCCAGGAGCGGGGCTGCCATGACCTCTCACGGCTCTGCGACTGGCCAGATCCTTCTTGTTTGTGCGTTTAGCTCAGGGCCCTCCTGGGGTGGGTGGAATGGTGGACCCCCACAAAAGCACGTGGTACCTGTGAATGTGACCTCTTCAGATCTTTGCAGGTGTAATTAAGGATTTTGAGATGAGATCATCCTGGATTTATAATCAAAGGGAGAAATGGATAATTCAGCAATAATAATCGGAGACTTGAATACCCCAACTTTCAATATTGGATATAAAACCAGACAGAAGATAAATAAGGACATAGAAGATATAAGCAATTCTATAAATAAACTAGTTCTCACAGTTGTCTACAGGACACTCTCCCCTGCCCCGACCAGCAACATCTTCTCAAGAGCACATGGAATATTTTCCAGAATAGACTATATGTTAGGCCAAAGAACCTCAATAACATTTGAAAGATTGAAATCACACAAAAATTTCTCTGATCATAATGGAATAAAACTGGAAATCAGTAAGACAATGAAATTTGGGAAATTCACAAATACATTCAAATTACACAAAACACTCTTAAATAACCCCTGGGTCAAAGAAGAGATCAGAGGAAAATTAGAAAATGCTTTGAGATGAATGAAAATGAAAACAAAACATACAAAAACTTACTGGATGCAGCTAAAACAGTTCTTAGAGGTTAATTTATAGCTGTAAACACATATATCAGAAAAAAAGACAGATTTCAAAAAACAGCCAAAGCTTCCACCTTAAGAAAGGTGCAATCAGGAGCGGCAACCACAGCCGGTGCAAGCAGAAAGGAGGAGTGACTTGACTAATGATTAGAGCGGAAATAATAAAATGTAGAACAGAGAACAGCAACAAAACCAAGGATCAGTTCTTTGAAAAAATAAACAAAGTTAACAAACCTTTAGTGAGACTAACCAAAGAAGAAAGAGAAAGAAGACTCAAAGTACTAACTCAGGGATGAAGGAAAGACATTACTCTTAATGTTGCAGCAAAAAAAAAAAAAAAGAATTGTAAGATAATATTACAAACACTTGTGTGCCAGTTAATCACACAAATGGAATGAAATGGACAAATTCCTAGAAAGACACAAATTACCAAAACTGACTCAAGAGGAAATAGAAGATGAAGAAAGACCTATAACAAAGGTCTATCAATAGAGCAAGTAAAGATGTTGATTGGGGGTCAAAATACTTCCCCAAATGGACAGCTGTACTTACTGAAGAATTCTACAAACGATTTAGAGAGGTATTAATACAGATTCTCTACAACCCCCTCCAAAAATACAGCAGAGGAAACTCATCCCAGCTCATTCTGATGCTAGTATCACCAAGACACTGAAACTAGACAAGGACACTTCAATAAAAGAAAACTAGACGTGAGTGAAAAGTAAATAAAAAGCAGAGGCATTACTTTGCCAACAAAGGCTATGGTTTTACCAGTAGTCATGTATGGATGTGAGAGTTGGACCATAAAGAGAGCTGAGCGCTGAAGAACTGTTGCTTTTGAACTGTGGTGTTGGAGAAGACTCTTGAGAGTCCCTTAGACTGCAAGGAGATCCAAGCAGTCCATTCTGAAGGAAATCAGTCCTGAATATCCATTAGAAGGACTGATGCTGAAGCTGAAACTCCAATACTTTGGCCACCTGATGTGAAGAACCGACTCATTTGAAAAGACCCTGATGCTGGGAAAGATGGAAGGTGGGAGGAGACAGGGATGACAGTGGATGAGATGTTCAGATGGTATCGCCAACTTGATGGACAAGAATTTGAGCAAGCTCCAGGAGTTGGTGATGGACAGGGAAGCCTGTCACGGTACAGTCCATGGGGCTGCAAAGAGTCGGACACGACTGAGTGACGGAACTGAACTGAAAAGTTAATAAAGAGAAAACTAAAGACCTGTATTCCTTATGAATTTAGAGACGAAGCCCACCAACAGAACAGTAGCAAGTGGAATATAGAAACATATAAAAAGCGTTGTACTCCATGACCAAGTAAGATTTATCTCAGAACTGCAAGGCTTGCTTAACATCTGAAAATCAGTCAATGTAACACAGGGCATTTTACAATAAAGGGCAAAAACCATATGATTATCTCAGTAGATGCAGTGAAATCGTTTGGCAAAATGCCATACCCTTTAATAATGAAAGTATTCAACAAATTATAAGTGGAAAAGAAGGTCTCAACTGATAAAGGCCGTTTCTGAAAAACCTACAGCTAATGTATCAATCCTAATGGTGCAAGAGTCAGTAACTTACCTTTAAGACCAGGAGTGAGAGAAAAGTGTGCTGTCTATAGGAAATGTCCTGAACAGGCAAATCCAGAGGGAAAGCGGACTATCCCCAGAGCCTGGGGCTCGGTGAGCATGGAATGGGGGTGACTGATAAGGGTGTGAAGTTTCTTTCTGGGGTGAAAAATGTCCTAAAATTAGGTAGTCTTGATTACTGTACAACTCTGTCCGTATATTTAACTCCCCTGAATTGCGCACTTAAAAGTGAATTTTGTAGTATGTTAACTATCTCAATAAAGTTGTTTCAGTTCAGTTCAGTTTAATCGCTCTGTTGTGTCCGAATCTTTGTGACCCCAAAAGAAACCAAAGCAAGCCAAACTCTGATGTTAAATATGAAGATGCTGGTTATCTTGGAGGGGTGGGTGGTGGCTGGAAGAAGGCTTGGACACAAGTGTGGGTGCTGGTACGTCCTTCTCTTAACCTAGGTGCTTGTTACATGGGAGTGTTTGCTTTGTGAGAATTCACTGAGCTGCTCACTGTGATGAATGGACATTGCATTCCAATACAGAGTCTTGAAGTAAAAATAAGTGTTGCCCATGACCTGTCCCATCTGATGGGCACTGGAGGAGAAGCGGCCTCTCCTGGCAGAGGAAACAGCACGTGAAGGCAGTGGGCAGGGTCCCTGGAGGGCCCAGGAGTCCCGTGTCCGGGCCAGGAGTGTGCCTAGGGGGTGGGAAGTGTGCTTGTAGGGGGGACATTGGAAGGGAGAGGTCCTTTAAGCTTTACTCCTGCCTGGCTTCCCTGGTGGCTCAGACAGAAGAATCTGCCCGCAATATGGGATACTCGGGTTCGATCCCTGGGTGGGGAAGATCCCCTGGCAAAGGGATCCACTCCCACTCCAGTATTCTGGCCTGGAAAATCCCATGGACAGAGAAGGCTGGCCGAGCTACAGTCCATGGGGTCGCAAAGAGTCAAACACAACGGAGCGTTGAACACAGGGCTTGCTCAAGGCTGCCTCCTACGGCGTGTCTTCCCAGGTTCCTTAGGGTGACTAAAGGCCTGCCTTCGTGCCCTGGGGAAGGGAAGGCTGAGGTCAGGGCTCCTGACCTGCTAGCTCCTCGGGGAGGGACTGTGCCCTGGTCAAGGCTGCGGGCACAGCCCGTGGGAGGAGCGCAGCGAGCTCGGGGATGGGCGCATACGCGGGCTGCACCCTGGGGGCTGAGGTCGCAGCCCCGCCCTCCCAGCGGCTCCCCCACCCCGGCCCTGGACGGGGATCCGGGCCGTCAGAGTCCAGGGCTGGCCCTGCCCCTCGGCACTCTGGTTGGCGCCCACCCCGCACCAGAGGAGCAAGGTGACACTCACTGGCTGTTTGTTCGTGCGTGGCGTGTTCCCTCTCCACTCCCGTGACCTCACCCGGCTGAGACCTGTCACCTGGCCCGCCCCCCCGGGGCCCTGCCTCCTGCCCCCTCCTCTGCCCGGGCGCCCACACCCACGTGACAGGTCAGTCCTGACGCCCGCCGGCTGCGTCCCTGAGCGCGGGCTGCCTGGGAGTCCTCTCCTCCTTCACAAGCAGAGGCTTCTCTGCGCACTCCTCCCCACACAGGAGCCTGGAGGGCCCCCAGCTCCGCAGGCCGCCCGGGTCCCACCCGGTGTCCGTGCCCCTGAGGCTGAGAAGGAGCACCTACTGGTCCAGCGGGCACGCAGGCCCCGACGGTTCTCACACCTGGAGTGGCGGCGGCTGAGGTCTGGGCGTTGCCCTGCCAGGTCCGCACAGCACGGGGGCTGCAGAAGCCCCTTCGGGCTGGGACCGCACCTGTCCTGCTTCCGGGGGACGTGGCGGGGCGGAGGGCCGCCGTCCGGCTCTGACCGCAGGGCCGGGTCTGCAGCACGGCCTCCACACGTGAGAGCGGCCTTCTGCACTGGCCACGCCGCTGGGGGCCCTGCGGGGCCCACCCTGTTTCCGGGGACTGCAGCCGCCCCTCAGCCTTAGCCGACCTGTGATCTGAAACCAAACCCCAGAACTCCACGGCTCCCCGACGGTCTTTCCAGTTTTGATCTAAACGCCCTGAAACCGTGAAACCCAGTGGAGACAGAAGCCGCGAGGAGGGGGCGGGGCCCTGATGATGCGGAGCCCTTCAGGCCCGGTGACCTTGGACTTCTCCCAACCTGGGGGACAGAACTCATTTTAATATCAATGATCTGGCTTCCTACCTGGTTAACATTTAAATATAGAAGATCAACTGAATTTTTAAAAGGTAATTAACCTTCTTTGATTTCTGCTTAAAGATTGAGTGGCAGGAGCAGAGGTTCCGGCTTCCTCCCCTAATGCCAGGAGGGAGGTGGCTTCCCTCTAGGGGGCTAGCCGTGCCCTCTCCCCGTCCTGGATGCTGCAAACCGTGTCCTCACCCGCCATAGAAGGTCAGGCCTTGGTCCCCTCTGACCACGCAGCAAGGCATGTCTCCCCTAGACCCACCACCTCTCCTCTGGTGGAGCCCACTGCCCCCTGGACATCTCCCCATGGGTGACCACACCCTCCTCTGAGGCCTTGGCAGACCCTGAGCTGGGTTCTGAATGCCCGGACCACCAGACCCGCGGGTGGGGCCGCCAGCATCACTGTGACCCCAGGCCCATCAGACCCCAGGCCCGCCCTCCGGGCTCTTTCTCGCGGGTCTGCCTCAGCAGCCAGAGGGCTCCCTGGATACAGCTGCCCTCCTGCTGTGGGCGTCTGTGCTCCCCTCCCCTCCCTCCTGCACCCCCAGGCCCCGCAGACACATGGTTCCTGGTGGAGCCACTCAGAGCAGCAGAGCCACTCTTGTGCTTTTCCTCTTTTTCCACACGTGGCAGGAAAAATGGCATTTTTTTTTGAGGACGCTCAAAGGTGCCCTTGCTTCTCGCTGTGCAGCCCCAGACGGACGGAGCCTGGCGGGGTGGCCCCTTCTTCCCGCCTCCCCTCGCAGCCCCACTTCCAGCGTCCCGGTTTCTGAAGACGCTTTGCAAGCCTGTGCCTGGTGCCCTGCCCTGCTATCGATTTTTCACTCTTCAAAGTCCTCTCAACTGTCTGCCTATTCATTCAAGATTATTTTATAATCATGTCATACTAAACAGTAACTTGATTGGGTTTTAATTCAAATAAAGTAAACCTGGAAATAATTTGGGAAGTTCTGCAGTTTTACACACTTCTCCTTCCTCTCCTTTCTTTCTCTGTGTTCAGTCACTTGAGTCGTGTCCGACTGCTCGCGACCCCGCAGACTGCAGCGTGCCAGGCTTTCCTCTCCTTAAAACCGATGTGCTTCTTGTTCTTGTTTCTGCTGTAATTTGTTACCACAAACACATGTTTATTATTTCACAGCTCAGGAGGTGGGTGGGCAGACTGGCTCCTCCAGGAGGCTCTGGGAGGAATTGGATCCCTCTGGTTTCTAGCACCTGGAGACCCTGCATCCCTTGGCCTGTGGCCCCTCCTTCCACTTCAAAGCCCCCAGCACACATTGTCTGAGCTCTCTGTCCCGCCAACCCCTGTTCTGTTGTCTCAGCTCCTTTTTATGACTGTAGCCTCCTGCCTCCCTCTTGTGAGGACCCTGTGATGACCTCTGCCCAGCCAGGTGACCCTGTGATGATTCTAGGCCCAGCCAGGTGACCCTGTGCTGACCTCTGCCCAGCCAGGTGACCCTGTGATGATACTAGGCCCAGCCAGGTGACCCTGTGATGACCTCTGCCCAGCCAGGTGACCCTATGATGACCTCTGCCCAGCCAGGTGACCCTGTGATGATACTAGGCCCACCCAGGTGACCCTGTGATGACCTCTGCCCACCTAGGTGACCCTATGATGACCTCTGCCCGCCCAGGTGACCCTGTGATGACCTCTGCCCAGCCAGGTGACCCTGTGATGACCTCTGCCCACCCAGGTGACCCTGTGATGATTCTAGGCCCAGCCAGGTGACTCTGTGCTGACCTCTGCCCAGCCAGGTGACCCTGTGATGACCTCTGCCCACCCAGGTGACCTCTGCCCACCCAGGTGACTCTGTGATGACCCAAGATAACCTCTCATCTCCAGGTCCTTCACTTCATCACACTGCTGAGTCCCTTTGTCACCGAAGGTCACGGGCCCTCAGACGCTGGGGACCAGGAGGTGCCTATTTGGGGGCATTATTCTGCCACCCGTGGTGTGCCTCTGTCATTTTTCTTTCAGATGTCTCAGTAAGCTTCTATGATTTTCTGACAAACAAATCTCTCAGTTTTATAGAAACAACTCTATCAAAAATGTGTATTTTCTGCCGCTATAATGAAAGGTATTGGGATCTTTCCCTCCCGCCTGATTATTGCTATGACATAGAAAAACTATTGATTTATTTGAATGGTCGTTTTTCAACAACTTTGCAGAACTCTTTTATGAACTCTCGTAGGTTTTCCTCTGACTCTCTCGATTCTTCTTGGCGCAGCATCATTGCATCGACAAATCATGATAACTTCAGCTCCTCCTCCGCAATGATCAGAGGCTCTACACCTAGGAGACTTTACGGCCCTGTTGGCACTTCCACTACAGCGGTGACGGGGCATCTGCAGTTTGCTTTTGGGTTTTAACTGCTGTGATTTTAACTTTCTTTGCAAGAGTCACCTCCATGGATGAGCCCTAAGAGGGAAACAGACTGGGGGTTGGGGGTCAGGACCAGGTCTGCGTTATGGCCCCCCTCTCAGTTTTCACTCCAAGGGGGTCTAACTCTGAGACTGACTCCCCTGAGGTTGGGAACAGGTGAACTGCTCCCGGTGGTCTCTCGGTTCTCACTTGATGGGACGGCCCCTTGCCCTGCAGGGGGGCCCCGGCCCAGGGGGAGGGGAGGGCAGTCCCCCCTGCCAGGTGTTTCTTTCGGCAGCCAGCAGAGCTGGGGGTGATGGTCATAACCGAGTCTCCAGGCGACGGGCATCAAATATTTACATCAATATCAGGGAAGACAAACTAGGCCAATAAGAAAAGCTGTCGAGACGGTGCCCCCTCTTTTGTTTATGAGAGGACTCCCTTCTTGGGGACGTCACACGGGGTGAGCCGCTTTTCCCTGCAGCCCCTTCAGAGCTCGGACGCTGAACTGAGCCTTCCGCCCCTTGACCTGTGTTCCAGCACTCCTCACCCCCTACTGCTGGGCATGATGCAGAGGGGACCGAGGCCGGGAGGAGGCTGCTCCAAGAGGCCATCCGGCCGGGGGGCCCTCCTCCGCCCAGTCCGCCCCCAGCCGCATCCCAGCCCCTTCCTCCCCAGCACCACCACCTCTGCTGGAGGGCCGGCTGCTGGACCTGGTCCGGTGTCCCTGGTGTCCTAGGAGCCAGGGACCCGGGAGGCCCCGAGTGCAGCTCAGACACTCTGATGGGCCCAGTGGGAGGGGCAGGGGGCTTTGCCCATCACGGCAGCAAAGGGCTTCACGGGCAATAGGCATACTCTTCTCTGCCCCTTGTACCTCGGCGCTCCCACCCTGGGCTCCCCTGTCTGATATCCCACCCAGCATCCCCTTGGCTGGACTGGCGCGTGTGTGGGCCGAGTGCAGCCTGGCACTCCTCACAGGTGTGCCTCCTGAGCCAGTGCGGGAGATCCTGGTTCTTGGGGAGTCCTTCTCTCTTTCACCGCAATATGCTCCAAGTGCTGCTGTGAGCGGATCTCAGTGGATGGGGACAGGAGTGTCCCCTGCTCTGGGGACCCATAGTTGTAGAGCTGAGAGGGTCGGGGGGCAGCAGAGCTTCAGACCCTGTCTCAGCCCCACGCAGCCCAGCCTGGAGCTGACCACCCGCATGGGGGCCCACCCGCTCTGTGCGCTCAGGGCACAGGGGGGCCCGGGGTGGGGGGTGGCCTCCTGGGTGCTGTCCCCACTTTGAAGAAGAGAAGCAGGGGTTATGATGCCGGTCCGAGGTCACGGGAGCAGCTGCAAGGTTGGCAGCCCGGCTGTGACCTCAGGGCCAGGCTCTCGGGGAGAAGGGGGCGCCCCTGTCCCGCTCGGCCGCCAGCTCAGGGGCTGACAGCCCCGAAGTGGGAAACCGGGGTCCCAGGAGCGAGGAGGGCTGCCTGTCTCGCTCTGCACGTGGTCTGTCCCAGGCCCTGGTTTCTGAGTCTTATCTGGCTTTGCCCCCAGAGCTGCAAAAGGAGCTGAGGCAGAAACGAATGGGGAGGGCGCTGAGGACCCCCCGCCCGGGAGAGGCGCTGCTGTGTCCGGGCCCCAGGCCACGCAGTTCCTTCCAGCCAGCGCCCGTCACCCCGACCGGGGCCCTGACTCTCACCTGCACCCTGGCCTTCCTGACGTCCCCTCCCCGTGCGCTTGGCAGGCCCACATCCGAGGGAGGCGTTGCCAGACTGACCAGGACAGGCCCCAGGAGTGACCTTCAGCAGCGGTCCCACCAGCCCGGGGCTGCGGTCAGAAGGGGCACCTTCTCTGTGGAGAGCAAAGCATGTCTGTTTCCCTGTGGATGATGATGCAAATATCCGTGCACACACGCACACAGTACACATGCACGCACCACACACAGTCCACACACGCAACACGCATGCACACACCACAACATACACACGCTACACATGCAAACATACACAGCAAGTATCCGTGCACACACAAACACAATATGCATGTGATATACACACACACCACACACAATTCACACACGCAACACACATGCACACACCACAACATACACACGCTACATGTGCCAACACACAGAACACACACGCACACACCACAACATACATACACTACAAATGTGAACACACAAACACAACACACATGTACACACAACATACATATGCTACACATGCAAACACACAAACACAACAAATAACTGTGCACACATGCACACAATACACATGCATGCACCACACACAGTCCACACACACAACACACATGCACACACCACAACATACACACGCTACACGTGCAAACATACACAGCAAGTATCCGTGCACACACAAACACAATATGCATGTGATAGACACACACACACCACACACAATTCACACACACCACACACAATTCACACACACAACACGCATGCACACACCACAACATACATACGCTACACGTGTGAACACACAAACACAACACACGTGCACATACAACAACGTACATTCGCTACACGTGCAAACACACACACAAACCAACACCCATGCACACCTGCTTGGATCTACTCCAGGGCGACGAGGTGCCTGAGCTCTGCTCTCCTCTCGTGACCGAGAGCCTGTGTGCCTGGAACACGCACCCGCTCCACGTGCCCATGACGTGCTCGCCGAGCGGAAGCCGTGTGCTGGCTGAGGCCTCCTCACCGAGAAGGGTGGCAGGAAGGAAGCGCAGGAACTGGGTCCCCACGTGGCCGCGAAATGTCAGGAGAACAGCTTCGTCTCCTCCAGTCGATTACATTTTTGATTTGAATTTTTTCACTGCTGTCTCTGTTTCATTGATAAATGTACTTTGTGTTTAAGGTTGTGTAGCTGGCTCTCTGTCCGTGTGAAGATAGGATTGCAGCTTCCTAGGAAGACTGCTGACGTCATGCTGAGGACCGAGCGTCCGCGTCTTTTGCCTTCTGCCTGCTCCTCCCTCGTCTGCATCTCGAAGCTCCGTCCCAGGAGAGGGGTCAGTGTGCTGAGCTCAGGGGCCGCCGCCTGCCTTCTCACTAGACTCACTGGGACGCGGTCTCCTTGTTAGCAGCTGGGGCCCGCCGAGCTGAAAAGACTTAGTGTCTGGTCCTTGGGAAAAGGACTCACCTTCGAAAGCTGGTTTTCTGAAGCTGCTGACAGCAGAATCCACCAACGAAGTTCAAACCCTGAAACTCTGAGGCTCTGACTCGGGGGTAGGGGATGGTGGGCAGTGGGCCCTGTGTTGGCTCCAGCGGGCCCCGCAGTGCCCTGGTTCCTCCTGAGGGGTCCCCCTTGGCTGTCGGAAGACAGTGACTGCACTGGCTAGGGGGCTGCCTGCACCCCCACCTGTGACTCCACCTGAGACCCCGCCTTTGACCCACCTTTGTCTATCTGCCCCTGGGACCACACTGCTCCTGTGAGGAGCTGGCTTTGCACTCATCTGACTTGTTTAAATTAGTCATCACTGTATTCCCCAACTCATTTATATAGTCGACTACTCCCTAAGTCACAAGGAAAAGTGTTCAAAGCCTTTTCTCCCATTAGTGGCAGTTTAATTAGACATTGTCAGGACATCTGGGGACGAGGATAAATAATTTATTTGCTTTTTTCTTACATAGAAAAAGGGCGCATCCCAAGGAAGCAAAAAGTATTTGAGAAAATGAACACGTTTTTCTTTGGACAGGAGATGCTTCTATTTACATCACGCCTTGACACAAAGCAGAGACGAGGGTGCCTGGCAAGTGACCCCTGGCTGCCCACGCCGGCACTCAGGAAGGCCCAGGATGCAGGCTTGGCACTCGAGGCCCTTGGGGGCGCTGGAGTGGACGCGGTAAACCCGAGAGATGGCAGCTGTGACTGCAGTAAGGGAGACAGCACGGGCCCCGTGAGGGACGGCTGTGGCTCGGGGGCGGGGGTGCCCGGCCCTCCCCGTCCTGGGTGCCAGCCCATCCTCCCTGGACACAGACCTGATGGCTCCCCAGCAGAAAGACCCTCGTCCGCTGCGGGGAGAGGTGCGTTTCTGGAAACAGACATCGCGGGCATCAGTGTGGTGAGAGGCTCCCAGATGGCCAGTGGTCAGGCTCGGGGCGCAGCTGGGGAGGCGGCCTGGGACCGAGGAGCTGACCCCTGTGACCTCTGCCCGGGGACCTCCCCGGGGACACTGAACATGGGGCCCCAGACGCTGAGGCCATGCAGATGCGTCTCTGCAGGGAGGGCCCATGCACTGGGGACAGAGGGGTGCCCGGAGGTCTCCAGTGTCCAGGGCGGGTGGCCCCTGCCCCGTGGGAGGAGGGGATGGCTTGCCCCGCTGGCCAGAGGAGGCTGCAGCTCACGGCTCAGGGATAAGCTGGTGCCCGGCGCTGCCCTGGGTGAGGAGGGGTTGGGGGCTCGCTCACAGAGGCACGTGGGGATGGGACTTGGGGCTGGGCCCTCCTGGTCTCCCCCGGACGTCAGAGCGGCAGGCACGGTTGGACCTGAACTTCCGGCCTGAGCTGCTCTTTGAACTGCTGTCCCCTGCGTGTCCTGCCCCAGGCCTCCCCCTCACCTTCCAGGCCCGTCTGCCTGGCCGGCCTGCACCCGGATCTCAAACATAATGTGCCCCCGAGGGGCGTCTCGATGCTCCTCCCCACCCCGCCCCCCCAATCCTAATCACCCCCCAGTCTTTCTCAGCTGGAGAACAGCAAATTATTCATTGAATGGCCAAGTCTTGAGCTTGGAGTAGTTTTTGATTCTCCTTCTCTTTCCCTCCTCCCAGATCATCCACCTGCGAGCACTGTTGATTCTCTCAACGCCCACCCGGGTCTGCTCGCCGTCCTGTTTGCAGGGCCGCCTTCCTGCAGCCACAGCCCCCCCCGGGCGCTGGGAGGCCGCTTTCCCTCCGCTCCTGCCCAGGGTGACTCAGCCACACGCGGGTCGTCATGAGCGCTCAGCACTCGGTGAGGGGACTGCCAGGCACAGAGAGACACAGAGAGAGACAGAGACAGAGAGAGACACAGAGAGAGACAGAGACAGAGAGACACAGAGAGACAGAGACACAGAGACAGAGAGACACAGAGAGACACAGAGAGATACAGAGACAGAGATACAGAGAGACAGAGAGACACAGAGAGATACAGAGACAGAGAGAGACAGAGAGACACAGAGACAGAGAGACACAGAGAGACAGAGACACAGAGACAGAGAGACACAGAGAGACACAGAGACAGAGAGACACAGAGAGACACAGAGACAGAGAGACACAGAGAGACAGAGAGACACAGAGAGAGACACAGAGACACAGAGACACAGAGAGACACAGAGAGATACAGAGACAGAGAGAGACAGAGAGACACAGAGAGATACAGAGACAGGGAGAGACAGAGAGACACAGAGAGACACAGAGACACAGAGACACAGAGAGACACAGAGAGATACAGAGACAGAGACAGAGATACAGAGAGATACAGAGACAGAGAGAGACAGAGAGACACAGAGAGATACAGAGACACAGAGACACAGAGAGACACAGAGACACAGAGACAGAGAGACACAGAGACAGAGACAGAGAGAGACACAGAGAGAGACAGAGACACAGAGACACAGAGAGACACAGAGAGATACAGAGACAGAGACAGAGATACAGAGAGATACAGAGACAGAGAGAGACAGAGAGACACAGAGAGATACAGAGACAGAGACAGAGACACAGAGAGATACAGAGACACAGAGACACAGAGAGACACAGAGACACAGAGACAGAGAGACACAGAGACAGAGACAGAGAGAGACACAGAGAGAGACAGAGACACAGAGACACAGAGAGACACAGAGAGATACAGAGACAGAGAGAGACAGAGAGACAGAGAGACAGACAGAAAGACAGAGACAGAGACACAGGGAGAGACAGAGAAAGAGATAAAGAGAGACAGAGACAGAGAGACACAGAGAGAGACAGAGAGACACAGAGACAGAGAGACACAGAAAGATAGAGAGAAACAGAGAGACAGGGAGAGACAGAGAAAGAGACAGAGAGACAGAGAGACCCAGAGAGACAGGGAGAGACAGAGACACAGGGAGAGACACAGAAACAGAGAGAGACAGAGAGATAGAGAGACAGGGAGACAGAGACACACAGAGACAGAGAGAGAGACAGAGACACAGAGAGAGAGACCGGGAGAGAGACAGATTATCCTCAGAGGGACTGGAGTCAGGCTGCATCACACCTCTACCTGGGGCTAAAAACAAGGCAGGTGCCTTCGCAGTTCTGAGCAAGATCATGCAATCGCTTCATCAGGAGCTCTTGCCAAAGCGAAGACGTTTTCCGTCACACAGAGGACTCTAGAAATGCCCCTCCCCCGTGCCTCTGTCCTGAGGTTGTCAGGGACTTTCTTTAGGTGAGAAGGAAGACAGAGGGTGAAGGGAAGTGACGGGGAGAGAGACAAGCCCCCCAGGAGCCAGGAGGGTGGGTGGCTTGCTGTGGCCTGGAAGCGGCCAGGGTGTCCGCCACCCCCAGCTTCCCTGTCCAAGCAAGCAGCCCCGGAGGAGGCAGGGTGTAGCCGCAGGCATGGGGAGAGCTGGTGCCAGGGGTGATGGAGGGGCGGGGTGCAGCCACAGATGGTGGGGAGAGCTGGTGCCGGGGGTGATGGAGGGGCGGGGAGGCAGCTGGAAGCTCCGGGAAGACCAAGGGTGGTGTAGAGACCCTGGCTCAGAGACCGTGGCCAGTGCAGCGGGGCTGAGCTCCCGGGGCGGCGGGGCAGAAGAGAAGAGATCCTGGGTCCCTGATGTCAGGGTCCCGATCCCTTCTGCCCTCGGTCTTCCAGGAGAGACCGGGACCCCAGCGCCCAGCCTGGCCACACACGGTCCATCCGCAATCATCTGCTAGCTTCAGGGTCAGACGGCAGATGAGGGGCGCATCACAGGAGCCCACACAGCAAGGCCGTCAGCCTGGGCTGGGGGACCACCGAGTCGCACTTCATCCCCGGCTCCTGCCTGTGCCTCCGTCAGGGGGACCACTGAGGCCCGTGCCGGCTCTCACTCCGCCTGCGGCTCCTGGGGCCACGGCTCCGCGACGCCCTGTCTCCAGGAGGTCCGGTCTCCTCCGGGCTCTGCTCGACACTCTCTCACCCTCATGCCCCTGGAGCTCGTGTGACCAGCACCTCAAGTCTCTGTCCTTGGTCCAGGACACCCACAGACCTGGGATGAGATGACTGCAGCCTCTGGACCCCAGTTCTTTTTGCTGTAGGGTCTGGAGCCCCCGGGAGGGGTCAGTCTGGTTGCTGGGCCTTCTTGGGCCTTCCCAGTCTGGCTTTCCCCCAAGCGGTGCCGGCCCTGGCTCCACGCTGTGCCCAGGCTGCGGGCGAGATGCTCAGGGCCCAACTCCTTCCATCCTGGCCAGGTGCACCAGCGGCCCCAAGGCATGGAGCCCCGAGGCTGATTGCTTCCTTGGCCCTGAGAGGCAGGGTCGGGCCTGGGGCTCTGCACTGTCCTTGGCCAGCAGGCCTTGGGTCTCGGCCCGGTCAGGTGTCCCCAGCTTCAGGTCAGCTCCTGAAGACTCCGGCAAGCCACGTGCATGCCGGGGGGCTGGCCAGGGAGTGGGCATCTCTGGTCGGGGGGACAGCCCTGTGCCGTGAGCTCACCCAAGGCTTCCCACGGTCCCACACCCGCCTTGTCAGGACTGAGCTGGCGAAATTGGAGGAGCGGGGCACAGAAGGCGTCCTGGCTGGTGGGGAGGGGTCTGGCCGGGCCGGGTCTGTGACCCCAGGCTGTTCAGAGCTGCTCGGAGCCGAGCCCCCTCTCCCTGGGGGTCCCGCGGGCTCTCCCTGGCAGCGCCAGACAACTATTTTTCTTTTGGGAATCAGTAAATTCGCACTAATTTCCCTAAACATTACCAGAGTCTGTTTTCTTAAAGTACAAACATATACAGTATGTTCATCATTTAAAATATCATTTCCTTAATGGTTGGAAGTGTTCTCTAGCTGTTTCTTTCGAACTGTGAACAATTAGAGAACAGCACATTGCATTTCAGAAATAAGTACTGTTAGTGATCATCATAAACATCAGATGGTGGGATAATTAAATTAGGGTGATATACCAGTTTCCCTGCTAATCGCTGACAATCCATAGTGGCTGTAACAACCGCGATCTGTCATGTCAGACTCACCGGTGCGGCCCTGGTAACTGAGGCGGAGCGCGTGCGTGTGAGGTGCGCAGGCCCATGTGAATGAGTGCGGTGGGGGTGTGTCCATGTGGTGTGTGTGTGTGTATATGAGTGTGTGCTGTGGTGTGTCCCTGTGGTGTGTGTGTGAGTGTGTGGTATGTGGCATTGTGTGCTCCTGCGCGTGTGTGTGAGTGTGTGTGTTATGTGCAGGCAGACGTGAGTGTGACGTGTGGTGTGTCCACGTGGTGTGTGTGTGTATGTGAGTGTGTGCTGTGGTGTGTGTGTGTGTATGTGAGTGTGTGCTGTGGTGTGTGTGTGTGTGTGAGTGTGTGTGTTATGTGCGGGCACATGTGAGTGTGTGGTGTGGTGTATCCACGTGGGGTGTGTGTGTGTATGTGAGTGTGTGCTGTGGTGTGTGTGTGTGTGTGAGTGTGTACTGTGGTGTGTGTGTGTGTATGTGAGTGTGTGTGTGTATGTGAGTGTGTGCTGTGGTGTGTGTGTGTGAGTGTGTGCTGTGGTGTGTGTGTATGTGAGTGTGTGCTGTGGTGTGTGTGTGTGTGTGTATGTGAGTGTGTGGGTGTGGCGTTGTGTGCTCCTGTGTGTGTCCCACCTGACGTGTGGGAGTGTTCCCTGTAGAGTGGATTTTCTCGCCAGCTGGAGCCCTCCATCCCAGGGCAGTTGCTGGGGGCTCTGGAAGGGGGAGTGGGTGCCCAGGTGCCCGGGTGCCCGCTGTCCAGAGCAGCAGAAGACAGGGTGGCTGGGGGAGCCGTGACTCCCAGAGGGGGCCCGCCAGGAGGGCAGGCGCACGCCGTGCGGGGCCCTGCTCCCCCGTCTAGAAACCTCAGAGACCCTGGCGGCTCAGAGCCAGGCGCCCCCTGACTCCTGCCCTCAGAGACCCCAGTGGCTCAGAGCCGGGCGCCCCCCGACTCCCGTCCTCAGAGACCCTAGTGGCTAAGAGCTGGGCATCCCCCACTCCCGCCCTCAGAGACCCCAGCGGCTCAGAGCCGGGTGCCCCCCGACTCCCGTCCTCAGAGACCCCAGCGGCTCAGAGCCGGGTGCCCCCCGACTCCCGTCCTCAGAGACCCCAGTGGCTCAGAGCCGGGCGCCCCCCGACTCCCGTCCTCAGAGACCCTAGTGGCTAAGAGCTGGGCATCCCCCACTCCCGTCCTCAGAGACCCCAGTGGCTCAGAGCCGGGCGCCCCCACTCCTGCCCTGCAGCCTCCGGGCCTCCAGTCGGGGTGAGACACAGCCATGGCGCCTCCACAGCCTCTGTCCTGTGGCTGAGCAGGGGGCGGGGGTGTGAAGCTACAGGCCTCTGGTTGCTAATTAAATGTTACTTGAGGACAGAAGAGAGACATCTGAGCTCCAGAGACCGCAGAGTGTTCCAGAGTGGGAGTGTGGTCCGGGTCTCCTCCACCCCAGGCCTTCCCGCCCACCTGTCCTGGGTCCACCGTGGGCCCCAGGCCCCCTGGTTCTGCAGGGCCTACTCCGGGGGTGCAGGCAGGAGACATGAGGGCAAGGGAGGTGGGCAGAGAGCCCTATTCTGGGCCCTTCCTGGTGGAGGTAACTGCCCTGCCCTGTCTCACTGTGGAGGGGCAGTGTCGGCACCCTGGGACAGCCCCCTCCTCTCTCTCCCAGGAGTCAGTGTGGCTGTGGTGCCCACTGCCTGGGCTGGGGTGCTGCCAAGCTGGGGGCCGGGCATGGCCTGGGCACTGGAGGGGCTGGCAAGGGGAGGGGAGGCACTGAGCCCATGGGACTGCCCACGGCCTTGGGGTGAAACTCTGTCACTAGGGGGTTTGTCCCACATGCCCCTTACGGGGACCCACGAGGGGCAGTTGCCCCCTTTTCCATGGAGGGGCAGGCTCTGGAGGATCGGTGACTCACGGAGGCGGCACCTTGTCATCCGCTGGCCCCCACCTGGCGTGTCCTCCTGCACAAGGCAGGGCCTTCATGAGCTTGTGGGACTCAGAGTGGACTGGGGATCCCTGGCCCGTGCAGAGGCTGCTGGGCAAGGGGAGAGGCCCTGGCCTCAGCTGGGAGACCAGGCTCCTGGTCCCCGAGTCTGTGCTCTGAGGCCTGGGCGTCAGTGGGCACAGGGCTGGGGGCAGGCCACCCTGCTCTCCTGAGCCCACGGCCAGAGTCTGGCCTCCCTGGAGCTGCGGCCGGTGCCCGGGTGTCGGGGCAGCTGGCCCTCCCTTGGGGTCTCTTCCAGGAGCTCAGGCGTGGCATCTGGCTGAAATGACAGTGAACTGTGAGCCAGTCAGAGAAAGGACAGGACGTAAGGAAGCGAGCACACGCTCCTCCCAGTGGCCCCTGTGTCAAAGAGGGCACTCCAGAGGAGGCTGCGACGAGACGCAGAAGCGAATGGAGAGAAAGCAGCATACAAGTATGTGGGCTGCAACACTGGGCGTGTGCACCGCGGTGAGTGTGCACTGTGCTGTGTGTGTAAATCTGTGGCTGCTCTGTGTGTGGCGAGCATGTACTGTGATGTGTGTGTAAGTCGTGGCTGGTCTGTGTGTGGTCCATGTGTGTGTACTGTGGTGCGTGTGTAAGTCGTAGCTGGTCTGTGTGTGGTGAGCATGTACTGTGATGTGTGTGTAAATCTGTGGCTGGTCTGTGTATGGTGAGCGTGTACTGTGGTGCGTGTGTAAGTCGTGGCTGGTCTGTGTGTGGTCCGTGTGCGTGTACTGTGGTGTGTGTGTAAATCTGTGGCTGCTCTGTGTGTGGCGAGCATGTACTGTGGTGTGTGTGTAAATCTGTGGCTGGTCTGTGTATGGTGAGCGTGTACTGTGGTGCGTGTGTAAGTTGTGGCTGGTCTGTGTGTGGTCCGTGTGTGTGTACTATGGTGTGTGTGTAAATCTGTGGCTGGTCTGTGTGTGGTCCGTGTGCATGTACTGTGGTGTGTGTGTAAATCTGTGGCTGGTCTGTGTGTGGTGAGCGTGTACTGTGGTGTGTGTGTAAATCTGTGGCTGGTCTGTGTGTGGTGAGCGTGTACTGTGATGTGTGTGTAAATCTGTGGCTGGTCTGTGTGTGGTGAGCGTGTACTGTGGTGCGTGTGTAAGTCGTGGCTGGTCTGTGTGTGGTCCGTGTGTGTGTTCTGTGGTGTGTGTGTGTGTGGAGTGTGTGCACACTCCCACTCTGAGCTGGTGGCTGCTCTGTTGCAGACTGTGCCTTGAGTGGGATGGACCCGTCACCCGGGTGGAGGTGCGTGTGGCTGCGAGAGGATTCCTGCGGGAGGGCGAGGCGGGCCCTGAGCTGAGTGGGCTCTCTGAGTTCAGGTCGCACCCGGGCAGCCCGCAGCGCCTTGACCCGCGTGGGAAGGAGGCTCTGGAGCCCAGGCCCCCGGGGCGGCGCTGGGCCTGAGGGAGCTTTCCGGAGCACCAAGCTCAGGAGAAGTGTAAACGCGGTTTCTGGAATGGGGTGGGGCGCCGCTTCCAGCCTGACAGCCACGTGCCCGCGCCCCTCGGCGGCGAGTGGCCCCGGTGAGCAGTGACGGCCAGTCTCCGGGGCGTGTCTGTGGTCTCCTCAGTCCAGGCCAGGCCCAGGCCCAGGCCTTGTTCCCACCAAGGTTTGGCCCCCAAAGCAGTCCAACCGCAGGAGGGGGACTGCTGTGTAATGGGGGGCGTCACGCTCTGACATAGGGCTCGCCACAGGGTGGGTGCCTGCCACGCGTGCCACTCTGCTTGGGGGTCGGGGGGCAACCCCGACCCCGAGACACTTCCCCACGGCCCCCGGGAGGCGTCGGCCGCCCTGATGTCGGAGCAGCTGTGTGGGATGATGAGCCCGCCAGGTGCCCATGGAAACCAAAGGAAGATGTCTTTGTTTTCTCGTCCGCTTGCTTTTCGGGCGGTGACATGGAGGCCCTGGTTCCACATGCCCACAGCTACATACAGCCCCTTGTGCTCATCCTCCCTGCTCGCGAGGCCCGAGACGTGCAGACAGCTCCAGAGAGCAAACGGAGGCTGGGATGCTGCCAGCGGGGCTCCAGGGCCACAGCTGGGGGACCCCCTTGGGCCCAGGGCTGGTTTGCAGGCCCCCAGCTCTGGTCCTCCATCTCTGGCTTTCTGCCGACTCCCCTGCACCCCCAGACCCCCAGGTGTTGTCTGCCCCCACCCTGTGCCTGTCCCGTGCACAGACCCCCCACCCTCTCCGTGACCCCTTCAGCCACTCCTCCGGGGAAGAAGCCCGGGGCTGTCCCACCTCCCCACCAGCCGTATCCCCGTGTAGACCTGGGTTCCGTTCAGGTTCAGCTGCCCCCCTGGGCTCTGCCATTGCCCCGTCTCCGGGGAAGGAGGAGCGCTGTCTGGCTGATCCCAGAGGTGTCCCGTGTCTGCTGGTCTTTCTGGCTTTGTCCTGGCATTGAGGCCAAACACAAGAGTTTGTTCCAGAGCCGCTGGCTACAAAGGGCGCCTCGCAGGAGCCCACAGCGTGTGGAGCCCTCCCCGACAAACATCCGGGCAAGGGGGCCCCTGGGCCTCAGGCTGCTCTGCCCTCTTCTGGACAGCAGGTGGGGTGCCGGGCCGTCAGTGGGAGAGGCTGGAATTCCACGGCACAAGCTGGTCAGGGGGCCGGGGGCTGCCCCCATCAGGGCCCTGGGCAAAGCGACGAGTGGGTGCCCGCCCCATCTGAGGGCCCGCTCTGTGCCTCGTGGTTTCCCTTCCTCAAGTCCCACCCCCTGCAAGTCTGTTATTTCCCGAGAAACTGGGGACAGAAACAGGCCTCTTTCTAAGACACGGAGGTCCTCTTAGTGAACTCACGTTGATCCCTGTTCATATACAGACCTGGATGTGTTTGCACAAGTGCATTTTATAGCTGTGTGTGCACATACCTGGCAACGTGTAGACGTGTCTGTGTCCATATAGGCACGTGAACACCCAGTGTGCGTACCCGTGCGTGTGCGCACTGGGCGTGTCTGTGTGTATACATGTCCATTCTTGCGCACGCACAGGCGTGCACGGTTCATACCCGTGTTCTTGTCTGCGTGTGTCCTCCATATCACTACCTGTTGTGTAACTCATCAGCCCAACACGGATTGCACACGTTGAAACAACTGCCGTTTTATTTCTGGAAATTCTGTGGCCAGCGGCTTGGGCAGGGC